>NW_006442103.1:6911158-6980853 GCF_000325575.1 Pteropus alecto | reverse complement strand
TTATTTTTTATTTTATTATTTTTATAACCATTTTTATTTTTTAAATTATTTTTTTAAATTTTTTAAATTAAGTTTATTGGACTAACATCAGTTAATACAACTATATAATTTTCAGGTGTACATTATCATTTGACATCTGTATATTCTATTGTGTGTTTATCACCCAAAGTCCAGTTTCCTTCAGCTACCATATATTTGATCCCTTTTATCCACATCACTCTCCCCCTAAACCCTGTATTTGACCACTTTTACCCTGTCTACCTTCCAGTTTTTTTTTTTAATTACCTGATAAGGATCATTGTAGTTCTCAATGTCTCCACTTCCAGTTTTACATTTACCATCATTAAAATCCCAACCAGAGAAAGGGACTGCTGGAAAATCCCTATTTCCAGGGTTGAAGTAACTTCCACAAGTACTGCTAGTTCCTGCAGCCACAGCATTTCCACACATATGATTAATTACAGCATCCACGTAAATATGAACCTGAAAGGCAAAGTTTCTATTTGTTTGATTTATAGAGGTAGAAATCTATATTATTACTCATTAAAGTTTACAATGTTAATGACTCTACAAAATATTTGTTATTTTATAACTTATCTTCCTTGAAGACCAAAAGTAAAGTGGGAAAGGAAATCAAGGTGAACCAAAGATCTGCATGCATCTAGCCACATGTTAAAACAAATACATATCTCGGCATCTAGATATACATTTATTTTACATATAAAATTCTATCATATTATACACACACATATAATAAAATAATGGAATCAAAAACTACCATAACTATGAGAAAATGCAAAGAGTTTCTTTTGGAGGGAAAGTAAAAATAAGTTGAGACGAGAGATATTATTGATTTTTAAATGTTCATGGGTCATCCTAAGAAAGCTGTCAGCCTCTACTTAGCATCTAAAGAGAGGAAGGTGAACTCTCTCTCATTATGCTCTTTATTACAGAGATTATATCTATTTACCATCAAAATACCTATGGGAAAGAAGACCTAGGAATTTTGAGTGGAGATACAAGTCACATAAAAGTGACAGCAAATATGGTAACTGAAATTTCAAATGCCTAACTAGAAAAGTATTTCCCAGAAATATGTATAGTTATAAAGGTTAAAAGTTAATATTTGCTTTATAAGAAGGATGGCTATAAACTGTGACTTACAATCTTCTTCAGCAGTAGCAGATAAAACGGCACATATATGAAGATTTACAAAAGGTGAATATAAGACAACATTTAAATTTTAATTATAAAGTAAAATAAAAAAAATATGGAAAATGTTCTACTCAAAAGGAGCAAGACAGGAGAAGTTATTTTTTTGTGTGTAATCTTTTTAAAGGAAAATAATCACTTACACCAACATTGTTACATCTAGTCACCATGTCTTTGAATTCATCTTCATTTCCAGATCTTGTACATAACTTGTAGCTAATTGGTTGGTATCTTTCCCACCAAGGTCTTGAAGGGTTGTTAATTACAACATTTTCATTGGGTGGGGAGATCTACAAATAAAACAATCTTAAGTATCAAACTATGGCTTACTTTATGTTATTGGCTACTCTAGAAAATAATGATCTAAAATTATTTCCGAATCTTTGTATATACAGCCATATTTCGTTACAATCACTTGAAATTATTAACAGTACATTGGAAATGTTCTGCCAAAGAAAGAATATATCAAAAACAAAACATAAAGTTGCCAAGAATACCAATTATTTTTTCCTCAGAACACTGTTTTACTTATTTGTGAAGTAAAATGTTGCCCAAGCTTCACAGATATAGATCATAATACCATTTACTATAAGCAAAGCAAATTGCAATTTATACTATGAACAATACCCACCTGAACCCCTCCAAATCCTTTGGGAGCTAAGTATCGCTCACATTCAAGAGCAATATCAACCCAGCGCCACTCAAACAGATGAACAATAGATGTTTGTCCAGGTTTGGTATTTGGGGCATACTGGGCCCAGCAGAGCCCAATGGCTGCAAGCAATAGAAAGTACTTCATTTTGCTTTGAAGCTGCCAGTATTTTTTCTAGCGACTATTTATATTCCTGTAAGACATGTATTTTACAAAGTCAATGTTAACATAAATACTCAAAGTACAAAATGTTTATTCGTTATCTAAAAAGGATTATCAATAATAGTGTTAACAGGTGAAGAACATTTATAAAATTTCCCAGGAAAACAATCTAACTGATCTTTTAGAACTTAATGTTTTCCTTACCAAGAGAATATTAAACTTTTTAAACATCTGGCATTATATACATATATGTATGTATGTATGTATGTATGTATGTATGTATGTATGTATGTATGTTGTTAATCATGTACTATTTATTTAGGATTAGAATTTATTTTTAAAGTCTTTCACTGATAGAAAGAAAATAACAATCAGAGCAAACTGAGTTCATACTCAAAATATTGCCTTAACTATTTGCAAATATCTGTAATGTCTCAACCTCAAAAAGAAACGGGATATTCATTTCAGTTCTGTTCTTCACTCTAGCCAAAATTTTTAGTTACTTAAATTTCTGCATCAAATTTAAGAAACTATTTGTGAGTTGAATATCCATGAATTAGGAAAACAGACTTTTCTCCTCCATCAAACCATGGCTATAGCAATAGTATATGTGCATGTTTCTCATTATAGCCCCAAATCTTGTGTACCTAATAAAATACTAAAGAATTCATGTCTCCCTTCCTTCTTAATATAAGTGAAATCATGTAAAAGAGAATAATAATACAGGTAGGAAAACTTAATTCATTCATCCAACATATATTAACTGAGTGCTTTTTGCTAAGTACATGGATGGTGTTTGGGGTGCAATGATGAACAAGATGGACAAGATTCTTGTTCTCAAGGAGCCTACATTCTTGTGAAAGGGAAAGAAAATATATGAATAAATAATAAGAAGAAAACAATTTAAGATAGCAATAAGTATGAAATAATGGGGTAACAAAATAGGAAGTGACTTCGCCATCAGAAAAGTAACATGATTAGAGCTTTTAGAGTATATAAAATGGAATAGAAGGTGAAGAGAATTGAGACAGAAACAATTGAAAACTTGCGCAGTAGTAAATAGAGCAATGATGAAAATCTGTCTATGTTAACGCAGTAAAAATGAAAATGATGAGAGTTTAGTAAATTGTTACCAGTGATTAGAAGAATGACAATGCTATTATCATTCACAGTGCAATCTAGTGGCAGACTTGGTTTAGGGAAACTGAAGAATTAACATGGGACACACTGAGTTTGCGGTATAAAAAAAAACAATGGATATGAAGAAGCAGAAATTTTGGATTTTTCGGGAGGGGGAAGAAAAGCAATAATAGTTTCAGAAATGATACATGAAATACTTAACAACTGATTTAGCACAGACATTGACCAGATGATACTCACAAGCAACTGTTATGTACAGGTCAATGCACACTGGCTGAATTATCTCAAGCTGGACCCTTGAGAGTTGACAAGGTACCAAGAGATGCTGAATTCAAAGTTAAAACTTTGGGCAAAGCCCACCAGTCTCTGACAGGTCAGGTAGGAGGGAGCATATAAAGAAGTGTCTTCATAGTAGAGAAAGGAGTTTCATTATCACAGAAAGGTTTTCAAAACACATAAGAAGGAAAATGTGCAAGGAAGATGGAAGACTAAATAAATAGAGATGAGCATTAGAAAGAGAACAGGGGAGAAGCCTGACTAAATAGTGGATGACAGTGATAAAGAGTTGGGAGTTAGAGAAGCATCATTTGAACTTCATACTTGACTCAAGGTTCCAAATGTTGAAATGTAAAGGTTAGGAACATGACCTTAGAAGTTAGATAAACTAGTTTAAATCCTAACTTTGTCATTTAACAGCTGTTTGACCCTGGAAAGTAATCTAAATTTATTATAAACTAGAAAAAGTAATGTGTACCTCACAGAGTTATGATGATTAGATGAACTAACACAAAGCTGTTATCTTAGTACATGGATACAATAAGAGCACAATATATTTGGAGGCTGTAATTTTCCTGTTATTACTGTGTTGTTATTTTTACTGCTGGTACTATTGAAATTGCTTATAAAGTCATGCTCTCTTCCTACTTTCATTTATTATCACTTGGACATTCTCTTTTTTTTTCCCATTCCACTCTTCCCAAATTCTAATAATACCTTCTACTTCTCAGACATATCTTCATATCCCCTAGAGGAATAGATGGCTGTAAGAAATCTGCTATTTTCCCCACACTTTCTTTTTTTTTAACCTCTTTAGAGCTTCCAGCAGACCACGTGTTGGTTTGAAAATAATTCATCATCAACTCATCAGTTAACTCTGAGTTATTCTTTTAATAACAAATAAGTGTTTTTCACAATGCATTTTAAGATGACATTAAAATAAATAATAACTTCCAGACATAATTGGGGGAATTGTACTAGCATCCCAGCATAGGTGGAGATATACAAAAATATAATAAGCTTCTGCCAAGGGTCAGGCATTGCCTTAGCTTTTCTCATTTAATCTTAATTTTCATCTTAATCAGTCTAAAGAGCTATGAACTCTACAGGACAAGCATTGAAAACTAAAGTATATTTATTCCTGTGAAGTAAAACCTGTAAGCAAATCATTGATGTATTTGGCATCAATAACAAAACAAAAAAACAAGAACTTGAAAGAGTTCTTATATCTACTTCCTATTAGTTTTCCTAAAATGGTTCACCTCTGAGAAGATATTCACAGTTATTAATATTAATATCAGTGTTCTGTTGCCCACATCTCATATTATCTGGATTGCTCTACAAAGAGGAAATTTCTTTTATTTTAAAGCTCTAGTCATTACTAGAATATGCCAAATAAGATGCTACAGGAATTCCTTAAAAAATATGAACTAGAGCATATGATAATATCCTAACAACAAAGCAATGCTCCTTAAGGAGTATATTTAAAGCGTCAATAAAACATATCCAATGGTAAGAAGAAAAAATTCTGCTCAGACATCTCCATGAAGTTGCTAGTTTCTTAAGTTCGCAAGTTTTTTTTCTGTGTTACCTAAGAGGCATTTGATACTTAATGTCCACAATATGAATGACATTATAGGGGAATGGCTCTAGTATAAATTCAGGATTTCTCTTAACATGTCAGATATAAATTTAGTCATTTAGCTTAAAGTCTTAAATCACACCAAAGCCAAAGAGCTCTATTAAAATGTTAAGCAAAAAGCAGTAGTAAAGAAATTTGTAACTATTTCTGTGGCTTCATTTTTATCTATATAAATATTAGTTACCTATATAAGCATCAGTTATTTACAAAGTTCTTTTCCCCTATCCAA
The DNA here is from genome assembly GCF_000325575.1 of Pteropus alecto. NCBI lineage: Eukaryota > Metazoa > Chordata > Mammalia > Chiroptera > Pteropodidae > Pteropus > Pteropus alecto. The sequence continues at coordinate 6,975,540 of NW_006442103.1, read as the reverse complement.
AGCAGCCTCACATTTCAGGCAGATACTAATATGTTTTTTAACATGTAAATGAATTAACATTAACCAAGAAGAGAAGTTGTCTACTCTTGTCATTTGTAGTTATTAGAATAAATGCTTCATATTTAAATATATTTATGGCAAGTAATTTAATAAAGTATCATTAAAAATTTTAATGGAAATACCTTTAGTGTCACATCTACGTTTGTTATTTTATCACTTATATTTATCTCCGAGTGTTTTTATTTTTTTCTATTTCCCCATTTTTCAATATTCTAGAAGCTTCGATAGTGTTATTACTATAATATTTTGTCAAAGTAGTGGTTCTTACTGAAAAGTCATAATTCCTCTAAATTTTACAGTGAATCTCATGTACAATTTTCTCAATACCCCATCATCTATGAGCACCTCCACCCCAATAAAAAAGGAAAGGAAAAAAAAAAAGAAAAATGAAACTGAACTCAGGATAATAAGTTGCATGTGAAAGTTAAGAGTAAAGAAGGCAAAGATAATCAAGTTTGCCTACCAGATTTTTGAAATAAGAGAAACATTTTGAGTGAAGGCTCAGACGCATTTCAAATATAAATACATTCTGTGCTGCTGTACTTCAAATAAAAGTACATTCTGTGCTGCCGAAAACTGAAACTTGAATTGTCAACAAACCTAAAATAGATTGTGAAATTTGAACTCTACCAAACCACATGACAGAAACTGCTTATTTCAAGACAAAAACTAAGTGGATAGGGGGGAAACTACATATTCAAAAAATATTAACATGACTTACCACATTGCCGTCTTTAAATCAACAATCTTTCAAATCCACAGTTCAGTCTTCTTTCAATTGTAAAATAACAGCAACAACAAAAAGTATTGTTTTCTCTTTAATTAGGAAAAAAATGCTGATTTTAGGACTTTGTAGATTTTCTATAATCCTCTTCCTTTCAGTCGGTGCTCTTATAACGCTGTCTTAATTCTCCACATCTAATTTGTATGTGTAAGCTGAGCTCCACGACCACACCAGATCACTCCTGTCTCCTCAGCAAACCAGTCTTCTCTCCCCTGCTCAATTTGCTAACCAGTCACATCTTCTAATTACACTGTACCTTTTTAGTTATATGCTTTCTCTTTGTCTTCCTTTCTCTTGCTCCATATCGGCTCCCAATCTGAACTAGTCTTTTTTTTTTTTTCCTGAATCATTTACGTTAATCTACAGGAAATCTTCTAAAGTAACCTTAAAGACACAGATTAAAATTGTGTCAAATTAGTTAAATAAGTATAAATAGAATGTAAGTAGTCTCCAAATCAAAAATCCAATTTTGAATTCAAGCTTTGCCATTTACTATGTGAACCTTAAAGAAAACATTAAGTCTATAGGTTGCATTTAGGTCCTTATTTAGAAAATGAGAATAACAGTACGGTTGATAAATATAATAAAAATACAAAAATGACTAACCACATGCATTGTTACAATGTGCACCACTATGTATTGTCACTTTGATTTCTTACACATACATAAATGTAAGATATAATTATGATTATACTCAACTTTAAAAAGAAGAAACCAAGACACTGAGAAATTAAGTAGTCTAATTTGCCAAATGGTCAAATCTTAGTAAATGTTGAGACTGAAATTCAAAACCAAGAACTCTAACTACGTAATGAACTCTTAGCCACTGTTCAGTCTTAGTCTCTGTCACTGGATTGTTATAATAAATCTAATAAAATATCATATGTGAAGATACTTGATAATCTGGAAATTTTTGTTTAGCTAATATTTATATGTTTAGAAGATTGCAAAAGTAGTAAAGATTATTTCCTGTTTTTTCAAATTTTTACGCTAAACAAAATTAATTTTCCTGTTAAAATATTTATTCCTGATCTCATATGCACCCATAAAATGTATTGTTGTTCATAAATCTTCAATATTCCTTCCTGCAGTTGAAATATAAATCCCTATCCTATTGAATTCAGGAGTTTCCATGTGATTTTCTTTGGCAATGAAATGCAAGCTGAAGTAATATGTTTTAATTTGAGGCCACTGTGATTGCTAATCCATGTGTCAAAATGTTCAGTGACAGATTATAAAGTGACTGATATGAAGAATCCCCTTGTTGATCTGAGATGTACAAAAGAAGTAACTTGGTTATTGTATGCCACTGAAGATCTTTAGTTTTTGTTAATGCGGCATAACCCATTCTATTCTGATCCAACCATTAAGTTCCCATAAGTTCTTTGATTCATAAGATATTCTATATGACATTTCCTTTCTCTTGAGATGTAGGAAGTCAATCAACAGTAGAATAAATCATTGAATCAGAGAATATTAACACTGAAAGAGACTATTAGAATAAATTAGTCCAGTGATTTCCAGATTTGAGTTCTAAGTAGTTAAAATTTCAAAAAAATTGTATAAAAATAAAAAATATTTTTAACACATCATGAAATTTAGCTTTGTAAAAAATCAACCATTAATACATTGTTCTTGTCTTTTTTGTTGTTGTTATTTGGAACCACTCATCTAAATTTAGTCTTATTTTATTGATATAGAACACAAGAGCTAAGAACACGAGAAGCAGCATTTACATTAAACAAGTAATCATTCTAAAAAGTAACAAAACTGTGATGTCAGCATCATGGCAGCCTGAATCATTCCTCTTTTCTCTCCTCTTTGCTTTGCAGCTAACTGGACATCCATAACTGTGAACAAAAATGCCTCTACACATTATACCACAACACCCAGATTTCTACCCACCTGTGCATCTGAAAGTGAATGAATAGTACTTTGTAGGGGGCTGTGGATTCAGGGGAATTGATGAGGCTACCCTACTCCAAACGTGCCCATCTAGGGAAAAGGGAAACTTAGAATGTGCACAACTGGGCAAACACTAATGGGAAATCAAGAATTTGTGAGGGTCGCCTTTGGTTTCTTTCTAAGTTTTCTATCTCTTTATTGATATTTCCATTTTATTCATACATTTTATTTATTTATTAATTTTCTTTGTCTAGTATGTCTGCCATTAAATCTTCCTCAATGACAGTTTGTTAATTATTTTTCTTTCTTTCAATTGGCCAGACTTTCCAATTTCTTGGTATGTCTTTTGTTCTTATTGTTGCTGACAACTGAACATTTGAATTTAACAATATGGTAACTCTGTTAATCAGATTCTCTCCTTCTCCTAGTGTTTGCTGTTTTTATTTTTTGTTTTTGATTATTGTACGCTGTCTCTGCACTGAGGATCAGCTTAAGTGGTAAAACCCAAGGTCTTCCCAGATCTTTTTTGAGCCTTTCCCTGAGCATTTATGGTCAACTTCTAATTTTCCTCATATATGCACTTGTTTTTGAATGTCCTAGTCTTTAATGTCTGGTTCCCAAAAGAGGAAGAAGAAAAAAAGGGGGAAGAAAAGGAGAGGAGCTCACAAGAGGGGGTACAGCAATCATGGCCCACCTCTGCACCCCTATGATCAAAAGCAACAATCGGCTATCAGAGCAAATTCCCAAAATTTGAAAATCCAGGTCCTTTTTGCCTACCCTGGCTTCTACCAACTATGTTCAAGTTGCTCCAGGAACATATGCACAGCTGCCTACCACATGGCTGGGGTTGAGGAATAAGTAGCTCCTTCTATGCTAAGAGCTGAAACTGAATGCAATTAACTGCAACTTACTGTCCAAACATTCCCCTAGAATTTCCAAATATTCATTAAACTCCAGAGTTCCACAATTGTTGCATTAGCCAGTTTCTACCAGTGCTATTGTTGTCCAGGTGGGAAAATGGATTCCCGGTGCTTCTTAGTCCACCATGTTCCCAGAATCTTCTCATGTACAGGTCTGTATGAATAGTTTTTTTGTTCCTTTTGGATACTCAGAAGTGTGATGACTAGGTCATATATAAGTGTGTGTTTAACTTTATAACAAACTTCCCCAAACTGTTTTTGCAAAGCAGATGTACAATTTTGTACTTCCAACAGAAATGGATGAGAGCTATAGTGGCTCCACATTCTTGACAACTCTTGGTACTGTAAGAATTTATTTTAAGCCATTCTAATCTGTGTAGTGCTATTTTATTATTATATTTTGTACTTGTCTAATGGCTAATGATGGTATGCATCTTTTCGTATGCTTATTTGCCATTTGTAAATCTTTGGTAAAGTGTCTTCAAATTGTCCATTTTTTTTGATGGGCGGGTGTTTTTTGTTTTATCGAGTTTTGAAAGTTCTTTATATATTCTGGATACAATCTTTGTCAAATATATGCTTTGCAAAGATGTTTCCCAGTATGTGGCTTGCCTTTTTGTTTTCTTCTAAAAAGCAAAAGATTTTTACTTGAAGTCCAATTTATCCTTTATTGTTTTAGTGGATTAAACTTTTGGTGTTGTATACTCCATGTCTGATCAAAGTCATGCAGATTTTAACCTATGCTTTCTCTAGAAGTTTTATATTTTAGTTTTACATTTTATATTGAAGTCTATTATCCATTTTAAATACTTTTTTTTGTATAAAGTTAAAAAAATGCATTGAAGTCCTTCTTGTTCTGTTTTTGCATACCAGATGTCCAATTATTCTAGCATATGTTGAAATAACTATCCTTATTCCACAAAATTGCCTTCTCTCCTCTGTCAAAAATTAATTTACCATAAATGTGTGAGTCTATCTCTGGACTTTTCTGTTCCAGTGATGTCTATTCTTTTGCCAATACTGCACTATCTTGATTACTCTAGCTTTAAAATAAGTCTTAGAATGACTTATAGTTTAAAAGAGTGACATAGTTTAAAAGTGCACTGGTTATTCTAATTCTGTTGCTTTTTCAAATAAATATGAATTAGTCTGGCAAAACCAACAAAATACATGCTAAGATTTTTTAATGTTAATCAATTTGGGAAGAGCTGACATCTTAACAATCATGAGTCTTTTAACTTATGTACATTTATCTTTCTCTACTCATTGCCACTTTTTATTATCAAAAAGTGATGGTTTTCACCATACAGGTTTAGTACATGTTATGATAGATTTATACCTAATTATTTCAGTTTTGGTACTATTGCAATTGGTTAAGAAAAAATTTCAATATCTAGTTGCTTATTGCTAGTATATATATTTTCAAGTTGAACTACAATTGGTTTCTGCATCTTTAAAATTGCAACCTTGCTTAACTCATTTGGTTGTAGGAACTTTCCTTTGGTATATTCTACATAAACAATCCTGTCATCTCTGAATAGGGACAATTTTATTTCTTCATTTCCAATTTGCGTGGCTTTTTGTTGTTGTTTTATGCACTGGCTATCCGTGAGATGTTGAATAGGACCAGTGAGTGTGTACTTTCTTGCCATGTTCTCAGTCTTAGGTGGAAAACATTTAGTCTTTAACCATAGTACTAGGATAGCTATAGTTTTGGAGACATTCTTTACCAAATTAAAGACGCTCTATTCCTAGTTTACTGTTTTTATGAATATTTAATTTTGTCATGCTTTCCCTTCATTTATGCTTTTTCTTCTTCAGTCTGTTGATATTTGATTTTCAGGTTGAACTAGCCTGTATTTCCCAAGATAAACTTCACTTGACCATAATGCATAATCCTTTTTACATATTACTTGATTAATTTAACATTTAGGATTTTTGCATTTGTCTAATGGTTACTCATGAGAAGTAGTAATATTTAGTTTTCTTGTACTTTTGTTTGGTTTTATGCAAGATTCAAAATAAATTTGGAAGTGTTTTCTTATATAGAATGGTTTCTTCATTTAATTTTTATCATATTTCTCTAGTGAAACTACCTAGGCCATAAGGTTTCTTTGCAGGAAGGTTTTTAATTATAAATTTATTAAACAGATATAGGATTGTTCAGGTAACCTACTTCTCAAATAAGCTTTGGTTGTCTGTCATGTTCAGACAATTGGTTCATTTCATCTGAGTAGTCAAATTTATAAAAATACACTTGTTCAAAATATTCCAGTATTATTTTGTTACAATTTGGGGAACGGTCTTTTTTTTTTTTTCCCTCTTGCAATCTGGATAGAACTTTCTCAATTTTATTGATCTTTTCAGAAACCAGATTTGTTTACAATAGTATTTTCTACTGTTTCTTGTTTACAAGTTCATTGGTGTGTGCTTGTTTCTTTGTTCTGCTTGCTCTGGCTTTAATTTGCTCTTCTTTTTCTAGTTCCTTAAAGTAGAATGTTAAATCGTCAATCTGATTTCTTTTATTTAAGCAAATTTCCTTTAAGAATTCCTTTAGCTGTATTTTGATGTTGTATTTTCATTTTTATCCAAATTATTTCTAATTTCCCTTAAGAATCGTGTTGTTTAGAAATGTGTTATTTAATATCCAGGAATTTGGGAGATTTCTCATATTTTTCTATTAAGATATCTAGATTAATTTAGGGAAATGTCAGAATATACTTTGTATGATCTGTTTAGGTTTTGAATTTGTTAATGTGTTTCATGATACAGAATCATGTGTTTTCCAAATGATTCACAGTTGTTTAGTCTTTGGGGTAGGGAAGGAAGAAAAATCTTACTTTTTTTTTATCCATAAGACATACAGTTCAAAAACAGATGTACAGTATATTGTGGTTTTAAAATTTCTTATGGGGTGATTTCAAAAGTGTAAAAATGCTCCTTTGAGTGGCACTAACAAAAAATAGCTGAGAAACACTGGTTTAGAGGTATTCCACTATTTTATTTTCATTTAAGTTGTGATATATTTTTCATACAGAAAAAGTTAAAAAAAAAAAAAAAAAAAAAGACTCTATGTCCCAAGACCAGGATTTAACAGATGTTATCATTTTGCCAAAACATTCTTCAAATGTCTTTTTTAAAGAAAAATGCCATATATAGAGCTATCCACTACAATTCAGTCATTATCTCTTCCATCAATTTCTTCCACAGTAGGATATTTGCTGTCTCCATAAATAATGCATGATATTTTGTCTTTTTCTAAGCTCTGAAAAATTTGATATAATCAATTAATGTGCTGCTCAGATTTTCTTCTTGAACTCTTAGACTTCCAAAGATCCTGGTATATAAGTACTATGTAAGTGGTATATTGGTGCTATGTCATAATTTAAAAAATTAAATTTCCTTTTGTGTAGTCAAAGCCACTTCTCATTTCTAATTGATATGGATTTTTTTTAATAGATGTAATCCCATTTTAGATGTCTGATTTTAATCAAGATGTTCTAAAGTCTTGTTTGATCTGCTAGGTTTTCCCCCATGGCATTAAAGCTTATGCTTGTTGGGTAGAGTCTCTTTTTTGGCACTTTTTCAATATTCATGAGTCTCGGTTATCAAGCAGATTCTCTGTTTCTCTTTATCTGAATGCTATACCTATACTAGTTTGCTTTCAGCAAGTGTCAGAGTAAAACATGTAGTAGCTTAAGTTCTTGGGGTGGGAACTCTATTCCTCCTAAGAAATATCAGTTCTGTCTCTTATGTGCCTAACACATTGGTTAACTCCCATCTCTACTAAACAACTCTACTGAGGTCACTTTTTTTTTTTTTTTAACATGCATTAGTTACAGGAATTAAATGTAATAAAGTCTCTTATTAACTTACAGTTGAACTTTATTTAAAAAACTCCATTGCTCACAAAGGAAAGTATTCTTTTCTTATAAGATGGTAATGATCAAATAATTACTAGATCTAAGCATTCCGTACAGTGTCTTTTGAATTTTAGGTGCTTAATAGGTATTCTTCCCCCTTACTTCTTTGAAAGCCTTAATATCTCTTGATATTGATTTTGAAGGAGTCTCATTTGCACAGTATATACTTTCCAAATCATCTAAAACAGCAACTTGAGTGCTATTGTCTTTTGATGATTTCCCTAATCAGGATTATGGTGATTCTGTTCATGTTACTAAGAGTAGGAGGCAGAGCCGTGACTAGAATGAGGCGTGTTATTTTGAGTGTCTCCTTAAATTATACAATCTAGGTGCCTCATACTCATTTGTGTTATTTTGAGTGTCTCCTTAAATTATACAATCTAGGTGCCTCATACTCATCTCAATGCTCATAGAAGGCATAAATGGAAAACAACCAGAAGGCAATAAGAGTTTTGTGTATTATATATTGTAGTAAAACATTTGTTTTTGATTGCCTAATACCTAGTTTCTCTCTCAATTTCATATGCTTTTCTTTTGAAGATCAAGCCTTTCCCAACTCTCATTTCATGTGGTTTACAAGAAACTTCATTCTTTATCTCAGGGTTGACATATTTGGCCCACTGGACTTGACCAGTCAGGGTACCAAATTCCTCCAGCAAAAGAAGAAAGGAAAAGGTACTTCTTGTTTAAAGTAATTGAAAAATTTAATGATAAACTAGCTGTTAGAGCTTTTGCTATAGGCTAAAATTTATTGGTATTTCTCCATTTCATGACTTTTTAAAAAAAACTCATGGATCATAATGAGTTGTCTTCAGGGTAATTATTAGGATAATGGTTAACAGCTCCAAGTATAGCTCTACCCAGTTTAAAAAAAGTTTTTGTACCAAGCTCTGGAAATCCTTGTAATTGGACCTACTTGGGGGCATATGCTCAATTTATGAAATAGGCATGAGGTTGAGATGGTTGTGCATTATCTATAAAGTAGTTAATTCCTAGACACCAAAGTTCTTAAACTTGTCCAACAGTCTCATGCTCCAAGGGTACCAAGGTAGAAAAAGAAGTGCTAGGCATCTCAGTGATAATCAAGGTAGAAAGTTGACTGAAGTTTAGTCTAAGACCTCAGTATTTTTACATAACCTTGGAAACTGGGGTAAGTTAAGTCATCATTACTACCACCATGAGAGCTGTTTATTGGGAACTTAAATACATACACAGACACACACACACACACACACACACACACACACACACACACACAATTTGTTTTAAGTATTTTAAATTCATCAAATCACCTTGACAATGACTCTAAGGTAGGTATTATTATCTCCATCGAAACTGATGAGGGTAAAAAAAATTGCCTGAGGTCATAAAGCAATTAAGCCATACAAACAAGACTTGAATTTAGAACCTATGCCTGTAAAACAACAATATAGTTTTTCAGCAAACTAGGCTGAATGTCTTGTCACTGTGGCAGGATGAGAGTCAGTTTTATTTTAGTTGATTTTTAAAAATATTGTTTTTGCATAACTCAGATTTATATGTTCTAAGGAGTAATTTCATTTATCTCTTGGCTTACTAGTTCTATCATAATTCTTGACAATTTTAAAATCCACTTAGATGATTCTTTCAATATCTGAATTTCTCAATTTCTTGACTTCATCTCTTTCCATGATTGCTTGCATTCAACTACCATGTTCACATCCTGGAACTTATGTAATTAATTACTGTACTGTCTCCAATACTGTCATTTTCAGTCACCTTACTCATTTCAAACTCCCAAATTTCTATTTCTACTAGTAAATAACTCAAACATATCTTCAACCATACTGATTTTTACAATCATATCATTTCTTCACTGTGTCAACCTCCTTTATTTTCTCACTTTGTTCTTTACCCCGATTACTTTCCATGTGCCCTCTTTATAATCATTCCCTTGAATACATAAATACCTTTTCCCTTCTGTCTGCTGTATTCACCTAGAAAAATCACACCTCTGGTTACATTTGAGCTGGTGTCTACTCAATGATGCCACCTAGGCTAAACATAACTGGAGAAAAACACAAAACCATGTTCGCTGATCTCACTTAAATGAACAACCATCGACTTCAAGTGGGCACTTTAAGTACTGTCAAGCAATCCTTATAAGAGTCTGTTTTCTCTCTCTCTTTCCTAAATGACTATTTTACACCTTTTCTTTCCTCAATCCAACACTTTTTCCCAACACTTTTCCCCTCTTCTTCATGACCTTGCTTCCTATTTCACTGACAATAAAACTTTAAGACATCCTATTATATCTACCAACACACAAATACTTAGACCTACATAATCTTTCCTTTCTCCATATTATTAATGAGCTGTTTGCACATCCATCTTTAAACTAACCCTTCTATCTGTACACCCCATCTATGGCTCCAGCAATATCCCTCTCCTTTCTGCATTTCCCCCCACCTCTACTGGATTAGTCTTATACAAACCTGCCATGTTCACGATCTTTATAAAACAAACAATATAAAAAGCAAAAACCTTCTTGATACTATATCCCCCTGCACTCACAGCCCATTTCTCTATTGCCCTTGAGAGCAAGACTCCCTAAAAGAGCTGTCTTCGATTCTCACTATAAAAAATTCTACCATTCTCTTGAATACCTCCTCTCACTCCTTCCATCCAACAAATCAGTTTGTCAAAATCAAGGGTACAAATGTTGCTAAACCCAATGTTCAATCCTCAGAACTCATTTTTTTTTGCATCATCAACAGATTTATTTGATCATACCTATCTACTTGAGATACATTCTTTATTTGGCTTTTACTTATTCATCCCATCTTCTTTAATGGTTCCTTACCTAACTGGACACTTAAACATTAACATGTTACAGGGTTCACTTCTCCACACTTCTAATCTCTATCATTAAAATTCTCGTTTTCCTTATTTCGCAATGCTATGAATAAAGGGGAAGACGCTGTGATTCACAATAGCATTCCAACAAAGACCTGAATCTTTGGGCAGTGACTCTAAGGTGAGGCTGTTATCACATACTCACAGGAGAGTATCAACAAGAACAAATTAAATACAGGCATAAATTTTATTGCACTTTGCTTTATTGCACTTTGTAGAGATTACGTTTTTTACAAATTGAAGGTTTGTGGCAACCCAGAATCGAAAGTTTATTGGCTCCATTTTTCCAATAGCATTTGCTCACTTTGTGTTTGTGTCACATTTTGTTAATTCTTGCAGTCTTTCAAACTTTTTCGTTATTATTATATTTGTTATGGTGATCTGTGATCAGTGATCTTTGATGTCACTACTGTAACTGTTTCGGGGCTCCACGAACCATGCCCATAATATAATAAGATGGCGAACTTTATCAACAAATGTTGTGTGTTCTGACTGCTCCCCCGACAGGCTGTTCCCAGTTTCTCTCCCAATCCTCATGTTTCCCAACTTTCTGAGACACAATACCAAAATTAGGCCAATCAACAACCCTACAATGACTTTTAAGTTTTCAAGGGCTAGGAAGAGTTACTTGTCTTTCACTTTAAATCAAAAGCTAGAAATTAAGCTTAGTGAGGAGGCAATGTCAAAGGCTGAGATATTATACTAGTTTCAGGTGTACAGCATAATGGAAGACATTTATATAATTTGTGAAGTGATCCCCCCGATTAGTCTAGTACCTACCCGGCACTATACACAGTTATTACAATATTACTGACATTACCTATGCTGTACTTTACATCTCCATGACTATTTTGTAAGTACCAATTTATACTTATTAATTCCTTTACCTTTTTCATCTGGTGCCCCCAACCACCTTCCCATCTGGCAATCATCAGTTTGTTCTCTGTATCTATGAATGTTTTTGTTTTGTTTATTCTTTAGATTCCTTATCTAAATGTCCAACCACTACGCTATACACATGAAACTAATATAAAATAATTCAAAATGTCAGTTGTAATTCAAATTTTTAAATAAATAAATAAAAATTTAAGAAAGGCATTTTAACATGTGATTTAATTTAATCCTGAAACAAATGGTATGAGAAAGAATATTATCTTCATGATATGAATGAGGAAATAATTTGAGGAGAACATATTACTCAAGGTCATCTATTTTAAAAAGTGGAATTGTATTTGAATCCTGGTGTTGGGATTTCAAATCAAACTTTGCACTATCCAAATAAAAAAACAAAAAAAAAAAACAAAAAAACACAACAAAATAGGTGGAAAGCTAGGTCTCTTGTGCCAGTTAGCCAAGTTGTGAATGTGAAAGAAAAGTTTTTGAAGGAAATTAAGTGCTCTTCAGTGAATAAACAAATGATAAGAAAGCAAATATGCAGAAAGTTTTAGTGGTCTAGACAGAAGATCAAACAAGTCACAACATTCCCTTAAGTGAAAGCCTAACCCAGAGCAAGGCCCTAACTCTCTTCCACTCTATGAAGGCTAAGTGAGAAAACTGCAGAAGTTTTTAAGGTAGACAAAGCGGTCTTATATTGGAAGATGATGACATATAGGATTTTCATAGCTAGAGGAGAAATCAATGCTTGGCTTCAAAGCTTCAAAGGACAGCTGACTCTCTCGTAAGGGCTAATGTAGCTGATCACTTTAAGTTGAAGGCAATACTCATTTACCATTCTGAAAATCCTAGTGCCCTTAAGAATTATGCTTAATCTACACTGCCTGTGCTCTGTAAATGGAACAACAAAACCTAGCATGACAACACATCTATTTACAACATGATTTACTGAATATTTTAAGCCCACTGTTGAGACCTACTGCTCAGAAAAAGATTCCTTTCAAAATATTACTGCTCACTGACAATGTACCTGGTCATCACCCAAAGGAGATGTATGTGATTGCTTTCATGCTTGCTAACATAAGATCGATTTTGCAGCCCATGGATTAAGGAATAATTTTGACTTTAAAGCCTTTTTATTCAGCTATAAGAACAGATGACAACATGGATGGACCTCGAGATAATCATGCTAAACGAAATAAGCCAGACAGAAGAAGTTGAAAACATATCACTTATATATGGGACATAAACCTGAAAGCAACAAATGAACAGGACAAGCAGAGACTCATGGACATAGACAATAGACTAGTGGTTACCAGAGGGGAGTGGGGAGAGGGGAGGGGGGAGGGGAAAATAGATGGGGTTAAGGGGGTCAAATATATGGGGAAAAAAAAAAGACATGGCATAAGAGGTAAAAAAAAAAAAAGGCTTTTTATTTAAGAAATACATTCCATAAGGCTATTATTATTGCTATAGATAGTGATTCCTCTGATGGATCTGGGAAAAGTAAATTGACAACTTCCTGGAAAGGATTTTTCATTCTGAAAGCCATTAAGAACATTCGTGCTGCATGAAAAGTGGTGAAAATATCAACATTAACAGAAGTTTAGAAGAAGGTGATGCCAACCCTCATGGATGACTTTGAGGGGTTTAAGATTTCGGTGGAGGAACTGCAATGTGGTGAAAATAGCAAGAGAACTAGAAGTGGAGCCTGAAGATGTGATGAAATTGCTACAATCTCATGATAACAGATGAGGAGTTGCTTCTTATAGATGAACAAAGAAAGTGATTGAATCTACTCCTGGTAAAGATGCTGTGAAGATTGTTGAAATGACAACAAAAGATTCAGAATATGACAAACTTAGATGATAAAGCAGCGGCAGGGTTTGAGAGGACTGACTCCAGTTTTGAAAGGTCCATTGTGGATAAAGTGCTATCAAACGGCATCACATGCTACAGAGAAATCGTTCATTAAAAAAATCAATTGATTTGGCAAACTTCATTGTTGTCTTATTTTAAGAAATTGCCACTACAACCTTCAGCAACCACCACCTTGATCAGTCAGCAGCCATCAACATTGAATGAAGTAAGCCCATTCACCAATAAAAAGATTATGACTCACTGAAGTCTCAGATAATAGCATTTTCTAGCAATAAAGTATTTTTAAATTTAGGTATGTACATTGTCTTTTTAAACATAATGCTATTGCATACTTAACAGACTACACAGTATTGTATAATATAACTTTTATATGCACTGGGAAATCAAAAAAATATATATTTGTGTGACTTGCTTTACTGTGATAGTCTCGAACCAAACCCATAATCTCTCTCAAGTACGGTTGTATAGCAAAGTTTTCCTACTTACATTCAGTTGAAACTAATTTCACTAAGGGAACAGAATAATTTTATATGGAAAACATTTACATCTTTTGAGTGGTATTCTGAGAGATTTTGGGGGCACAAAAATTGAAGGCTAAATTAGAGCAAAAATACAAATTCTTTAAACTAGGAAAAATCCCCCACTACTAAAAACAAAAACTCATAGCCAAACAAAGCAACTCCTAAAATAATTACAAGAAATAATAAATAAGATAACTATAAAAAAAAAACAAAATTTGCAAGTACACTAGTATCCAGCTAAGAATGAATAAGGTGCAATATTTGTAATATTAAAAGAAAATTTATATTTATATTATAAAATTACCTTAATAAAGTTACATAATTTTCAAATTATACTTTCCTAGATGTGTAAAACACATTAAAAAATTAAGAATATTATTTTATTGGATAGAAAATAATTTATTATATATGAGGAAGATGATTAAAATACACATAATATATCTCCGATAAACTAATTTAAGTGCATATAGATTTAATTTTTAAATACACTTTAAAAGCTGTTACGCACAGTTCCATAGTCCAGGTTGCCAATTTCTTCTCCTCAAAGGTGGAACACACTTGGAAGATATGGAATTCGAAAGGAACCTAAAATACCATAAAAGTTCATTAAAAATAATCATGATTATAAAACAGTTCACTAGTTTAAAAATAACTAAAAGCTAAAATATTTACATTTAGAAAATTAGTGAATCATGTCAGCACAAAATTTTAATTGCCTAAGAAACACCTTATACATAAATTGATTTATAACATTAAAAAATAAAACATTTAACTGTCCCTATTGAAAAAAACAACAGCAACTTTAATACCTATAATTCTTTGTTCTTTTAGGGTAATAATGATTATTAACAGGAGTTTGAATTGTTTTCTCAGAACTAATAACAGTGGGATTTGCAAGAAGAAAATACAGAGGCGCTAACTCTTTATTTTCCTACTTATAAAAGGTTGGATGGCTAGGTTGGTATTAGGCATCTAACCATTATAATCTAACAAGTAGTATCCAAACTGGTCAGTCATAACTGCTCTAAGGGAACCTTTTTAAATTAGATTCTTGTCCCATGTCCAGAGATTCTGACTTATTAGTTCTAATATGGAGATGAGGAGTCTTTATGTATAAAAATCCTTCCTCGGTGGTTCTCGACATTGGCTGAATATTAGAATTAAAACTTTGGGAGGTTTGAAAAATCCCAATATCTATGTTGGATGCCAGACTGATAAAATCAAAACTCTGGGTGGGAAACCCAGGTCCCGGTATATTTTTTACTGTTATATTATTATTGTGTTTACTCTTAAACAGTATTTTAAAAAAGTTTCCCGGGTATTTTCAATGTGCAGCCAAGATTGAGAACCCTGTTCTGGGTGATTCTGGTCATCGACCAGTCTGGAAACCACTGTTCTTACGTATCCACCAGGATTGTTTCTTTTCACTTAATGTACTACACCCTGAGTCAACATTCTGTCTTTTCCCTCTGTTACTCTTCTTTCTTTCGTTTCATTTTGTTTAGAAAAAGAAGAGGAAAAAAATACTTCTACTTGCTCTCTATCTCAAAAGAGATTTCAATAATAACATTAACCTCAGATGTGAGGTCTGCTGCTCTTATTTGGAGTTTACATAGAAATCCAGTTATTTTACTTTTCGATATATGTGCTTTTTAAAAGAAAAAAAAAAATCCTTTCCCCAAATTTTACAACACATTATACAGAATACCTAAACCAAATATGTCATAAAACAGAACACATGTGTTACTAAATTAGGTTTAGGAAATACATAAATAGAACAAAACTAAATTCTGTATTAAAGGAAATGCACACATTCTATAAGTAAATAAATTGACCTGATTCACTAACTTTCCCTGGAAGAATTTCATAACCTAAAGGACAACATAGGAAATTTAGCAACAAATCTAAAAAAAAAAACAAATAAAAGATTTGTTCAAGCAACACTGATATTTTAGAAGTACTTCATTTGAATAAATTATAAAAAAAAATATTGCTTACTCTGAATCAATGGATGGGGGAGGGACAAAACATTTCTAAGAAAAACAAAATCCAAAAAGCACTGCCCCAAAAAGGATACAACAAGAAAGGATACTCTTTGTATGACAGTATTACAGCAGTATTCGCAGGAATGCTTCTAAAGAAGAACAGCAGAATGTAGTTTAATTTTTTCTTATTTTTCACATTAAATTTACAAATAAATGATTTTTTAAAAACACACAATTGAAAGTATTTTTTGTTAACTGTTCCACTGAGGTATTTGTAAGACTTCTGACTACTCCAATATAGACACTTTAAAACAAAATTCAAATATTCACAGTGTCTCTACAAAAGGAATAAACATTAAACAAATTTTCTCTTAGTTATATAATTTTTTCAGTTTAATACACTGGTAATTTGACCCATTTTTTTTTCCAGTTTACAAAGGCAGATTTAAAATAAAATAAAAAAACAAATATATTTCTACTCATCTTTCTTAAATCAATGTAATACAAACTTTAAAGTTTAAAGAGCTTAATTCTACCATTTTTAAATTACTTACATATGAATTAAAATTACATATTTGAAAGACAAAAGATTTCATTACACACACATACACACACACACACACACACACACACACACCACCTATGTATTTCTTTTAAGTGAGCAATTAGTAATCAGTAATACAAATTCTCAGGCCCCACCAAAGGACACCAATTTGTCTTTGGTAAACAGTTTCCCAATTTCAGCACTAAAAGTCAGGTATCCTGGAAAAATGGTCAGTCACAGGAAAACTGGAAGGGCTAGTTACCCGAGGCCCAGATCCCAGACCTAATGAGTCAGAAACTCTGGGTCAGGGGCGGGAGGAGATAGTCTAGCCATCTGTTTTATCAAGCCTTCTTGTTGATAATATATCAAAGTTTAAGAATCACTGTTTTACTAGGCAGAATAAGTAAGGACAAATACATTCCCCTTATAAAATTAATTCTCTAAACTTAACTTTTACATACAAATGGGTTTATTCTGTAGTTATAATTTTGAAGTTTAATGGGAATTAACTGCATAGTTAGACAGAGACAGAGATGGGTAGATGGATGGATGGATCCCATTGAGTCTTTAAAAACCTTAAGAGATATCTGAATTACTACTCTATTCCTTAATATTATCTAAAAAAAAGTTGCATCCTTTTATTAATTTATATCCGCACTTACCTTACTAATTTTTAACACTTTCTTTTTCCTTCTTTAGAATCTTGTTTTGGTCTAGCAGATCGAGCAAACTGCTAATATTTAAAAATTAAGGTTTCCTTCACAAACATGAAAGTAATCTTTTTTAAGTAATTATCAAGACCTTTCTAATGTTGGGCAGGAGTACCATTTTTTAATTTATCTTTCATATTTATCTTCCTACTCTCAGACACATGTCAAATATTTTTCCAAGTGCCTCCTATCTACTATCTACTCTGGGGGAGAAATTAAAAATTTACCTTTTCTTTACAGTAAATATTTTTTACACTTAGACCTTCACTCTTGTCATCTATCCTGCTGTCTAGTTTGCAAATTGCATTAACTACTAAAAGCAGAATGGTTAATCAATGATATATTTTGGTTATGGAAACTCTCAGATACAAATATGAATTACAATAAAATATAAAATAATAAAGCTACAATGAACCATATCCTTTTTCAATGGCCTCAAATGTATTTCTGGATACTGTAGTCTCAGGCGTAGCATGAGTATGTAATTTTGTGCTATGTTTAGACTTGGCTTAATTTTAATAACCACATGCTGCTGAGGTTCCTTTATCTCCCAATAAAAATCTGAATAACACTCATCTGACTTAGCTAAGTATGTCTGTAATTGATTATGTCAAGTTATAATTCCAGTTGTTGAGATTTCTAAAGGATAATAAAAATTAGTTTCAATTATACCCTTCCCCAAAAAACTACATAATCTTTGGAACAGACTGATATAAAGGATACAACCACCATAGGTTTTCCAAAAAGAACATATCCATTAGCTTCCTTTAAGGCTTTTGCTGCTGCTTTTTCATTTGGAAGTCCAACGAAAGCTTGTCCTTTCATGCGACCTTCTTTCATCAAGCGTATATCAAACCTAGAAGTCAAGGAAGAGTGGTTTTGCTTCAAAGATTGCCAAGCAATTTGATGAAATGAATGGAAATGTGATGAAAATTTTAAATTTTGCCATTTCAGAGCAAAAAAAAAAAAAAAAATGACTATACAATCTAATTAGCACAGTGATTACTCAGAGCTTTCTAAAATTGTATTTTATATTTGGTCTAAAATGGATCCTATAAGTATGTAAAGTAAATTTGATGATGTGCTTATATCTTTTTTTTAGCTATTTTACATGTATTTATGTGATTTAAAAATTATATTACTAGCAGCTATAAAAGCAAACTTCTTATGTTTTTATTTCAGATCTCTATTTTTAAAAAATTTCATGCAGCAAATTCAATACTATCTACTCAAGTGATAAAAAGAACTATAAAACCAAAAATAGAAGGTCAGACAAGGACCACTAAAAAGTAACGCAGAATTTGAGTAAGAAGGGACTTATTGATCATCTAGTCAAAATCATTATTTTATAAGTGATGCCTACAAAGAAAGTCATTTCAGGGTCAGACAGATAGCTAAAGTTAGACACAGAAACACAAATCAGATTTCTTTATTCCAAGTATAGTGTTCTGTTATTCCATAGTATATTATTTTTCAACATTTTTGATAAAAATTTATATTTAAAACTCTTCAGAAAAATAAGACTGTAATTTATAAGCGCTGCCTACCATTTAGATAGTCTATATAGGACTAGCTAAAATATGTAAAGCATTAAAAAATTCAGCAATCTTTAAAAAAAATTCACATGGCTAGTCCCATGGGAAACAATTATTAATTTATCATTTTGTCATGTACAGTACAGCTTTCTCAATATATAATTATTTTTTCCCATCAAATTCTAATTGCAGGCAATACTGGAAATAGAAAGAATGTATACACATACACATATAAGTA
Organism: Pteropus alecto; assembly: GCF_000325575.1. Classification (NCBI taxonomy): domain Eukaryota; kingdom Metazoa; phylum Chordata; class Mammalia; order Chiroptera; family Pteropodidae; genus Pteropus; species Pteropus alecto. Next base: position 6,956,745 of record NW_006442103.1, on the reverse strand, counting down.
TTTATATACATAAAATTTTTTTATATGTAGATATATTTTTTCTTTTCCTTATAATCATGACTCAAAGGCAGCAACATGAAAATGGACCAGTGTTTTCCATGGCCAGCAAAAGAAACGTTTGATATCCTGATAAAAAGAGATATCTGCCACAAAGGAGTAAAATGGAGAATTTTAAGACATTTTAGACATGCTATCTAAAAAGGTACATAGGCCAGATAAGCCTTTAAAAGTACTGGTTTCATAAGATGATTAAAATACAATTAGCTAGTTAAAGTCACTCCCATTTCATCTCAACTCAAGTCTCTCTCCTTACCTTTACTAGTTATCCCTACTTCTAATTTATATGGCCCAGGGTCTTACACATTTTGGAGTTAAATAATTATGAAATTTCAAAGAAATTTCTCTAAACATTAGCTTTTATATCATTTACAAATTGTCTCTCTCTCTTCCACTCTCACAAAATTGGGAGCCTTGCCTAATGCAGTCCAATTAAAAGAAGTTACTGCCAGGGTAAGAATCTAAAAAATTTTGCTTGACTGCCATAGATTACTGGATCAGATATTAAAACAGTAGTTTTCAAAGTGTAGTCTTTGGATCTGCAGATTTGGTATCATATATGAGCCTTTCAGAAATAAAAATTTATGGTCCATACCTCAACCCAGAAAAACAGACTATCTGGGGATGGACTTACAAAACTGTTTTACTAAGATCTTCAGGTGATTTTTATGCACGTTAAAGTTTGAGAACCACTGCTCTAGAGCTGCAGATTGAGGCTGGAATTTATGAGGCCTGTTTCTGTAAATAGTTTTACTAGAACTCAGCCATTAATATTTGTTTATGTTTTGTTTATCGCTGCTTTCATTCTACAAAGACAGAATTGGGTTGTTGAAACAGATATTATATGGACTGCAATAAATAAAAGTATTGAATTTTTACTATCTTTCCATTTACAAAGAAGGTTGCTGATTCCTGATCTAGACATCTAAAAATTTACACAATACATAAAAGTAATTTCTTCATATAATTTTTATCTCTAAAGAAAAAATGTTGGGATAAAAAAGGGTTACTCTGTAACAGATAAAAACAAAACATAATTTGAGAATATGACTGCCACTTACATTATCCGTTCTGTTTCTGATGAAAAGTCAACATATCTTCCAAAAATAAATTTAAGGTCCTAGAATTTCAACAACAACAAAAAAAGACAAATAAGGAGGTCCAGTAAAAACAAAAAGCAAAACATAAAAAAATTTATTTATAAATTTCAACTTACCTTTTCTTGAACATGTTTAGCTAAATTCTTTACATAAATTCTACAGTTTGGTTCACCAGGTTCATAACTTCTGAAAACCGAAAGTGTTTCCATTTCTTATTTAAAAACAAAACAAGGATATAAAATTTAGACATTTTCATCACCTAAAAAAAATCCTATACCATAATAACTGTTAAACAGACAAAATAAGCATTATAAAATTATGAAAACTAAGAATAGCAATGTTACTAATGGGATAAAAGTACCAATTAAAAACCTGAACTGATAATATAAAAATTAGTTTAAAAATTGTAGGCATTTAGAATAACTAAAATTTATCCAATAAAGTATCTATTATTAAAACTCCTTTAAATGAGTTACTTTATTAAAGACTGAAGCAAATTAATATGTTATCAATCATTGGTGTAACTATTTTGCTTAAAGTCAATTTCCCAAAGCACCAGGCACCAACATATTAAAACCTAAGAATGAAGTACTCAAACATAATCATCAAGTATTTAGGATTGTGGATCCTGAATTCCTATACAGCTACTCCTATATCATGTCAATAATATGTTCCTGATAATGGCTCCTGACAATGTTCCTACAAAAATGCTCACTAGAAGCCTATTTCTCATTATTATGGAAAAAATTATAATGTGTTACATGTCAATCTAAAACGCCAAATTATTTTCCTAAAATTTACAAAATCAGAAAAAATCCTTTAGAAGTAAAAAACTATGTTAGAACATAAAATCTTTAAACAAAGATTTCTAATCACCAAATAATTAAAATTATTATTTTTAAACAAACAATTGCTTTGGATGAATCTCAGACACAGTACTGTGGTGGTCTGTCAACTGGAATTTAGAACTCCAAAGTGTGGGCCACATTGCTTTGTTTAAGGTGTCAGTCATATAAAAGTATTAGGGATAAAAACGAATTTTTTTCTAAATAAATATGGATTGAAAACATTGTATTGAAAGATACTTTCCTCTCTAGAAATATGAATACTAAGAATCAAAAACATTAAGTGAAGAGATGTTTTGAAGTATGTGCCTTATGGGTAAATCACATGAGGAATTTGTTGCTTTGTTTCTGAAGGGTCAAAGAAACATAAAATGGAATAAATGCTGATTATTTCATGAATTTACCTTCTCTAGAAATTCTGCCCTTTTCCAACTCCCTTCTAGAAATACATTCTGATGGCATTTCATCAGAGTCTTCTTTACTTTCCTCTGCGATGTTCAAATTAGGTTTTGGGAAGATTTTTCCAAATCCTATACTGGATGCATCGATTTCAGTAGCAGGTAAATCTAAGAGTTAAGATTAATAGCAGCCATTAAAACTCTCTCCCTTCAAAACCATTTTAGTGTACCATTTTTAATTTTTGAGGTTATCTATCTTTTGGCGCTAAAACCATGTGGTGTTTTTCTCAGTATTTTAGAACACAGGTAGATACACTTTATCTGTTAAGGTGCAAATAGTAAATATTTTAGGCTTTGCAGGCCATACGGTTTCTGTCATGGTTATTCAACTTTGCCACTGAAACATGAAAACAGCCATAGATAATAGCTGAACAGCCAAACAGATGCTCTGTGGTGCCGACTAAAGAGCCTGGAAAGTGTAAAGAAAATAAATCCATTTTCGACATATTTAGTTCATATTTAGTTTAAGGTGCCAGAAGAGCATCAAATAAAATGTTTAATAGGTAGATAGGTAGAACGTGTTTTGTGGGCAATAATCAGTATTTTGTTTAACCTACCCACTCCAACCTATTAATAATTGTGTGAAAAAATTTTGCAGTTCATTAAATAAATTATATAATTATCAAAGGTATTATGCTAATGAAAGGTGGTCATTCAAGATTATTTATATAAAGATTTCATAGAGCTATATCAGAATACTGAGAAACAACTATCAACCTTTTCTAAAATGATTAAGATTAAGATTAGCACATTATGCTACAATAAACATCTTAAAATAAGATATTCCTTTTTGAGGATACTAAAAAATCTTTTAAACTTCCACTCAGCAAAAAGAAAAAAAAATATTAATCGTGGTCCTACAAGTAAAGAATTATCTGCATATTTTAATTACATACTCATTAGAAAAATTAAAAACAAAACAAAACAAAAACAAACCTATAATCAGACCTGTGGCCTGCAGATATCAATAAGAGAAAAAATTAAATTGCTTCTACTGTTATTACAGTCTTACTATTTGACATTGATGTAGAATGGAATGACTGTCTCCCTTTCATCACAGGTCTAAGCCTTTGTGTAAATTAAGCTTAAAAAAATAAAAATTTGTGTCAAAGAGTGACTAGCCATGAGATAAAAAAGAAAATGTACAAAAAGAAAAAATATTGAAACAAACAAAAAAGGAGCTATGTGAAAAGGTAATATATTTTCACTAACCATTAGAGACAGGAATTGAAATAGGTTACAGTTTTTCTACTCACTACATTTGCAATACTTACTAGAACTCTATCCTATATTCATACCAGTGCTTAGAGATATATGTACAAAAATGTATGTTCTAGTATTTTCAGTAATAATAAAAGAAATGGAAACAATCTCAACTTCTATCAACAGAGCATGATTAAATAAAGATTGATATAACTATTCTATGAAGTACTATGCAGCCATAAAAAGTAAAATGTATATTTTTATGTTCTGACGTAATAAGCTACTCTCACTAGAGTTTAAACTCCAAAATATCAGTCACCATGTCTAACTTGTTCTTAGGGCCTCATTACTGAGTCAGTGATGAACACTATGTAAAATATGATGCCCATTTAAAAAAAGAAATAAGAGAAAACGTGTTTACACATGTATAGAATTAGGCCTGGAAGGTTATCTATAAACCAAATTATTAACAGTAGGTATTTCTAAGTACTGGAATAGGGGACAGTGGGGTTTGAGGTGTTAACTTTAAAATTTTTTACTTTATATGCTCCTGTTTTGATTACATTTTCTGTAAGCTTATATTATTTCAAAAATTAAGATTTAAACAATAAAGGAATGCCTTTATATTATAAAACCAAAGTAATGCCTAAAATAAGCAGAAAAACATCTGTAATTTCAATAAATTATCTTAAAACTTAAGAATAGTATATTGGTAAACAATCTTCCATGGTCAATAGATGAAAAACATTTACATAAAACCTATAACTCACGAGTTATACTGCTTGCTTTTTTAACCAATAATACAATCATATTAATAAAACCACTGAATATAACATTTAACACGCAATGAAAAAATAAGTCAATACAAAAAACTCTTCTATTTTTAGTGTAAACATCAACAAAAACCAGTCTAAATTTCAGCCTACACTTCTTTACAAGCAAAAGACAATACTGACAACCTCACTGTTAAGCACATTTTAATTACATAAAAAAAAGTTCAAAGTGCACAGTATTCCATGATATTGAGGTAGACCTAACTGCATATTTTAAATATAGTTTACGAATACTAAGATACAAAAACATTACATATAAAATTTAATTCTAACACAAAAAGTTGATTGAGCATTTTTACATAGTACATTAAAGAAGTAGAATATGCTTACCACAATTTTGTTCTTCAAAATTTTGCTCCTTTTCTAGATCTTTCTTAAATGCAGCTGGCATGTCAGTAGATATGTGAAATTCAATTTTTTTATTACCTACAGGTTGTGGTTGATCAAAAACATCCGAAGGTAACAGCACTGGATGTAAACTGCTGTTTATAAACAATCACAGCATTACTTTATACTGCAAATCAAATTCTGACTAAAACATTTCATATTTATTTTAAATTTAAAAAGCTAACACTGATAAAGTACTCACAACACTAAAGGTGCTGCACAAAGTAACTTACATTTAATAATTCAATAAACCCTAACAAATGTTCTAATATGAGTACTATTAAATTCCCAGTTAAAATAGATAAGGAGATTGAAGAGATGTTAAGAAATTGCATAGTCACTCAGTAAATGACAGAGACAGTACTTGAATACTGAACCTAAACTTCAGGATATTTACCAATATGCCAAAAAAGTTACTCTATATTTAATATAAGCATTTTTATGCACTGTATTCTATATATCATAATGCTATGATGTCCAATAGAGTAGTCACTTGCCTCCTAAGGCTAATGAATACTTGAAATGTTGCTGTCCAAATAAAAATGTGCTATAAAATACACAGCAGACTTTGACAACTTTGTACAAAAAAGGTAGACCATCTCAATAACTTTTTATATTAGTTATATGCTGGAATAATATTTTGCATATAATAGGTAAAATAAAATATATTGAAATCCACTTCATGTTTCTTTTTATGCTTTTAATGTAGCTATTGAAAATTTTAATTTGATTCATTTTATTTTTAATTGTTCAGTATTGCTATAGAGATTAAAAGCTATGTGTCAAAACATATACAGGTGGGAAACATACATCATATTTACACTTAACGTGAAATTAAAAAGACAAAAAGATTAAAGATTCATTCCTTTAAAAAGATAATTTTAACAAACTCCTTTCTCAATTTATTAAGTTATAAGTTCGAGGAAAATTTATACTGTAGACAAACTAAATGAACTTAAAATTGCAATTTTATCCAATTAAGATATTAAAATATGTAGAATTCCACAGCAAACAGGCAAGTAAAATTTCTGCCATAATTGCTTTTAAATAATGTAAGATGAGCAAGCAGACAAGTACATACAGAACTCCTATTTCATAACCCAAAAGAAAATTACCTGTGTGAAACAGATGAAGGTGTATTCAGCATATCCTTTATTTTTTGCTTTTTTCTCACACGGCGCTGCTTTATTGTTTTTGGTCTTTTAGGCTGAAGATTTGCTAGTTCCATTAGTTTGGTCATTCTACATTGGGGGAAGTGAAGGTAAAAGATTTCCTTATGTAGAAGCATGGCTATTTACTACTGTTTCTATTACCCTTAAATATGTATTTCGGCTTATAAATCAGAAAATAATTTGTATGGCATAAGTGTAGTTTCTAAGCCATCAATTAAGATATAAACAATTTGACAAAAGAACAAGCTCTAAATCTCCTTGTTCAATTTTCACTTTACTTTGAAGGAATTGAGAGTTTACTTAATTGAAATGTACCTTTTAAAGATAAATTCTATTATAAAAATTATTAGTTGACCAAATAAAATGGCTGGACATGATGTCAAAAAACTGAACATGGTACACTAATACAATCTATATAACTTTATTGCTCTTTTCTTGACTGCTCTTCAAAAGGCCTCACAAACACGGTAAAATTATTTTGATTCATATTCTAATTATTAAAGGGAGCCTGAAGTATTATTAAAAACATTTTGTACATAATTGTTGCAAATCAGTCATTACAGAAACAAGTAACTTATTTGAGAACAAAGTTTTCAAATAGTATATTCTGAAGTAGTTTATAAGTAACAATCAAGGTGTGAAAACTGATACCCTGTACAAAGCTTATTTCCATTTTGAGTATAAGTAATATTTAGACTAGGTCTTGTCTAGGCATTTTCATATCTTCCATAAGATCAGACACAGAGAAGCTCAAAAACCAGTAGTTACAACTCTACCTCCCCATAGTTACATTTGTGCAATTTAAAAGCAAAACAAACACACACACAGTAAAATGCAGGGAAGGAAAAGTGTGCTTAAAATAAATTTTAAACAATTTTTTCTAAGCAAGGAAAAATGTAAATATAAACTGCGAATTTTTAAAACCTCTTAACAACTATGGTTTATCAAAATTTTTATGACTAAATCCATTTACACAAAACACAGGTCTATATTCATAAATTGCTCATCCAAACTACACAAAGTCTCTATGATAGTTCCAGGTATACATTTGGTAACCAATAAATATTCACTGAATAAATAAATAGACCATTCTTTTTAACATTTCCAGAAGATAACAGAGAAACACAAAACCAGAAATTGGTTCATTTAAAGGCTTTGTTCTTATGACTCAAGATAAATTATTTGCAAAATGTAAACATAATAAAAAAAAAAACAGAAACAAACGAAAAAGTTTTTGGCCACTCTAAGTAAAGCATTTTTATTTGCTACCATTACTTTTATAAAGAAAGTAAAATTTACAGAGGATAAGTAATTAAACCAACGCGACACTCTATACTGTTCTTTAACAACAAATGAAAGTTAGTCTATCAAGAACTGTCAGCCTTTCTGAATGTCTCTATTCAAACACTCTATTCATCCCTATTATGTAATTTCAGTCCCACTTACACTTTGATTTTAACTCTCCCTAGAAAGAGAATATATATATTGAGCCACTACTTAAGTGAATGTTGACTCAATAATAGTCAAATTGCTAATTATTTGTATATGTTGCCCAGATTCTCTGCTTGGGTTCTGACATGTCAATCACTCCTGTATCTGCCTTCTTCTATGTATAGTTACTTATGATTCCCATCATTTGCCCAAACCGGTCTTCTAGGCCCAAACCGGTCTTCTAGGCTAGGGACTGGCAAACTGAAGCTCAAGGACCAAATCAAGCCTGCTGCCTGTTTCTGTAAATAGAAAGCTTTTTGGAACACAGCCACATTCCATTATAACAGAAATCTTTGGCACTATAGAGAAAATGTTCAGCAATTCCTGTTCTAGGCTACATTGTGGATCAGATATCTGAACGCTATTAACAACTTACTGCTCTTCACTAGAATCTTTAAGTAAAATATATGTAGATCATCAAAAATAACCAATTAAAAAATGCATCTGCAGTAGTTACTATAGTTTTTTGTTAATGAAATCCTACAGAATTGCTCTAGAAATTTCCTGAGGTAAATAAAGTCCAAGGCAATAAGCTGGAAAAAATATTAATACAATCTAGTATTCTTGTTGTTGTTTCAGATAGTTATATTCTATAAAGTCTCCATAAATAAAAAATTAGTAAATAACGAATCATTGCCCCTAGGGGAAATTCGGGATTAGGTTCTTACAAGCTTCAGCTCAAACAACTGATCGATACACATCTTGTTATATGTGTTTCTGTTTAAGAGAACATTATTTAATATATACTATTGATTCATTAATATTGAACTTAAGTCAACAGCACTGTAACTCATACCTGAACAAAGCTTATCTAACACAACTTATTTTCTCCATAAGGCACATCACAGCATTCTTGATCTTGGAAAAGTTAGATAACACTTCAATATTATGCTTGGGGATCATTTTTTAAAAACAGCAAAATCATCAACAAACAGCACAAAAATGTGAAAAACATGGGACTAAAGAGATCATGAAAATAACACTTGTTTTACAGTATCAGGGTTGAAACAAGGTGGCAGAATTTCACCTGTTTTACCTCATCTAGAAATGTGCATGTCAAGCAACTCAAATTTTTCACCATTCTGTACATGCCCATGTACAAAAGCAACTCAAATTTTTCACCATTCTGTACATGCCCATGCACAAAAGACCATAAAATCACTGAAACTACTGATTTTGGAGTCACAGATAAATTATAGTAAGTAGGCAGTCACAAATACAGAATTCACAAATAACAAGTATCAATTGTACTTTATAATACCATAATCATCAATCTAAAAAATTACTCATAATCCAAAAAGTTTTCCTTAGGTCTTAATATCTGGTCTCCGGTCTTAATCTAGAGCTACTATATATGCTTGAGGGGTGGGGGCTGGAGATGGACAAATTAAAATGTCCTCAAATTACAAAGAATTACAGCAAAATTTAAGAAGAGCAGGAAAATCTCCTTTGCATATTCTATGTTCCTTGGGATTTAAACAAATATTATTTGAAATTACAAACCTCTGTCGGTCTTCATCATCACTGCTTTCGTATTCTGATTCTTTACTAGATAATTCCTCATCCTCATCTGGCAAAGGAGGTTCTTCTGGTGGCTGAGGAGATGCAGGTGGGAGAGGTGCATGCAATGGCATATAGTCTTCATACTAATTTAAAAAACAAACAAACAAAAATTTATGATTTTACAGAATAAATCATTTCCATTCAGATACATGATTCTCACCTCTCTCTACCTCATGATCCTTTTTTATACATTATAACAGATTCAAGGAACACCTGCTGTAGCAGACTAGTAGCTGATCTAAACACTTGTTTCTTCTTCCTTGGCAACTAGCTGGACTAAATTTCCAAACCTCCCTTGAAGTTAGATTTCACCATGTAACTGAATTTTTTAGCCAACGGAATGTTAGCAAAAAAACCTTCCAGACATATTATCCTCTCTTCCTTCTTGATCTGCAGGCTTCATGGTAATGCTCTCACCACCCTAGAAATGCACAGAGTGAAGACAACTTAGGTCTTTTAAATGACTCAGTAGAGCAGAAGATAATTCTGCACCACTTTTGGAATGGACTTGACATGAGCAAGAAATAACTTATATTGTGTTAGGTGACTAAGATTTGAGGGTTTTTTGTTAACTGCAGCTAGCATAATCTTAACTAATTTTTCTGCATTGTGCCTAGAATTGAAGTGTTGGGGTTACAAAGAAAAATTACACAAAGCTAACAGTATGCACATTAGCAAAGCAGTGAATCCACAATATACAAAAGAAAAGCAAATTTTCTATGCAAATGTTAGGTTTCAAAATAATTTTTCATTGCTATTATCTAAAAAAGTATCATGGCAAAATAATAACTGGAATTATCCAAGAACAGATATAACCTATTCTTGATCAAAGGACTAAGCAACACTGGCAGAAATGACAGCTTCTATTACAGAACAAACCACCTCTTTCATGTTCTGGCTTTCTCCCACTTTCAGTTCTCCACTTGAATACTATCATTGCATTAACTTTATATTTGTATCTTTTTTCAGTGCACATTAGAGGCACAACATTTGTAAAATTTAGCCTCAATAATCTCACCTCAGCAGGAGAAATTTTGAATCTTGAAAATTCTATGAACTTTCTTACCATGGGAGGTCGTGCAGTAATTGGTCCAAAAGGTGTGGGTAAATTCATTTTATTCATAAGATGAAGCACCTTAAAGTAATAAAGCATTTAAAATCACATAGTAAAATGATGATTTGACTCATACATTTTATGTATTTAAAAACTCTGCAATAACACTATTAATTTAGTACAGAGGCCAGCCCACTTCTCACCTTTATAATCCCAGTATAGTGCTAAAACAAAGCATTGATATATCTCAGATTAGCTTTCCTAAAATGTTTGCCAATTCTAAAATATTATTATTCTCATTATTAAAATGTCATGTTCTTGCAATGTAAAATCTTCTCAAAATTTGTTTTTCCCAATTATTGTGAAACAGAGAGGTATAATAATGAAAATAAACATCATCTATATTTTGTATTTCAAAGTATCCTATTACTATCAATACTTTCAAGTATTTGCCAAGAGGTCCACTATGTCGTTTCTTTTAAGAAAAAATCTCTACATTAAAGGTTTATGTTAAAATAACAAAGAATTACCAGAAATTATTTTCCAAATTACCTCATGTTTAATAGTATTATTAATACTAAACCTAATAGTATGCCTCTGCTATAGTTTATTAAAGCATTTATTTGAATGTAGTAATATTTCATTACTTTTTGAAATGGATGAATCTTTAAGTAAATTAAAGATTTACTTAAAATTCATATATTGAAACCTAAGCCCCAATGTGATGATATTAGAGGTTGGGGACTTTGAGTAGCAATTAGGTCGTAGAGTAGAGGCCCCATGAATAGGATTAATGTCCCTTATTCAAGGGGCTCCTGAGTGCTCTCTCACACCTGCGGCTATGTGAGGACACAAAGAGAAAACACCCATCTGCAACCGAGAAGAGGGCCCTCACCAGAACACAACCATGTTGGCACCCTGATCTCAAACTTCCAGACTCCAGAACTGTGAGAAATAATTTTCTGTTGTTTATAAGCCACCTATTATGGCTTAGTTATAGCAGCCCAAACTAACTAAGACACCTTTAAAATACTGTAATATCATTGCCTGTTGGAATCAGTGTGATTATCATGAAAAAGTATGAAAATTCGCATGGAAAAATAACATCAAGTTATACAAGCATTTATTTTGAGGAAAGTAAATTTTATTCTACTTACCTGTACATAGAACTTAGGCACACTTGCCAAAGCATTTACTATGTTTGCTAGGATTGTGCTTGAAGGTGGTGGGTACATATACTTGAGGCATGAATTTAGAGGAAACGTCAGCCTAAAAAAAAAAAATTTTAAATGCTTATCATGCTTTATTAAGTTTCATATCAATAACTTGTTTTATATAACCTGATAACATACAAAAACTGTTCAAATAATTCAGTTCTCTTAGATTTACCTCGTACCTAACAGATCTAAATAAGTACATTTAAAAAGAAACTTGCCTGCTGATTGTATTAAAAAAAAATAAGGTATTTCTTATCAGAGCTTATCTTATAGCTCCGAACATTGTAATGGAACCAAATTCAGTGACAAACTCTTATAGCTCAAAATGTTAGATCAATAGATTAAAAACATATATAGCATATAAAATATCCCTTTAAAAAATTATCTTATTTGCAATTTATATATCCAGAGCAACAAGAACAAAAGAACCAAAAGAACAAAATAATACAAACAAAAAATGCTAACCCATGGTTTGGTGCAATTCCATTTTCTATAGTTAAACAACCAAGTTCTTTCTTTTCTTTATCATCTTCCACAGGGTCATCAGACCTAGGACATACAGAATCAAAGTTGATCTTATTTTTAGAAATAGAGTGAAAATTTACATACAGAATAAACATAACTTTTTAAACATGTCATTATGAAAAGCTTTATAATAAATAAACTAATGCATTTCTCAAGTAAACATCAATGAAAAGGGAAGGAAATAGAATCAGCCTTTACTGAATACTTTCTCTATTCCAGATATTATACAAAGCATGCCAAATTTTCATGTACTCTTCACAGCAACCCTATGAAGATGACATGACAGATCTTACTGACAAAAAATACTCCTTAATTTTATGTGGTATACAATATTCCAATCAAGATCTTAGAGGATGCAGCTGGTCCAATTAGTTTTTAAGAAACACTAGTGTAAAGAAAATTTGTAAAGGTTATATAACTACAAAGAATTATAGCTAGGAATCAATACCAGTCTTGGTTTCAAAGGCCATGCCTATTCATGATACCCTGCTATCTGCAATATAACAAAGACTTTATACTAGCTACTTTCCCTCCACATAAAGTCGAATGCTTTTTAGCATTCCCACTTTGCATTAATTCCTAATAGTAAATCAATACTCAGGTTCCTAATGTTCAACTAGGAACAAAAATAAATACATTGTTTTATTATACCAGATTCATTTAGAGAGATGCATCATTTATCATTTCAAATTACTTACCTGTTAGTCTGAAAACAATCCAATAGCAATACAACTTATTATAAAAGCACTTTAAAACGTTAGGAAAACTTAACTATCTACATACCTTTTCTTTTTTTCCGTGCCTGAAGAGGGACATGGTGAATGAACCTGATCTTGCTCTTTTGCAAATTCAACAACTAAAGTATGACCTAAAAGTTTCAGCTGATGGAGTCTTGTCAATGCCTTCAGTTGGAAGAACCAAAGAGTAAAAGATTTGATAACTGTACCAAAAATTATTTGTTAGAGACGATCTACAATATAATTTACACATGTTCTTTGTTAGTACTATTATCACTTCCTTGGTTATTTCTTACCATTTTAAATATCAGGCTACCAAGCTTTACTACTCAAGGGACTGCTTCATATCACTTAACAAAACTACATCTGGTTAAATCTAACTCTGCCTATACCCAGGCAGCTGAAATGGTTTAGAAAGACAAGCACCATAAACCTGTTAAGTCTCACTTTTAATTCGAAACCACAAGACTAGAGGTAGACCTTTATGATGTCACATTCTCAGTTAATTTTTATTACCAATCTCTCTGTTCTTCCACCTCACAATATTCCTTGCCCATTCTTTTAGCTTAAGACCTTGCTTCCTATTTTAAGAAGACTAAAGTAACCAGATGAGAACTTCAGATCCCCAACATAACTCCCATCTACCAGCATTTGCACCCACTCATTCTGCCTTCCATCTGTTATCATGATATTAACTATCCATATTTTAACCTAAACACAGTTGCTTGACTTGGATACTAAATCTCCATTGACCTTCTCTAGGGTCTCTCTTTCACTATCCAGAACTGTACAAGGGGTGTCCTTATCCACACTGCTAATTTTGTCCTTTACTGGATCATCCACATCACTCACTCTCTCCTTGATACATGGTCTTCATTTGCTGTCAAAATATCATACTTCCTATAGTTTTCTTCTTAGCTCACTGGTTTCTAATCCTCAATCTCTGGCTTGTGCCTTCTCAAACTCTTAATATTGGCATACTCCAGAGCTCTATTATTAGTCCTCTCTATCTAATTTCTTAGTCATCTAAACCAGCATCTTAAATGTAAATGGCATCGCTATGCTGATGATTCCATTTATAACCTAAGCCCAAACCTTCACCTTGAAAGTCCAGGAACATATATCTAAAATATTGGATAGAAACTCTTATGTCTCTCTCAAAAACGAAATTTCAGAAATGTAACTACTAATCTTCTATCCCCTTTCCCCCAAATGTTCTCCATCTGGAACTTTCCCCATTTCAGTCGATGGTGACTCCACTCTTCTACTTACTCAAGTCAAAAATCTTGGAATCATCCTTAACTTTTCTTTCCCATATTGCATATCCAAGCTATCAAGAAATCCTGTCTATCTCTACCTTCAAAATATATTTGGACTCTAACCACCCCTACTGCTACCCCTGTGGGCCAAGCAACTATCATCTCTGGACTGAATTATCACAATAATCTTTTAACAGATTTCATTTTTACTCTTTTCCATCTATTCTCAATACAACAGTCAAATGATCCTTTTAAATATTTAAGTTGGATTACATTACTGCTCTGCTCAAAATACCCCAGTGGCTCCCCATTTTACTCAGAGTAAAATCTAGGCTCCTTATAATACATACATGATATGGCATCTATTACTTCTCTGACTTCAAAGCCAATTACCTCCCTCTCATTTTGTCTGCTTCAGTCACACTGGCTTACTTAAACATGAAAGGCATGCTCCTATACTAGAGCTCTTGTTTCAGCTATTTCTCTTACTGTTATGCACTTCCCCCAGATATTCCCTTAGCTAACTTCCTTTACCTCCTTCAAATTGTTAATTATGGCCCTAACCACATTAACTGCAACTTAACCCTCCCTACCCAGCACTCCTGATCCTGTTGCTCTTTCTGTTGTTCATAGCATTTATCATTTTCTAAAATATTAAAAAAATTATTGAGTTTATTATTTATGGTCCGTTTCCCCTTTTGAGAATGTGAGCCCCAATGAGGGTATAAATCTTCGTTTTAATCAGTGAGCACATAGCAGACACCTCATATTTTTTTTTGAACAAATATAAGTATAATCCCTTAGCTGGGACTATGATTTTATTTTACCATCTTTATGCATGCTTTTTTGACTCCTTCATTATACAAAGCAAGTTTTAAAACATTTCAACAATTTTCAAGTCCCTAAATTACCTCTAGACCTCTTCACTACTACTAGTTAACCTTTGATTATCTGAAACACAGGTATGTAAGCTGAATTGCATTTTTCTTCCTTTCAAAATGGGTGTCACACGCATTCTCTTGTTTTCAAAGATTTATGGTTTTTCACTTTTAATGTTAACTAATTTCCCTATCTCAGATATTTGCTTTATTCTTAATAATTCCTCTCCCTTGTTTTATTTAAAATTGATCAGTCAATTGCACTCTAGCCTACAAATCCTGTCACTGCTCTTATCTTCTCATTCCTTCTCTTCATAAGTATTTTTCAAAGACACTGACTCCATGTACTCTTCTTCAAGTTAATCTTGACCCTAAAACAATGTGGTTTTCATTATCATATTTTATTTATAACTTAATGCTGTATTTAAACAAAGTCTTTTCTGAAAAAAAATCCTATACATTGAAAAATATATACAACCTGAAAGTCTTATTTCACCCTTGGAGAGAGACTTTTGTTAACAATTTGGTATAAAGTTCTGCCACATTTTTTTCTATGCATAAACTAACATACATACCATTAGTTTTCTAAAATCCCAAGGTTACATTATATATAATATTTTGCAACTTTGTTCATGTACTCTATCTGGGTTACATTCCTCATTAATACATATTCATTTGAACTCATTCTCCAAAAGCTGTAGTCCAGTGTACAGACATACTATGATTTAAGGTGTTCCTTCCCCTTATTGATGAGGATTTGGATCATTTCTATCGTTTACAATAAAAAGTCCTTTACTAATTGTGTTCGTTTCTCATTTTGTGTCATCAGACCATATCACCTTCTTAAAATGCTCTTCTCTTTTCATTCATGATAGTTTATTTTCTAGTTCTACTTCCTTTTTAACTTCTCTATGCCAGTCTTACTTCCTGGCTTATCTTCCTTATGGCAACCATATCCCCTCACCTAGTTGAAGAAACTCCATTTTTTTTTTTTTTTTACTTTGCCCCAACTCTAGGAGCCCATATTTTTAACTGTTTTAAAAATATTTCCACAGAAGTAGCCCACTGATTCCTCAAAGTTAACAGACTACCTTTGCAAACATCTTCTGAATCCGGCCCCTCATGTCAGCTAATGTCTTCTTACTAACTTATTCAGATCCTGTCTCTTGTCTTGGCCTTTATAACATTTCTGTTGTTCTGGCTTTCCATTTGGTCTTTCTACCTCTAATCTTTTTCTACATCCAACCCATTACATGAACTCACTGAATAGCTCAAAAGTATCAAGTGCCTTCAGAATATTTACTAAACAAAATTCAATTCCTCCCTCAACTTCCATCTAAATTTAGACTCGACCTATCCTGCAAGGCCTATTTCCATTTCAATCCATAGCTATTGCTCCACTTAAAACTTTCCATGCCCTATAGCTCAACTTAGTGTTCTACAAACTGGGAAGGTAAATTTCCCTTTGTTTTCATCTCAAATCCAATTAATGATTAAAGGTCTACATCAATGGTAACCTCCCTTGCAAATGATTCCCTAGGATTTTAAAAATACATACACATATATATTCTCCCTTTAATACTTAAAACATCTTGCCTTGCAACAGTTACAGAGATAGTTAACAATCTTTGCATCCTTTAGAACTTATTTTTAATTACATATGAGATTATAAATTGACTTTAATTTTCTTTCCAGTTTATCAACCATTCTTATAGGTAAAATCTGCTAAATAACAAACTAAATGTAGCCTGTGGGGAGAAATCTTGAAATACAAACTTTAACTTTTAAAAACTATAATTTAACATTATGTTTCATTTTTGAACCAATATTAGATAATAGGAAATTGCTAACTTAACTAGTAAAGAAAAAGTCATACCTTTATAGCTGCTTTTTCATTAGGGAAAGTAGCAAAAGCTGTATGTTTCTGAAAAAGAATTAAGATACAAATTATTTCTAATATTTTCAGTTTCTCATATGGAAGTCTGATATTTTACTAGGTAACAGTGATTTCATGCATTAATAAAATATTGGAAAAGGATGGAAAATCGAGATCATTTTAAGCTATGGCTACTAATTTCATTATAGTGGTTCTGAATCTTTTTTTGGATCAGACTTCTTTGAAGACTGTGTAGACTTTTTTATATAAAAGTATGCACACACGCACACAAAGCATGTTTTATATATACTTCCCAAAACTTCAACAGACCAGAAGTTTAAAAACCACTGCTATACAGCGGACCGCCCTTAACACACACACACAAAAAATATATCTCCCATTTTATAACACATATAAAGATCTTAAACTTTCCTCCATACAGCCAACTGCAGAGCTTAAAAATGTTCACCAACAGAAAATCATTACTCAAGTGAATGTTTTCTTTGTTTTATCTTTGTAATAAGGGTTTGATGGGAGAACCCTATTTTTAGATATAAATTGTAAATATTTTTAAAATCATCAGAAAAGGAACATAAGTCAAAAGTAAATGAATTATGCTAAGGAAGAGTTCTTGTTAATTCTTATTAAAGCATTTAAGGTCGAGTAATTACATTGCACATTACTAATTTTGTCTAATCTGATCCAAGATGACGTAATTAAGTATACTTAAACTGAATCACAGAACATTTGTATTTGCTGGTATACTGCATGTCCTTGGGTAACTTCACTTTGTTCAAAGTCCTTTCCTTATATTGTTGATGAGATGCCTGGGGAACTTAACTCTTGCTTATATCAATTAGCCTATGGTAAAATTAGATTGGTTATATCACTTAGCTTTAAGTTGCAGAACCTAGTAACAACTTTAAATGAAGACTTACTGTATGTGACACTTGGATCAAAATTGGTCTTTTTCATATCAGTAATTCTCAACTCTGGCTGCACATATAACTGGGGAGACTTTAAAAACCATTGATGTTTTGCCCCATCAAAGGCAATCTCGCAGAAACTTAACGTCGCCATTATTATTTTAATGTAAAGAAATCCTTCTAAAACATCCTCTGGTATAAAAGAAAATAGTGTACTGTGTAAATTCCTGTGTACGAACTTTAACAGCCTTAAAATATTGTTCCCCAAAGAATTCTGTCGGAAAAATTTTTATTAAGAACTCTGTCAAAAATTTAGTAGAAATTCTGTAACTTACTTAAAGTTACTACTATAAAACAGAGACATTAAAAAAAGTGTCTATTTTAATGACTGTCCTAACACTGGCTTATAAATGAACCAATATTTTAAAAAATATTGTCTTTTATTAAATATTTCTTTGAGTACCCTTGATAAATACCCCAAAATTCAGAAGAGTTTTGAGATTCTCAGGATGGGTCGGAAAAGGGTACAAAACTAAGTCATTTTCCATTCTTCTGCCTTGCCTTTCTCACTTGCCCTTTTCCGCATGGCTATGACTAATTTACACTTGAGCCAATTAAAACTTCACTTGGCACGCAAGGTATTTTGAAAAGAGGAAAGCCCCCACTACACAAGCACTACATCCCCACTCTGTTCTGTCTTCCTCTGTCAGAGCTCTCACACGCCGGGTAACCAGCCCAGGGCCTTCCCAGGAAGCTAGGGACCGGCGCGCCCTTACCAGTCGCCCCTTATCTGACAGGACGCGCACCGACTGTGCCCCAAAATACTTCAGCAAGTCCTCTTTCTCCTCAGCGGTCAGCTCTGCTGGCAGGTGCCTCACTAGAAGGGTTCGGTCACCCCGCGGCGGAGAAAGCGAAATAGAGCTCTGGCATCCTCTCGACATTGGTAGCGGCTGCTCGGGGGCCGCCATTTCCCTCGGAGAAACAGCAACGGGGAGGCCAAGCGAAGAAGCCACAGTGCAAAATGCGCTAGTCAACAGAAGCTGAGATAAATGAGTACTTTTCCGTCTCGCGCTAAGGAGTCTGGAAACAAGGAAATATCGCGAGAGATGGTCACTTTCTCGCGAGACTTGCGCCACCGACGGGTGACTCCTCTTGGGGGGCCGGTTCCTCAGACTGAGTGTGAGGTTTTACAATGATGGGAAAGCAACGTGATTTAAAATTCCAGGTAGCTGTTGAAGGTATTAAAAACGAAACTTCGCCTAGAGCGGTGTGAGCGTTAAAAAAGTTGTTAAAAAAGGAAAAGAGACGAAAGACCTCCACAGAGCGAAGGAGGCTGGAAACTCAAGGACAGAGGGGAGTCTCTTCTGCGCATGTGGGAGGGAGGAGCGGGCCTGGGCGTGGCGCCAGCGCGATTAGGTTCCTAATCCTTGCGAGTTATGAAAACTCATTTGACTGGCTGGCGAAGAGAGTAAGATCATAGGATGTGGTTTTACAGTTTGGGGATAGTAAAGCCTGAAGTTAGCAAGTTCTTTCTTCAGCTCAGTAGGGTCCATGCAGTCAGAACTCAGTTTAACGATCAAAATGTTGAGACAGAAACGTGCTTTCAGGCCGGTGTTCGTGTCACAGAATTGGTGTCCTCTGGGGAGTGATATAGTAATAAATTATATAATTATATATGTAATATATAAAATATGTAAAAATATATAAAAATATGTATTGCTCACATATTTAATCCTCACAACTCTTTTCCATTTTACACTCGAGGACACGCCGCGTACAAAGATGTTTCAGTCAGTAAATTAGCTGGGGTTTAACCTTTCTAGTGCAACTGAGCTTTACACTCTGAGCCACTAGACTGCCTAGTTTCTGAATGGAATGAGGCAGAGATATCCCAGTAAGAAAGTCAGAAATGTCTCCCTCACTCCATACAGTGATGGCCTTGAGGATTCTAGAGAGAAGTATTATTGTAGGTGCAGCTGCTATAGTCTGAATGCCTAAGGTGCATTTTTGCTCATTTTACAGTCGTGCACCTCTAAACAGATATACATTCTAAGTAATGTGTCTTTAGGCAGTTTCATTGTGTTAATATCATAGAGTGCATTTATGGAAAATTAGATGGTGTAGCTGGTTACACAGGTAACTTATATGGTATATCCTGTTGCTCCTAAGCTTTGAGCCTATATAACATGTTACTATATAAAACTACCAGAGATTAAATCAAGCGCAAAAGAAAATGATACACTTATGAGATATGGTAAACTTGAGACATATGAAGCTACTGCTGGCATAACATAGTATACTGTTTTACAGCAAACTTTTTTTATAAGTTGAAAGAATATACTCTAAAATAATGATGAAAGATTTAGTATAGTAAATACATAAACCAGTAAGTCATTTATTGTGTTATGAAGTATTATATATTATACATAATTGTAAGTGCTATCCTTTTATATGACTGGTAGCAGAGTAGGTTTGTTTATACCAGCTTCACCGCAGACGTGATTCAATGCATTGCACTGATGTGATGGCTACAATGTTACTAGGTGATAGAAAATTTTCAGCTTCATTGTAATATTATGAGACCACCATGGTACATCCAGTCTATACCAATGGAAATGTCTATATACAACACATGGCTATTTGCTCCTTGATTAGATAGATGATAGAGATATAGCAGTAAACAACACATCAAAGTTCTGCTCTAAGGAAGCATTAGTTGGGCAGCAGGGAAAGGATAGGTATTAATAAAAACTAGAAAATACATGGGGAAACCCCCTCCCCCAAATGTCAGGTGTATAGAGCCAGACCATGAGAATTCTACAGGTTTGTTTAGAGTCTTGATATCTGAAGAGCAATTAGAAACATATTTTTAGTAGGGTTGTGTGTGTATATATTTGTGTGTTGATTAAATTTTAGATATGAAATTTTCTCTTGGTTGCAGTGTGAAAAATAGGGTAGAAGCAGGAAGACCAATTGGGTTATTGCAGTAGCTCAGGCAAAAGGTCTGGTAATAGTAGACATGAAGAGAAGGAACTAGAATTGAGATATAGTTTGAAATAGGATTGATAGAATTGCAGATGAAGAAGAGTAATTAAAGATAAATTCTGGATTTTTGACTAGTACCCCAAACTAGGTAAATGATAATGCTGTTCAGTGAGCTTGAGAAAACTAAAGTGTAACTAGGTTAGGGACTGTGGTGGAGGATGGGGGAGGAAAGAACACATATTACATTTAAAGTACCTATTTAGTTTCCTTGTTTAAAGTTTCCTTGTTTCAAGTAGGCAGTTAAATATGTAAGTACAGCATTCTGGAGAAATGTCAATGCTGGATACATATGTAGCATCAAAACATAGAATATTTATATCTAAGGGTTAAAGGAAAATGTAGGTAGAGAGAAGGGGGCTCCATATTGATCCATGGGGTATGGTAGTATTGAGAATCGAGAAGAGGAAGAACCAATTAATCTTTTCTCTCTTGGCTCTTAATTCTAGTAGTAAAGACAGACTAAAACATGTAGCTAAGTAAATAGATGAGTTACATTTTGGAGAGTAATAAGTGCTTTGAGAAAAAAAAATAGAGACAGAGTAGAGCAATATACTATGATTAGATTTGGCATGTTACTTCAAATGCTATCCTGTGCAGGCTTTTCCTTGTGTCTCATGGTTAGTAAAATGATTAGCACATAGCAGACATAAATATCTGTTCAATGAATGAATGCATGAATAGATTAATTTAATATTTACCAAGGCTTCTTATGGTCAAGAATTGCTACATGGGACATCAAGATAAGTTTAATGGTCCTTATGTACTATAATTGAGATATCACAACTCGGTAGGATAGTGACATGACAGAATTTTATTTTCTCTCCACTTAATTGCTTTTAGTTGTATTCAATTAAATCTGCCTCATCCTCCCCTTGACAATAACTTAGACAGATTTCATAATTTCTTGGTCACTTTCAGTTATTTATAGTCCAAGTCAGTTTGAAATGTTAATTTTAAACTCCATTAAGGTCTCAGTTCTTACATTACCCTCATATCAGGCTTGACCTGAGGAAAATATGATTTGCTTTCATCTCGTTCATGTTTGAGTGAAGGTGGGTGTGGTCTGCTCTGGGATGTACCTTTCTCATTCTCTTTCTTGGTATATAGTCCAGAGAGTCCCAAACTTCCTCAATAATTTTTTCACATCATCCCTAGGTGACACCTTGCTTTCTTTTCTGCCTCATTTTAATAGGCACTGTTCTTTACAAAAGCAACAGCCCAAAACCTAGCTTTGCAAGAATACAACATTCTCAAAAGGAATTTGATAGGATCTAATTTTGAAATTGATCAGTATCTCAAGCTGGTAGTTCATGGAATATCTGGCCAATAGCGAGTATTGCTGTTTCCATCACATATTTTAAATATTTCATAGTACCCTTCTAAGGTATATGAGGCACTTGAGAAGTCTCAGCACACAGTTTGAGAACTGTGAAACTCTCTTTGAGTTTCGATCTTCTTTGTAGAGGGGTGAGAGGAGGGAAAGTGTGGAGGTTGGGAGTATTAGGTCATTGACCAATTGTTGGGTTTTTCCCTCACTCTGATTCTCTCTGGTTCTATCTGTTGATGGAGGCCTCTGCTAATGTAGTGTTTTAGAGTTCATCTTTATCAGATCTCTCTGTATCACTGATTACCTTTTCAGACAAGAGTAGCTATTTTATTTTTCCCCTGTAGCCTTTCCTTTGGTTTGTGTCTCCAATTGTCTTCACGTGGCCATGTGTATATTTGGATATCGTTATTACCCAACATTGGTAGCGTAGTTTCTCCAAACTCCCTATTTTTTTCACATGAAGCCAGGAGAAGTGCTGGGGCCTATTTCTGGAAGGCCTTGGAGAACTAAAATGGAGAAAGGAGTTTATACCATTTTTTCTGACTTTTTTTTGTTTTAATTTAAGGTATAATTGACATATAACATTATGTTAGTTTCAGGTATACAACATGATGATTTGATATTTGTATGCATTGTGAAAGGATAACCACTATAAGTCTAGTGAACATCCATTAACCTTATATAGTTTTTTTCTTATGATGATTTATGATTTTCTTTCAAGTATACAATATAGTATTAACTATAGTCGCCATGCTGTACATTACATTCTCAGAATGTACTCATCTCATAACTGGATGTTTGTCCTTTTGACTCTCTTCACCCATTTCTCCCACTTCTTATCCCCCACTTCTGACAACAACTAATCTGTTTTCTGTATCTATAAGCTTTTTTTGTTATTGTTGTTTAGATTTCACATATAAGATCATACAGTATTGTCTTCCTCTGTCTTACTTCACTTAGCATAATACCCTCAAGCTCTATCCATGTTGTCATAAATGGCAAGATAGCATTCTTTTTTATGGCTCATAATATTCCATTGTGTATATACTACATTTTCTTTATCTATCCATCTGTGGACATTTAGATTGTTTCCATATCTTGGCTATTCCAAGTAGTACTGCTATGAACATGGGGTACATCTTTTCAAGATAGTGATTTTGTTTCTTTTGGATAAATACTCAGAAGTGGGATTGCTGGGTCATAAGTTAGTCCTATTTTTAAGTTTTCAAAGAACATCCAAACTATTTCCCACAGTGACTGTACCAGTTTACATTCCCACTAATGGTACACAAAGGACCCCTTTTCTCTACATCTTCACCAACACGTTATTTCTTGTCTTTTTGATAATAACCATTCTAACAGGTGTGAGATGGTATCTCATTTTGGTTATGATTTGCATCTCCCTCATAATTAGTATCCATTGGCCATCTGTATATCTTTGGAAAAAAAATGTCTATTCAGATCCTCTTCCCATTTTTTAATTGGATTTTTTTGTTGTTGTTGTTAATGAGTTGTTTGAGTTCTTTCCCTGACTTCTTGTCAAAAGCATTCTCCTCTCCCTTACAGCCAAACATCTAGACAGAACCATTAATTATCCTCAAATTTTTAACCTTCCACTCACTGCAGTGGACTTTTTCAGTTCTCATTCTTAACTTCTAAGCAGCACTTGACACATTTGCCACTGTCTTTTTGAAATGCCATTTTCTCTTGGTTTTCAAAACACACCATCTCGCCTATTGTCCTAGCTCATTTTCTGTCTGGCCTGATTCCAGCAAATATTCGACTTCATATTTTCTTCTTTCTCCTCTAACCTTGAACCTTCTTCCCACCTATAGTCTTAGATGATTACCTTGTTTCTTGATCTCGTTGAAAAAAAATTGAGGACTTCTATACCCATCAATCCTACTTAACACCTGTGCTCCTTGGTTAAGCCAACCTCTCACTTGGGAAAACTCCTCATGTATACTACTGAATCATTCCCATCAGTGCATAAATATGCTATTATTTATCATTTGGTTAAAAAATTAAAGCAAATAAATAATAATAAACCTCATGTTTCCACTTATTTCTTCAGCTACTACTCTATCTCTTCCTGTTTACAGGTTTCCCCTGCTTTTCAAAAGTTTACTTTATGCCACTTGGCTTTTACAAAAGACTTATATTAGTGCCTGTTTTGCTAACCGAAAGAAATCGAAGAGGATTTTCACAAAAATAGCTGTCAACGTTTGTTTTACAATGAGCAGTTACAGAGGCAGTGCTCACTTGTAAGTAAAACTATGCTATACAAATACTATTTCTACTTTATATAGACTATATACTTATCATTATTGCTATTACTATATGTTAGTGTTATTTTAGGTTTCATGTGTTATTTGGTGTGATTTAGTAGGTATATTTTTGGTCTGGGAATGCTCAAAATTTTTTCCTATATGTATTAACAGCAATTGCTTCTTTGTTTTCTGCCATTTCAGCTTAGGAAAGGTGTCACAGGATGCTCCACGTTTGGACAGTGGGGAAACCCATATAGCAAAGTCCTGGAAATAGTGGTTTATATTTGTTGTCTCCAGTTTTCTTCTCCCATATTCTCCGTAGTCTATTTCAACCAAGTTTACAACTCTACTACTCTATGCAAATGTTGCTTTTCCAGGTCATCAGTGACTTTCACATTGCTAAATGCAAAGGTCATTTTTCAGATATTTACATTTTTTAGCTCCCTAACTTTCCTCATGTGCTTCAAATATATTTCACTAAATTGCTTATTGTCAGTCAGTACCGTCTCTGCTTCTCTGCTCTGTATTCAGAGACTGGAGACTGAAAAGTAAACTTTTCAGTATTTTAGTTGTTTGTGTAATAAACCACCCCAAAACTTAGCAGTTTCATACAACCAATATCAAAGATTTTTCCTTTTCACAAGGCAAAATTTATGTTTTCATCTCATTTATTTTTATAGTAAAAATGATTACAGATTTTATTATAATTGAGTATGTGTATAATTTCTTCATTACTGGTAAGCTTCTTGAAGACAGGAATTGCTGTATTTATTTCTGTACCCTCCAAGCATTAATATAATTTACAAAAAGATTAATGTTCACTGAATGTTAAAACATAAATTATACTCACACGAAATTAAAATACATCTTGCTGGCAACTAAAGATTACATATTCATGGATTTATATGATGACTTTAAGAAACCAGGTGGAAGATTTTATTGCAAAATTATCACTCTGGTTAAAGACAAAATGTCAGTATCTTCTCGTATTACTTATTGAGAAATGATTATGGGTGGATCTCAGCCATCATCATTTGTAGATTTATTATCTGTATAAAAACCAGCCCAAACCAAAACAAAACATTTTACGTAGCCATGAAATCATATGTCGGTATTCATATGAGGGCAAATTTTTGTCACAAGTTTTCAGAAAAATAAACCTTAACATTTATTCAAATAAAATATAAACATGCCTTTTAACTGAGCAATTCTGCTTTTCAGAATCTGCATTAGTCAGCCAAGCTGCCATAACAAAATACCATAAAATGGTGGCTTACACATAAAAATTTATTTTCTCACAGTTCTGGAAGATAAAACTCCAAGACCAGAGTGTCTGCATTGTCAGGTTCTTGTGAGAACTAAGAAAGAGACAGAGACAGAGACAGAAACAGAGACAGATCTGGTCACTAGTTCTAACATGAGGGCCCTACCTTCATGATCTCATCTAAACCTAATTACTTCCCAAAGGCCTCCTTTCTAAATACAGTCACATTGCGGGGTTAGGCCTTCAACATATGAAATTTTGGGGAACAAAATTCAGTCCATAGTAGAATCTATCTTATAGAAATAACATCTATATGTAATCAATTAGCTCACTGATTGAATTAGGTGGATCACGTGGTGCTACTAAAAAATGTTTTATAGCTTCAAACATGTTTTATTAGATCTCCCATTTTTAAAAGTTAATGGACATATCCATTAACTTTCTTATTCATTTTAATTTTAAAAACAAGCCATTATTTTGTATTACGATTCACTTTCAATCCAATTAAAACACTAATTTCACTTCTTAAGCTTATACTCTTCTCCAAGGGAACCTATAGTGGGGAAGCTGGCATAATCTTTTTTTTTTTTTTTTTTTTCCTATGTTCCTTCATCTTCTCTTTCTGCTCCAAGCTTATCTTTCTATCTTGGCAGTTGATTTCCTCTCTCATGACATCCAAATAAGTAGGGCACTTTGGTGGGCCTTTAAAGGGTCCTGCAAGATCTCTGCCATACAGTTTCATGATATTGGTGATACAATTTCTGGCTGACCACTTTTGATTCCCCTTCAGTTATTGCTTCTAATCACTTGGAGCCATTCGCCCAAGCAAATAACTCTCTTGGGTAGGACCCTATCCACGTAGAGTCCAGCTATCTCCTACCATGATTTGCTGGCCTGGATGTCAGTTATTTTCCAGAAAGGCTCAGAGCTGATAATTAGCTCACAAGTGGCCCGAAGAAATAGCAGTTTGTCTCCACTCACATCTCTAAGCTCCTCTGCTCTCTGTCTCATTCATGCCCAAGACAGGCATGCTCCTGCTTCATAACCTTAAATTGAATTTCAACATTTAAGGCAACACTAGCGTTTTAAAATTGTGTTTTAATAAGTCAATTGGGGTAACATGGGTTAATAACATTATATAAATTCCAGGTGTACAATTTTATAATACATCATTGTGTACTCGCCACTCAAAGTCTAGTCTCCTGTCATTGCTTTACTAGTATCAAACACCTAATCTTACTAATTTTCTTGACCTGTGACTAAATATATTAGTATTTAAAAAAAAATACTCAATACTTGTAATTACAAATAGTATTTAAGTATGTTTAATCAATATTTTAATTCAATAGTTGTATTCTATGGTTCCTTAAAGATCTTTGTCTGCTTTTTTCTCTTTTCATTTTACAAAATATAATAAATTATTTAAATATAATAAAAAAATAAATCAAATATTAATGTTAAAAGTTATACTGGTGTAAAGTTGCAAAAAAACTTTTTTTGTTAACTCCAGTGGCATACCACTGGAAAAACTGTTCCCTAAAATCATAGACTATGAGAAACTTTGCTTTTCCAAGTAATATTAGTGAGATGGGAATATCCCCATAATTCTTGGAGAACTGAACTGTGCAGTCACTTTAACACAGCAAAGCAGCCTCGATTTCCTACCCAGGTGCAAAGCTTCAGATAATATGTTTTCAGACACAAGATTCCCTATTTGTCTTAACTTTGTAGTTTCCAAGGGAACAAGACTCAGCCCACTTCTCAATCCATCCCTGATGTTAACCAGCCCTGCTTTGCTTTCAGTCTATCAAAGAACTATTCATTTAAATTTTACTTAAACTCCAACTTGCCCCTAAACCGATAAGAACACTGGCTTCCTTCCTTTGTTTTGGTGAAATGCCCTGTAGTTATAGTGATATGGAATCTCTTACTTCAGCAAATTAATAAACATAACTTGGTCAGACTATGGTTGTGTCACAGTTTGGTGGTCTTTGAGAAGATTTATTAATTATTTCTGAATAACTTTTTCTGTGCCCAGCACTCTCAAGGACATTTAAAAAGACACACCAACCACATGGACGGATGGAAACCAGCAGGTAACTGAGTATTATAAAGACTCCCTCGAAGCTGCGTAAGTAAGCAAAGAGAAGAAAAATAAGTAAAGGAGAGATTAATTTTTTATCTCCCTAATCCTCTGAGTCCCTTTATTATTTGACTCTAATTTATGTTTCACTCATATTCACCTTATGCTACAGTAAAGTTGAACTATTTACATTTTCTTGAAGACACATATTCTTGTTTCTGTATTTAAATATATTGCATATGCCACCACCTTAATGATAATTTTCTTGATCCCTGTCTAAATGTGACCTTTCCTTTGATTTCCTATATACTTAATTTTTTCTGGTAGGATACTTACAGTTTTTTTTTTTTTTTTGTATTATAGTTATTTGTAAGTTTGATTAGATTATAGACTTCATAACGATCTCTTACCTGAAATGTTATAATAGCCTTCTAATCAGATTCCTTACTTTCACTCTACATACCCTGCAGTCTGCTCTCCTCATAGTAACTAGTGTGATTTTTGAAAAACATGAATTTAATCATGTTACTTCCCTGTTTGAAAATTTCAGTTAGTTTCCCACCACACTTAGAATAAATCTAAAGTCCTTATCATGTTCTCTAAAGCCTTTCTGGTACTTCTATGATCTTATATCCTACTACTCTGTTTCTCGTGTACTCCCTTTTAGCCATTTTGCTGCAGGGGTGTGTGGAGGTGGTGATGTGGAGGCACAGAACTAAATACATAATCTCTTCTAATGGCCTTTGCTATTTCTCACTGTAACATTCTTCTTCCAGATGCTCACATCCCTCACATTTATGCAGTTTCTATTCAGATGCCCTGTCCTCAGAGAGGACTTCCATGACTGCTCATCACTAATCATTTAACTTATCTTACGAATGTCTTGGCATATAGTAGCCTAGAAATTATATATTAATGCTTGTGTGTGTGTGCATGCATGTGTATGTTTATGATTTAAGCTCTATAAGATTAGAGTCTTTTCTTGTCTCTGCCTTGTTTACTTCTTTATCTGCAGGCCAATAAGAGTAACTGGCACATTATAGGAGGTTGAATGAATGACTGTTGTCCAATAATAATATTTACCTTGCTTGCATATATCAAAGTTTAAGTTTTACATTCAAAGGTTGTTAAAAGCACAAATTTTGGAATGAAACTGTGTTTATAGTCCTGTTCTGCTGTATGACCTAGAGGAAGTTACTTAACCTCTCTGCCTTGTTTTCCGATCTGTAAAATGAAGACACTGTCTACCTCATAGGTTTGTTATGAGTATTAAATGAATCTGGCACAGAGCTGTTATATTTGTTGTTATTTTTATACTTAATTAGTGGTTATTTGAAAAATATCTATCTTCTCCACTGGATTTTTAGGAATCATATTAATTTTCCCCCAACATTGTATCTTAAGACCCCAGTTCATAATAGGAACTCTAAATTATTGTTGGAAAAAAAAAAAAAAAAGAACAGTTTAAGTTTTGAGGTGATGAAATACATGCATGTTTGTGTACCCTGAACACATTCCCATATTCTGTAGTTGTCAGTCATTGTCACTAGATGGCAAGCTTGTCCTAGGCAAGGCACCCTCATAAACTGAAGAATGAGGGCAGAGGGTGGGAGAAAATGTCACATATATGTTTTTTAGGCTAATAGAATGATAGGAAGATGAAAGTTTAATCATAAAATAAGATTTGCCTATATTTTATTCTTCTTCATTCCATTGCGTGCTCTTCCTTCTGAGTAGCTGATCTTTTATATAGTGATGTATTTTTAGAATTTCTATCATTCTACTAACACCTTGTTACATTATTCATAATTTTCTATTAAAAAACAACATTTAGAAAGGTCTCTTATAGTATTTATTATTCACAGGAGTTTTCTAATTCTTTCGATCTCAAACCGTTTACCTGTTAGTTTTGGCTAGGACATGAGGTACTCAATATCTTATACTCTCTATTATTTATTTTTTGTCTTTGTCTTTTTCTTTTCTGTTCTGATTATTAGTCATTCAAATTGATGTGAAGCACATGTAATTTTTTGTTCTCTTTCAACTCTCAATATACCATTTTGGGAAAAGAAAATGTTAGGTTCAATGCTATTGTGCCTAATTGCACCTTTGTTTAGCAAAATTACCAACGGGAACCTGGAATAAAAAAAGAGAAAATGTTGAAGAGCCTACAAATTAGATAACTTATAAATGATTAAATTTTTTGGATTCTGAAAATTGATTTTATAAATATCAATTAAAATTGATTAAACTTGTATATTTGCTTTGGTAAATTAAATTTACCAAAATATAGTCAAAATGTGGACATGTAAAAGTGAATAATAATACTTTAAGATAGTGGTAATAGTTTTCATTATAATAATGTTTAGAAGTCTAATTATTTTCTTATTTATTTTTTGAAAAAGAATAACTACTTAAAAAGTAGACTTAGAAAAACGATAATGTATTTCTTAAAATTCTTTTTTGCTTTGTGCCGTGATATAACATATTATTGGCTTAAAAAGAGAAACTTGGTTAATTTTCTCTCAACTGCTGAAGAAAAGATTTCTTCATTGTCTCTGCTTAGTAAGAAAGGTAATTATCTACCACTTAATTCTCTTCTTAATTAGAATATCTTAAAATGAAAGAAATATAAATTATTTATTTGTTAATATTAACTTTTCAAAAGTTAACCCAGATCTTGCTACCATTAGCACTGTTGGCAGGAATTCTGATACTGCCAACTGATGTTGATAGTCTTTCTCAGATAAATGATTCAAAGTGGAAAAAAGTGTTCAGTGACAACGATTTATTGTATAATGGGAAAACTTGTAGTATGAATTCTGAATCTTGATAGACTTCTGCCTTGTCTCTATTTCCTCTACCCTATTCCCAACTTTTCTTTCAAACCTGACTTATAAAATTATTTTATATTTGACTTCAGAGAGGATTCATGAGTTGAGCTATCATAGTGAGAATGCATCCTCCAAGTAAAATTTTCAAATGTATTACTGTCCCACAAATAGCCCGTATTTAGTCTCCCTAAGAATTCATTTTTTTTCAAAGACTGGAACAGTTGAAATTAATAATACGTTACTATTTTCCAAAGATAACGCGTATTTATTGTTGAAACTCTATAATGATTAGAAAATGAAAGAAAGAAGAAAACATAAACCCATCAACTATTGATTAACTCTGTTAACAATTTAGTATAATTCCTTCTACTCCTTTATCTACCTATATTATACACGTGTATGTATAAAAATTGAATATTGTCATTCATATTACTTAGTAATTTTTAATAATGTACTGCAAATATCTTTTTTGTGTGATTATACATTGTTCTTCAAATCATGTTTTATAGAATCTCAGTGCATAGATTTAACTAATTCCTTTATTATTTTTCTTTATTATGTTGTAAAATATATAGTATTAGTATAAAAGTAGATGGATACACATGAATCCAATACCTCACTTTCAAACAAAAACATTACCTAACAATGATCATTCTACATCATTATATTTCCCAGTGTAAAATAATACCACGTGAGGAAATTACAGTTGAACAATCTAGATTGGGCTCCGGCACTCATAGTCCTACCCCCGTAGAGTCTCTCCAACTGTGTGAGGTCAATTTTTTCCTCCTCGCCTTTATCCAGTGCTTTGTTTTGATCTATCCCTTATGAGTAACTGTTTGAATAAGAATACAAAAACATAGATATTATATCTCCTCCAAATAGTTTTAGAGACATTGTGTTAATCCAAAATTAGCAAAGATCCATTTTCATAAAAGAAACAATCAACATTATTGTAGCTCGTCTCAAAGGAAGTATTTACAATATTATACATAACAATTAACTTTTTAAACTTTTCATTCCAGAATAGGATCTTTGCTTTACCTTCTTATAATCAAAAGTCCCATTAAAATAATTGTTATCCACTGCTAGAAAAAAGGAAAGATGAGCTTAAAGGTTTCTTCTGCTTGTAACAATCAAGTTTTTAAAAAGCTTTATTTTTAGATAGTTTTTAGCTAGATTGTATATTAGTTTATTAAGTCAGAGAAAATAGCTATTTCTTAAGAATAAAAAAAAACTTATTCTCTTATGGGGTAATTTTTATGGTATATCTAAATAGAAGTCTAGCATTTAGTCAGTGTTTACTAAATGAATGATTTTGGTCAGTAGAATTATTCAGCAATACCTCAATTATCTAAAATTAAGCAAACTGGCAACCTATTTTATGTAAAATGAAGCCCAGACCTCCCTCCCCCATCAAAAAATATTTGCAAAAGTCTCTTAATACTTATATGGGGAACTTGCTCTCCACTTTGCCATTTCTTAACCATGAGGTTTGAACTGAGTTACCCCTCTTTACTTCAGGGCTAGACTTGTTGGTTTGAAGCAGTCGTGATCTGGCCACTGAGCTTCTTTCACAGGTGAGCAGAGAGCCAGTTTAATCAAAAGAGTAAAGCCAAAAATTTATCCTGTTGCAGTTTTGCATCTGCCCTAAGATAGATTTACCTTTACATTGTTCTTTTAGCCAGTATCCCTCCTTTTTTTGTGACATCCAACTTTGTACATTTCCTGTAAGTTGCAACCAAAAGAATTCTAACTGATAGATTCAATTATTTATAGGTGATTTCTTGAGTTCTTTATTCAGATACCTATCTTTATGAACAAAATCTCTATTTTGTAGTTTTTAAGTAAACAGAGAAACAAAAATTCGAAGGAAAAGGATTGGCAGGCCCACTGCCATTAGTCAGCCATGCAGTCAACCAGTGCATGTTTATTAAACTTATCAGACTGAAAGTTTATGTGATAGTGGACCATATTTTCCTTTGTATATCTTTGTCCTCAGTTCCTTGGGTAATTTCTTGCGCATTGTACCTGCTCCATTAGTATCTAATGAATAAATGAATAATGTTAATTAAGGGCATTATGACTTAATAGGGAAAATTCTGGATTACTGTTGACTGAAATATTTGATAATTGAAGAAAAGCAGTTTTATATTTGAGATATTGAGCTACAGGTAGGCATAAATGGGTAAGGAAAAACTTATTCTATGATTGTGAGAAATTATTTCTCTGAACTTCATATGTAAAATAATTGTAATATCAAGCTCAAGAATTTCTGTGAATATTTAATGAAATAATATATGTAAAGTATCCATAAGAACTCAATGAATGTTAGTGACTATTATTGTAATGAATGAATGGTCAACTTTGTCATAATTTAATAATGTTTGGTTATTACAGTATTGCTATAGCTTTTAAATTTTGTCGAAAGCTAAATCTTGTACTTCAGTTTGACACTAAGCATATCCAGTCATTTGGATTTACATATTTCATTAAGTAATCCCTTATATTTTCACATCAAATGTCTTAATTTAAGAATATTTTTGGCATCCACTTTCTTTGAATGCTGACAGCAAGGAAACTGAAAATCCTCACTGTCTTGTCCAACTATTCTAATTCTTTATAGTAGATTAGATATATTAGAAAGGAATTAAAATTAGCGGTGTCAGACTGAAGACTCAAGAACATTTTAATAATAGAAGAGTGAGAAAGAAATTTACTGAAAGTCTTTTCTTCTGCTAAGTAAAAATCAAGGAGAGCCTGAAAAGTAGCTCACTTATCACTCTTTCAATAAGAAAACTCTACTAAATATTCACAGAAACATCACAAATGATAATTAAATAAAAAATAACCTGCATCTTAATTTACTTAGTTCAAGTATGCTTTTAAACATATTCAGTTAGCACATTTTTTATTTTATGTTTAAAGTACATATCGGAAAAATAAATAGCCAAGAATTGAGCACTACTTTTTTGTCTATCATTATCTGCTATCTTCATTTCTTTTTTTTTCTTGAGCTCCTAAACCTAAAACCAATGTTTCTCAAAGTGTGTTCCAGGGCTACTTGTATCACCTGATTGCTTTTTAATAGTGTTGTTAAGATGATTGTACTTATTTCTAGTAGATGTTTTCAAGCCCATACTAGAATCTACACCATTAGACTCTGTTAGAGGGAGACCTGAGAATTTACTTTGTTACATAACTCCTCTTGTGGTATAAAGGCAAAGTCTTAATTCTCTATGGAACTTAAAACACATAACCTATTAGTTGCTGTTAATGGTTACTGTAGTTAACTTTAATAAAGCCAGTCTACAAAATTAAGTCCCACACAACTAAGTTTAATAAAATAAAAAATAATACACCAAAATTAGTACCGAGAATTTAATAAAGGAGTTTATTGATATATCCATATGTTCATATTACAAGTTAATTCTGTGAAAATATAGAAAAATGGCATAAAAAATCTAAGTAAATACCAAACAAATGACATTGTTATCATTATGGGCCATGAAATCAGTGAGCATTCCCAATGCTATAGGAATTAGTGTAGTATATATTAATAATACATATTTATTAATGTATCCAAATACATTCCATAGTGTCTATTACATGCTATGGACTAAATCACATGATATGGACTAAATACATATTTTTATGTATTTATGTATTTTATGTATTTATTTTTTCATTTATGGTCATATATATGTACATTGATGTGGATAGAAAAATAGATCAGTATTTGTAGGAAATTAGGTTTTTGGTGGTGTTTTCACTTGTATGGTAGGATAAATTATTTGCCTTAATTCTTTTCCCTCCTCTCTGTAATCAATTGCCCTGCAATTCTTCAGTTCTACCAAGACAGAAAAAAGGAGTGTACTTCCTGCCTTATTCCTTAGTATTGAGCTCAATCATGTGACTTGCCTTGGCCACTGGGATTTTAGGAGATAGACACAATGTGTTTGTGAATTCAGGTTGTCCCTCTAGTTCTTTGCCATGAGAATTTACCCTGATTAGCTCCAGGAGGAGAATGAAGAACATGTGAAGCAGAGCCAGGCCAGCTAACCCCAAGACCTATCAGTGAAATTCTTCTGACTGTTGTTTGGAAAGTTTTAATGCATCTAAAGATAACTGCTAAAATTTAATTCCTATTTTATAGGAATTTTCAAGGCATTTCTTCCACAAAGTCTTCTTAATACTTTTCCCTTTTCAGAGGAGGCTGCAATAGATGCCTCTTCACATATCCGTGTATTCCCCTCTCCGTATCTTCATTGCTGAATTTACTACATTATACTATAATTGCTTTTAGCTCATTGTAATCTTTCACCAGACTATTTTTCTATTGAGCAGGAGATGTTTCTTAAATTTTTTGAAAAAAATATCTGTGCCTCACACATAATAGGAGCCAAGAAACCATAGAATAAATGAATGAATTTATAGGAATGTCTAATATGCAACATGAAATTACATTCACTTTGGAGTGGTACAGTGTGATCTTGTGGTAGATTGACATAGTGGTCTCAATTTCCACTTCCCTATAGTAGTAATGTATATTCACACTCTTGCCATGTCTCAAGTGGGAAAGAAGTACTTCATCAGACCTTAATTTTGGGCTTGAACATTTGCTTAGTAATGGTCTATGAACTGTTGGCAGACATGACATAAATGAAGGCCCTCCCCCCAAAAAAATGCAGCAGTGAAATTTGCCCTCTTGTGCTTCTATTATTGTCATGTGAAGAACATACCTCAGGTAGCCTAGTAGTCCCCCAAGAAAGACTTATAGAACAGACTTGGACCTGACCTATAGCTTGGAGCCAAATTCAGCCTAAATCAGAAACCTCCAGCCAGCACACAGATGTATGACCAAGAATAAATGATTGTTATTTTATGCCTCAGAATTGTGGGGTGCTTTTTTACAAGCACAATTGCAACAATAGCTGATAATTATCTATGAAGAGGTTTGTTTTCATGAGACAAATTAATGAATAAACCACATAGTTTATATCTACAGAGAAATTTTCCAGAGCTTACAATTATTCAAAGTTGATCAAAATGAATCTAGGATCTCTTATGCCAAATCCTTACTGACAAAGTTATATTACCATAATAGGTGAATGGTTTCCATTTTAATTAATTTTAAGCTAAGAATTATACTACTTGGTTCTTTAACTATGTATATATGTATTCATGCACACATACACAACATCACACACATACATACATACCCAATTGTTAAATAAAGTTTAGATAGGTGGTAAACATTATCCTTGTTCTACCTTCTTACAGTACCAAACACACAATCATCTAAAGATTCTTTGTCTGCCTTTAAGCTAGGTAGATTTTTGTACTGAACAATGGCACATGAGCAGACATAACCTCTGTCACCTGTAATACCCTTAAGAGAAAGGGAAATGTCTTTCCTTCACTCCTTCTTTTTTACTGCCAGGTAGAATTTGTATAGGTGATTATGAGCCATCTAGGAAGCCAGAGGTAGACAAACAACAAGAGAGAAGGAGGCTGGATCTCTGATTACTTTATATAGCACAACTGCCATATCAGCATGGGCCTTTACTTTGTGTGAGAATAAACTTCTATCTTGTTTAAGCCTGGTAATACTATATTTAAAATACATATAATAAAAATTCATAGTATATATCTCATTCATCAAAGTTAGTCTAATTAGATAGTCCAATTTTTTAATTAAATATTTTTTAAAATTCAAAATACATGTTATTATACATTAACACTTGTGCATTAACTAAGAGACCAGAAAATTTACCCTTCGCACTCTCCTGTCTAGGAATGGTCAGATTAAGAATTTGGTGCTCTTATGGCCCTTGCTTGACTGTGCCTGTTGTCATGTATGCATTCCCTCCTGTGTAAAGTATTAGATGTCAAACACATCTTACCAGAGGCAGTGATAGGAAGTAATTCAATGGTTTATTACTCATTCGGGCATAGGCAAAGTGAGAGGAGTCCCTGCCTGGACTTGTAGATAACCATCAAAGAGAAGAGAGAGAGGAGGGAAGCAAAGGAGAGGAAAAGGGAGTGAGAGGAGGTGAGAAATATAGGACAAGATCCCACTTGCCTACATTTTAGAATAAGTTTTATATAGACTAATATTTGTGGCTCTTCGGAGTAGAGGTATGGGCTAGAGGGTGGGGGTTGAGATCAAAGACAGGCAGGGTGGCGTGCCTTGCACACTATTTATTTATCCAACATAGCATAAGTGATCAATGTAGGGGTGGGTATCTGAAAGTTTTCTCGCTGGTAGTGACTTGTTGAACTCAACTCTGTTTCTCACAGGTGTGTCCTTCCAGCCCAATTTTAAGTTGCATTAAACTTAATTGCAATTAAGAAAGAGTATGATGACTAATTTTATGTGTCGGTTTGACTGGGCTATGCTGCCCAGCTATGTGGTCAAACATTCTAGATGTTTCTATGAGGATGTTTTTGGATGAGATTAAAATTTAAATTGGTGAAATTTGAGTAAAGTGAATTGCCCTTCATAATGTGGATGGGCCTTGGCCAATTAGTTGAAGGCCTGAATAGAACAAAAGACAGACTTGAGTAAAAGAGAATATTACCCTGGGTCTCTGGCCTGCTGGCCCACCCTGCAGATTTTAAACTCGCAACTTCCATAATCAGGTAAGGAAATTCTTAAATCTTTGTGTATATATGTATATATGTATATATGTGTACATATATACATATATATACACACACACACACATATATATACATACATATATATATATATATATATATATACACACACACACACACACACACACACACACATATATACGTATATATATACACACACAACCTATTGATTCTGTTTCTCTGGAGGACCCTAATTCAAGGGCATAACCAAATTAGGAGAAATTTCTCTCCTGCATAAAAGTAAAATGATGATGGTGATAATAATGATGACGATTGCAATATAGCTATACAAATTATATATTATAATTCACTTTATTTAAAACCTCACAGTGTTACATGGTCCTTAACATATTACCAACCATCCAGCTTGGTTCCTATATGTTATTGATTAATTTATTTATCAAACAAAACTATTGTGCATAGTGAACTAGTTCCACCATAAATCAAATAATTTACCATGACAAGTAAACAGGAATGTTTACCCAGTAAGTTTTAGCTTAGGTTTGGTCTGCAACCAGTGGAAAATGCTCCCTTGTACTAATGAATGGATTCAGTGAAGCTAGCCAAAGCACCTGCCAAAAATACCTTAAAAATGTTCCTTTTACAGGACCCCAAAAATTAAGTGTTCAGAATGTTAATTCAGAGTACTAAGGGAACAAGTACATACCTTGTATTAACCAGTGTTTATATGAAGTGGGAATTCACGTTACTGAGACTTAATTGTTTGAAGATATCTGGGACCTAGCAATAATTTTTGGGTAGGTTCTTTGGATAAGGCACTGCTCAAGTAAGGATATGTCTTTCTCTCATGTTTTTTTATTTTTTTATTCAATAAAATATCTTTCTAAGTTTGTCTTTTTTTTATTGTATGGGAGAAGGGATGCTTTTATAATACATCAAGGAAAACAAGAAATGATGATGACAATGATGATAAATGGTGATGATGATAATAATGACTCCTTCCAAATTTGTGGGTCAAAAATGAATATTCTCCAAGCTTCAGGGGGAAGCCCATTCAAGGTGGGACAGAAGAAGAAAATATTTTCCTAAAGATTGGGTCCTCCATATTGATACCTATCCTTACCATCTGTCTCATGGGAAAGACTAAGACAAGTACCTATCTTGTGGTTTCGAGCCCATCTACTCCCATTTCTTCAAGGATATTGCTTCACAAATTAATCATTTTTTCTTCATAGTTTTATTATTCTTCATTGTTTCCTTCTCTTCAGAAAATAAATGTACGTACTTGATTTCTCTTGCCTTGAAAACACCATTCCTTAGTTCTGTAGACCTCGATCACATACAGTCCTTTATCTCACAGTTAAGCTTCTTGTTAGGGCTGTATAGGTTTGCACTCTCTACCCCTTTATTCATTCATTCAGAAATATTTCTAAGCTAAAGCTTAGAGTTTGGGCTTTGCACATATTATCAATTTTAATTTTTAACTGACAAAATACATGTAGATATTCTTTACTCCTAATTTACAGATGAGGAAACATGAAATTGAGAGAGGCTTAAGGACTTGTTGAAGATAAACTAAATCAAAGCCTGTCCACTACAATATGGATATTATCATCCTCCCCTAAAATTAACTGACATTCATTGACTGAGTACTTATTCTATTACTATGTATCAGGCATTCCTCAAACTCTTTACTCACAATTTTTTTGCTTAGTCTTCATGACATCTCTCTGAAATGGATGTTTCTCAACCTTCATGAATCTTCCAAATTCAAATGAAATGGTTTTTCTTAAATCACAGATAATCTATTGAATATTAGGTCAAATGAATACTTCTTTTTCCTTTTCATTTATTTCTCTGTTGTATTTAGTATTTCTGAGCACTCTTTGTAGAGGAAGATGTCTTCATTAACGTTAAAGTGAAAATAACTTGGCTTACACATATTTGTAATAGGAAAATTAGAAAACATTAATAAAAAATCAACGCTAATCCTACAATTCAGAGGTGATTACCATTACCATTTTACTGCATCTAGTTTCAGATTTTTTTTCTGATATGCATATCTATGTATGTTTAAATGCAAGTCTATGAAATTTTGTAATCTGCCTTTTTCATTGGTCAATATAGGTAACTATCTTTATGTCAGTAGAGGTAGATAGTCTAAGGCTGCCATAAGACATCGGACCATTTAGGGGCTTAAAACAACACATTTATTATCTCACAATTTTGTAGGTCTACAGTCTGGATTGGCTCAGCTAGTTTCTCTACTTGAGATTTCACAGGCCAAAGTCAGTGTCGGCCCCTATGGGTAGGCTCTAGGAAAAATCTATGCCTAAGCTCATTCAGTTTGTTGGCAGAGTCTAGTTCCTCATGGTTATAGGACAGAGGTCCTCACTTTTTTGCTGGTTCTCATCTGGTGATTGTCCTTAGCTCCTCGAGGAAACTCTCTTCTATATCTCAGAACCAGCGTCAGTGTGTTGAATCCTTCTCATGCTTGGACTCTCTCAGACTTTCCCTTTTGCTCATCTCTCTGACTCATTCTTCTGCTTTTAGGTGAAATTTCAACTAGTCATGTATAAATAAAACATGTTAACTTGTAACTCAAACTGAAAAATTCACAGGGGCACAGTTGAAACTTGTACACTTCTAGCTGATATTCCTATTCCATTTTTCATAAAAGGAAGTATATTAAGGTGTTCTGGTACATTTTGTTTCATTTATTCTGTCAAATTCTTTTTGATTTCAAGATACAGAAACCAATTTAAACTAATAAACAAAAATCCGGATGTCTCAGGATTCTAGAAGATGGAAATTAATAATGTTGGGCCTCAAAGGACTTAGGTTTGGGATCTCAGGAACTGACACCACTCGCTATTCCCAGGAGCCCTATAGACTCTAAAGTCTGCTTTCTAGCATTCTATCTACTGCTTAGCTACTCCGTTTCTTTCTTTTGGTCTTAACACCTTCTAAATCATCTTATACAATGTCCATTAGGATCATGAGCAATAACTCGGGATCTGTTCTGAAAGACTCAGATTTATCATTGGCCTGCTAGTGCCTTGATGGGTTTTGGGCTAGATGATCATCCATGGTTGGAATGACGAGGTGGGTAAGAAGGTCATAAAGGTCTGTCTTTCTAGGGTCTATGGTTATAGTAGTTTCTAGAAAATGAGTACCTAGAAGAGGAAGTGATGAAGATGTCTAGTATACTTGTTAAAAATTTTGAAAGTAGAGTTTTAGGGGGTATTTAAATAAGGCATCATTGCTATTCTTAGATATTCATGATGAACATTATCTTTTATTTCTCTCTAGCCTTTTAAAATTCATATTTATAGTTATGATCATATATATAGTTCTTCAATATATAGATCTTTCCTCTTCTTGGTTAAAATTATTCCTAGGAACTAGGATACATTTTTATGTAAATGTAAATGGGATTATTTTCTCAATTTCTCTTTTTGATAGTTTGTTATTAGTAAATAGAAATGCAACTGATTTTTGTATATTGATTTTGACCCTGCAACTTTGCTGAATATTATTAGTTGTATCAGTTTTTTGGTGGTGTCTTTAGGGATTTCTATGTATTGTATCATATGTAGTATCATGTCATCTGCAAATACTGACGGTTTTAATTCTTCCTTTCCAATTTGAATACCTTTTCTTTTCCCTTTCTTAATTGCTCTGGCTAAGACTGAATCAACTTTTTAAATAATTTTTTTATCCCAGATTTTAGAAGGTTATTATTCAAAGTAATAGTCATTTGTCAACAAACCATATCTTATTATTTTCAAGAGATGCTATCTCATTGATTGGGAGTTATTTATAGATCTTAAACATATTCTTAAATTGCCAAGCTCCTCTGCTTGAGAGCAGGCCTACAGAGAGCAGACAGAAAGTGACATTCAGTGTTAAGGTTATGTTCACCTAGTGGCATGAAATGGAATACAGTTAAGTGGTATAGGATATTGGCAAGAGAGTGTTTGAAGTATTGGACCATGGACAGGGAAAGTAAAGCAATGTCAGTTAACTTGAGGGCCCAATGAGATAAAAGATAATGGAAATGATGTAAAAATAAGAGATCGGAGAAAGAAAGTTGCAATATATTAATTTATAGTTTATAGGTATTCATGGAACATCTAAAGGAAAACAACTAGAAGAAAACAGCTAGAGGAAAACAACTAAAACTAGGAAATACAGTTATTGGAGGGATAATTTTTTAACTGACGAGTCAGAGAAGAGTTTTACCTTGAAAATCCAAAATGGTAAAT
The DNA here is from genome assembly GCF_000325575.1 of Pteropus alecto. Classification (NCBI taxonomy): domain Eukaryota; kingdom Metazoa; phylum Chordata; class Mammalia; order Chiroptera; family Pteropodidae; genus Pteropus; species Pteropus alecto. The sequence goes on along the minus strand of NW_006442103.1, from coordinate 6,915,449 downwards.
ATAATTTAAGCAATATTGAAACATTTCTCAGTTTATTTGTATAGAATTATCAAATTTAATATTGCAAATATTTTCTCTTGTGAGAACTTAACAGAATTATTATCTTTTAAAAACCAATGAATTAATAACATGTTAGTAAAGTAAAAGTATATAATCTATTCCTAAAAAATAAGAAAGCTCCACAACTACTCATTTGCACAATTGTCTTAAAGAGATGCCCATGGCGAGTGAGGAAAACTACTGTCAATCCTCTGAGATAAGATAGATTTATCTTTCATGTCGGCTTCCATGTTCACAGTTTTTAGAAAAAGAAGCCATAATACAATATTTTTTCTCAATTTTGCATAACAAAAGGTTGGCATTAACATATATTTTAGGTTTTTCTGCTTCTAAACTATCAGTTTCTTAATTCTCTTTGAATAAATCTGCTAAGACCTTGTCAGGTATAACTTTGTTTTTAAATCAGAGTACAAAGATAACTTTGTTTTTAAATCAGAGTACAAAGATATTTATGAGACAAGTTGATTTTTGTGGGGTTTAAATATTTAAAATATAAGTTTGTATTGAGGGCATAATATATTTTAAACTTAATATAACAATTATACTGCTGTTCTTCATTGAATAAACCTTTGACTGAAGAGCAACTACCTAGAGATGCTATGCTATTGCTATAGTTGACCTGCAGAGGTCACTATTAGCAGACAAATGAAAAGCCTTTTGGCATTACAGGTTAATATGGTTAAATTCTGTCTGCTCAAAATCACTAGAAAAACCATAGCACTAAATGTCATATAAAGACATTCAAAAAAAAGTAACACAATTTTAAAATCACAATACTATTAGATAATTAAATGATAAAAGTAGATATTACTTGGATGAGTTAGTCAAACTATGATTTAAGACTTACCATCTCTGCAGTTTCTTAAACAAATTAAAAGAGGGACCTTGCTAACTTGCGTTTTAATATTTTTGTATTAATTAATTATTTTCTCTAATATTTAATATAAGAATATATGGCAAAAAGACATGGAAATTGGACCTTGTTTGGATTCTCTAAACATGAGCTATATTTTTGAAAGTGTAAATTTTACCCCATTCTTTTTAAAAAACAGATAATTCGAGTAAAAAATGATATAAAGTAATCACTTTTAATGTTTATTCAGTTGGATGGTAATCAGGTGGGTATACTATGTGGGCGAAGATAGCAGGACTAGTTAATAGAGAAACCACCCTTACCACATGTATGCCAGTAAAACCCTCTTAAAATGAAGGGAATCTGTCATTTTGTGTAAATTCTCTTCTGCTTCCATAAACACAGCCGTAATCAATTAAAGACCCACTTGTGAAGGAGCCATTGTTTGCAGTTCCATTCAGACATTGCTGAGTTGTCTTTTAGACTGCCCATGCGGAAACCCTGGTAAGGTGATGAGAAAGTTCAAAGCACCTAACGTTTCAATGTGGATTTTGTTATTGAGACTCCTCTTTATCTTTTCATTCACTTGAAAAATTGTAATGTAGTATATGTGTTGATTTTTGGTTCTAGGACAGGAGAAAGAATAAGAACATGAAGAATGAAAATGATCTAATGACATAATTCCATGGGACTTTGAGATTGCAAAGCCTTATATATTAGTTCAAGATGAATCAGTGCTGAAATGTTTGCTAAGAAAATAAATAATATTACTTTATCATAAGTCTTGGTAGAAAGTGAGAGTGCTTTCTCCAACACTAATAAATCATTCATTAATTTTTGTCATGATGCCATTTTATTTTTATTCTTAACCTTTCTTGTGCACCTAATTTGAGCTAGACAGTATTATTGGCACTGAATTGGTCAATATTCAATCTTGGTTGCTAGATTTGGAGACTGGTGGAACTTTGATAAAGAGACAGATGTAAAAATATTTCAGATAGAATTTGGCATAAATGATTTTAAAAATTAACATGATAAAAATGAATCAATATTAAATATTAAATGCTATTAATATATAGTGAACTAAAAGGAATAAACAAATTATCCCTCTCAGAATGAAAGTAGAGTTGATCCTTAAATAACATGGGTTTAAACTGTGCGGGTCCACTTACACACAAATTTTTTTCTATAAATATAGTTATAGTCAGTCCTCGCTATCCGCGGATTTCACATCTGTGGATTCAATCAACTGCGATTGAAGACAGTATTTTTGATCTGTGTTTGGGAATCCAGAATTTCGGATGGTCAGATAAAATTATAGGCAGATCTTCTACTGCATGGGAGTCAGTGCCTCTAACCCCCGCAGTGTTCAAGTGTCACCTGTAAACCCTCATACAGCAAGCCTTGAGACTAAGAAGGAAATGCCATAATGTTAGTTTCAACACTTCACTTTGTCACAGTGGGAATCTGACTTTTGGGTCACTCTTGATCCTTTGCTTTCTAAGCAGGAACAGGCCAAATTTCTTCCAGCTGCCTAAAGAATAGCTGGGCATAGGCCTGGAGGAAGTCAAATTCAACCATAGTTATCTGGATATTCAAGCCAAATATAAAAAATGTTGGAATGAAAATTAAGGAACCAAGTATCCAATAAGAATATGTTTTCTTTCCTAAGATTTTTTTGCTTTTCTAGATCAAATTAAGAAAAAAACTCTTTGGAACTACAATTTAATAAAACTACTGAGTCTGTCACTGTTATAAAAGCACACAGGCCTCTTTTCCTTGAGTGACATGTCAGGGGAGGTGATAAGGAAGAGCCTAGTGCCCACATCATCCATTCCACAGATGACTCAGGACACCTTCACTTAATCCATTCATTACTCTGACCCTAGCGGGAGTTACAAGCAAAACCTGCCAGTTAGATGTTGGTAATGTGGACTCTGCTTTAGGGAATTGAGTAAGACTGCCAGAATTCATTCCTGAACTTTAGCAGCCACAAAAGAGTATTTTTCTGTCGTCTGTAACTGATTCAAAACCAGGTCTCAAAAGGACAAGCTTCCTTTTGTGCACCATCTTTCCTAAAGTCCAGTGACTAATAATGTTACAACGTCAGGTTTTTCACAAGATCACAGGAAACATCTGACGAAAGAGAAGTAAAGAAAACAAATGTCATCTTTTGACTAGATTAGCCTCTGTTTTCATTCTATTTTCTAATTTTAGAACATTCTCTTTGGAAAATAATTATGTGGTAATTCAACATTAATTAATGATACTTTATTGTTAAGTGAGAGATTAAATCTATGATGTATCAAGAATCATGAAATAAAAGCTTTCTAAAATCTTTAGATGTTGAGTAAAGCAATTAATGTCAGTTCATATTCAAAACCGCTTACCCTTACCTTGAAAAAAGATTTCCAAAATCCCATCCTGAAGCTGTATTGGCATCACTACTTCCTTCTCTGCTAACAAACACACATAAGATTGAATGCTTTGCTGTCATGTTCATTGACATTATTATTATTTTTAATTTTTACATTTTAGTTGGAATGCATGGGCAATATTTTGAAATTTTTGAGGGGCAGAGGTAGATTTTCTTAATAAGTATTTTGTGTACTTAAATGTCTTATTAGTAGAATGAACAAATCTTGGAAAATTTCCAAGTCATTTTGTAGAAAATGTCAGAGAACTCTGAATAGTAGGACAGTGGGAACTTTAGATAGTAAAATTCATAGTCAGTCCCTGTAGACTCTAACAGGAAAGATTCGACTCTGTACTTCGATATCCAGGTTTTTGATTTTGTTTTTCCTTTTTAGAACAATGTATTCTTTTGGCTTCTAGTCCTGATTTTACCTTAGAAATTATTTTTAATGTGCTTCAGACAGGGGCCTTCTGTCCAGATCTTGAATGCAAGTACTGTGTCTTTGTTTTGTATTCTTGTACAAATATATTTTACTGGGAACCTATTTCAAAATGCTTGTTAAACATATGAGCTTATTCACATGAATGCACTCAAGTGCTATAAAGGTAGGGGCAGAAGTTAGAACAGAGGAACCTATGTCTCATATTCATGGCTGCAGCTCCCTGTTTGAGGAGAGAGGTTGCCTTCATCAGCTCACTGCCTGTGCACACGCTGCACTACGTACATACTTCTTTCTCCTGTGACGCACACGCATAGACACACACACGCACATCCCTATGATTTAAGGGGAAAAAAACACATTAGTCATAAAACTCCAGAGTTGAAAGTAAGAGAGTAAGGCCGGGATAGTAACTGCTCAGAACTTGAATGAATTGCCAGTTTTCACCAAGTAACTGGCTGGCCTTCTCAGGCAGACTCCAAATTCCTGTTGAAATGAAGACTTTCTTTCCTGGACTAGGCCT
>NW_006442103.1:6898500-6911052 GCF_000325575.1 Pteropus alecto | reverse complement strand
AAATGGCCCTTTTCAAACAGGCTCTGAAATTTCACAGGTGAAGGGAGAGGGGCAGTCATTTGATCCCACCCACAAGAAGCCTGTTAGTATTTTAAAAAGTGAAGACAGAGCCTATCGTGGAAATGCAGGCAAAGCTGGCTAGTGGCTGAGAGCTGCAATCTAGACAGACCAACGGTTCTGCAGATCTCTGAAATATGAATCAATTTCAGTGTTCTGTCTTTGACTCACATTGCAACTCTTTTTCTAGATTTTCTTCAGGGCAGGCTACAGAACCTCAGAAACAAGGTTTTATTTTGTATCATGTTTTATGGAAGAACAGTATTTAAGTTTTTCTTTAATTAGAAGTTAACATTAGAATCTATAAAATAATCGGGTTACTGATTTGTGCATGTTATTTTGGAAGAGATGCAAAGTAAAAATATTCTATAGATATACAAACATACATATATGATTACATGTATATGTAGTAATTTTACCTTGCATCATTTTCAAAGTGATTTTAAATGGATCTAATTATGTTATAATTTAATAATTAAAAAATGTTTTAATGTTAATATAATTTTAAGAGTCTTATGAAAGTATAGACCATATCCCATTTAAAAGAATTTAGGCATAGTGGTCACCATGCTTATGCATACAATTAATATCATATGCATTTCATAATAAATTGACAGACCCTATTAGGCACACCTTTCTTCAAGAGACTCTTTTCTCTTTTATTCTTTTTAACAATGCTGATAACTGCCCCAAGATTGAGGATGCACTCAGTATTTAACATAGGCCTAACTTGGAGGCTTATTTTAGATATAGATCACTGAAGACTCAAAATACTTGTGTTTTATTTAAAAATAGATAATAGAACTATTTATAAAACTATTACTCTAAATTATATAGACTTCTATAATTTAATAAATACTACCCACTTCAAATTTTAGTTTCAAGACTATTTCTTGAAGAGGATTCCCTTACTCAGCCGTACTGCATTCTCAGTCTTACTGAGGCTGAGAGGTATCTAGCTTTATTATTATCGTTTTTTACAATTTCTACAGTATATTGATATTTTCTGATGCTAACTGACCTAACCCATTTCGCTAATGCACAGCTATTAGGTAATTTGTGGTAAATATATGGGGCTACCAATTGTTAGAAGTAGGTGAGGGATGTAGTAAACCTTCCAGGATCTTGCTGCCAGGTCACCAAGAAAATACATATTCTGCTACTTATAGGTATCTGTGCATCAACAGACATACAACAATCTCAACTCTGGTCTATGTGCCATAAAGTCCCAACTCTCTGTCCCATGTGACTTTATGCAAGGGCGTAAAAGTTTACTGGCAGCAAATGAGCAGTATTTTAACTCTTTAATCAGTCAAATAATTCATAATCTTTCAGAACCATTGGTAAATACAGGACCATTTAACAACAAAGCCTAGGGCACCATTTATAAGGGTAAAGTGTACAAGATTTGCAAACTCTTATAACTGGTTCATACAAAGACTCAGAAGGAAATGGCTATATAATATTTTAGCCAATCCACTTATCAAATGTCATCATTGGAAATCCAATTTAAATTAAATACATGAACAAATGTCTGGTTTTGATTAGAAGATAGATAAATTCTGTCTGGAGAGTGGCTTTTGGATTAAGAGGTAAGAAACCACCCTGGAGGACTTAGGCCAACTGACTGTCCTTGAATATATATTGAAAGCATCACACATTTTTATCACATTTTCCACCATTAATCATGTTAAAAGAAGGTATAAGCCACGTAACATTTTCTTTATTTTCCCCTCATGCAGGTAGTTTACTAGTATTTTCAACCTAATGGAACATAATAAAATCATTAAAAATGTATCGACCCTTAGTATTCTTCACAGACTTCTTTCCTTTCTGTTTCCTTCCTTCCCTTTTCCCCTCCTCCTTCCTCCCTGTCCTTCCTTCCTTCCTTCCTTCCTTCCTTCCTTCCTTCCTTCCTTCCTTCCTTCCCCCTCCTTCTTTATCACAAGTGTGTAAATAATAGACATAAAGTAACTAGTCTCATAATTCATATAATGGAAGTAAGATTGCTTTTTAATGACTAAGTTGTCCAGATAATTGCTGAGTTATTTGTTTTATTTAATCATGAATTTATCTATAAAACAGACATTAGTGCTATTTTGGCTCAGGTTGTTTAGAAATATTGGTAATAATAAATATAATAACAATAACCAAAATAGCTAAGATTTTCATATAATTTTTTACTTCTCCCTGTTACCTTATGAGAAAAGTTTTATTATCTATATTCTGCAGATAAAAAACCTAACACTTAGAAAGTATAAGCTATAAGTCCAAAGTCACACAACTAGCTGGTAGATGGTTATGTGTGAATTTAGATCCATGTCTGATTCTTCTTTTATTTTTCATGTTTTTATTCTTTTTTTTTTTTTGAGGCTTTATTACAGTATAATTGACAAGTAAAAAAATGTATATTTTTAGGTTGTACAATGTGATGTCTGACTTTTACTTGCTTAACTCTTACATTCTGCCATATCCCATCCGACCCCAGGCCCTAACCCTTGGCCAGCTTTTCCTCCTGATCTGTGTGAAGATTCATTTCAATAGCTAATTACTGGGCAGATCTATATGTCATGAAGATTATATAAATAAGTAAATCACTGTATCTTTCTGTAAGGAGAATATAATTTAGTAAGGGACGTAAGATGTACAACATGTACACAGATATGTGTAATATAAAGCAGAATGTAATATGTACAGAACAGATGGTTGAGACTCATCTAATTTTTTTTACTGAAGTAATAATACGAATGAAATAACATATGAAATGAATATGACAGACGCTACACTTTGCCCCTTTGCTGAACATACAAAGGAAAATTCAGGAAATTAGTTTTTTGATTATTAAAACCCTCAGGTTTCAGGGTCATAAAAAACTGTCAGAATGTGTAGAAGCGTAAATACTTTGAAGAGAAATTTCTTTGAAGAAAGTGGTCCTTTAAAACTCATCTTCTCTTTTCAGAAGAAATGTGGCGTGGACTTCAACAAGACCACTCAGCGAGCTTTATATGTGTGTCCTGACATCAGGGGCTTTGAGACCTGGAGACGGATACCCACCTAGTCTACTCAAAGGATGAAAAAAGGGCTGACTAACTGGTAGAGAACCAGGAGAATATTGGTGCTGCTTTGAGACTGGCCTAGAGCTTGTTCTCCTGGAGTTTGTGGTGGCAAAGGATGTGTGAGTAGACCAGATATGAGCCATTGCAGGAAAGAGCTGAGAAGAAACTCTTTAAGGACTTTCTAAGAGGATTGGCGGGGATTAGTGAAAGGACTCCAGTAGTATGAGACTGTGTAAGGGGATCTCCAGGGAAATTAGAAGCTGAATGTGGAGAACACAGACAGAGGAACAAAGCACTACAGCTATGAAAAGCTCTAAAGTATCCTATCTATGAAATCATCCCATAACAGAGTAAGCTTTGAATACATACCAGTGATCAAAAATTTCCAAAGAACCTACAAAGCAGCCCCATGCAACTAGCAGCTTAAACATGAACTGAGAAAACAAGTGCTAAGTTACATTGGTACCAGTTACTTAATATCTTTTCCAACACTGACTTTCTCTGGAGGAGTCAGAAACTGTGGTTAGCCCACCTCTTCTCCACTACAAATGGTCTCAGTGATACTACTCTTCATTCCAATTCCTAAAACTTGTCAGGTTTACCTGTGACTCAGGATTTTTATATTAGCCATCTTCTCTGCCTGGCAATGGTCTTTCCTTTGATGATCACAAAGCTCCGTCAATAAATATATTGCTTCTCTGCAAATATGACAAATTCATTTCTTTGGGAAGAAGAAATGATGTAGATCTACGTAACCTTAAACATAAAGTTGGATTTACATTATTTCATTGCCTTCATTTGATAAATAATAAATTTATCTTTTAACATGTAAGTAATTGACGGGGGTCCTAAAATGGTTTGGCCCCTGTTAAAAATATTTGGAGGGAACATATCACATGCAAGTATTCACATGGAATTTGTACTTGTGCCCTAGAAGGGCTTGTGGACTATCAGTGCTGGTTGTTTGTACTAACTCCTCCTACTATCTCGTTGGTCCTGTTAATCAATAATTGTAAACTACTTTTTAAAATTTGGTGCATTTACAAGTTATTTTCTTCTTTTTGGACATGGCAGTGAGTCTAGGAAAATAAAAAAAGAACTGATGATAACTGGAAGAGAAATGACCTCAGCCTCTCTCTGAGGGTGACGGTAATCTTTGGTATCATGATTTTTTTCCCCCATGTGAAAACCTTATTGAGTAGCCTTGAGTTAAATTGCTTTTTGGAAGGTAATAGGGAGTAAATGATGCCCAGTCATTTGATTAGGGCATCTTGACTACAGCTGCAGCCATTTGGAGACTGACCACAGCAATTCACGTAGGGATTTTCACTGTAGCTTCTGGTTTTTAGTGCAGATCGTGAGTCCCAGGAAGTTTCAGAGGTCTTTGCCTTCAAGTGGAATATAATCTAAAAAGAGACATTAGATTCTATGTAGTATTTTAACATGGTACCAAAAAATGAGCAAGGGGAATTTGATATCTGCAACTATATTTATGAAGTGGGTCAGTCTGGAAATCAGATTTTTCATCTTTGTTAAACATCAAATAAGGTATTTTGAATATTTTTACTCTAGATAAATAGAGTTGAAATCTTAATTAAGATTCTCCATTGCATGGTTTTAGGTTTCGTTTTACAGCCACTTTTCCTAATTAATGGTTATATAAAGAGAAAAATAAGGCTTAGCGTCTTCCAGGTCTCTTCTGTATGTGTGGAATTGGTTCTTGTTCTTTTGCTGGAACTCGGTGTTACCAAACTGGCATTTTATTTGGCTTGGTAGCATTTTTTTTTTAAAATAAATGCAGAAATTTGGGAAACCTAAAATACAAGGGTCACTGTATTCTATATAGTTCAGGAAAAAAACCTGAAACATCTAGCCATATGTATTCCAAATATTAGCTAAAAGCTAAATAGCTCTTTTTATAGTCAAGTCAGCAAAATAATACTAACAAATTATTCTCTTGAGCTTTTATATAATACCTGTTTTTTAAAGTACGAAAAGAAATTACAAGATTTTAAAGAAGTACTCCGAATGTCTCATCTCCAATAATAATACACTATAAAACATACACAAAAAATGAAGTTTTATAAAGTTATTTTAGCAATTCAAATATAATAAACACAATTGTTTCTTGAAAATGAGATCTGCATGCTTCAGTTCTTAATCTGAAAAAAGATAAGTAAAATATTTTAGACTTTATAAAAATTATGCTCAAATGTCATACAATTAGCATAATAGTTATTATTTGACATGTAAAATAGTGTGCATATATTCATCAAAGAAGTTACTCTGAATACATATCTTTGATAGTTTTTTTCTTTTTTTTCTTTCTTTCTTTCTTTCTTTCTTTCTTTCTTTCTTTCTTTCTTTCTTTCTTTCTTTCTTTCATCTTTTTTCTTTTCTTTATTCCACATGTGTATTGTTTGGGGAAGAGGTATGATAGAATCATTTAAAACATACACTTTGGAGTCAGAGTTACCTGGATTTGAGTCTGATACACCATTTACCAGCTAGCTGTGTGACTCTATAAAGGGGGATAATAATGCTGCTGTATCATAGTGCTATTGTAGTGTAATTTGTTTTCATTCAAAATATTGTAAAGTTTCCTTTTCCTCATTCTAGGAAGCAAGGATGGGCTTAAGTGACAATAAGTGTCAACCACAACATGCTTACGTATAAGTTAACCCTCTTAAAATAATATTCTATTTTAAAATGTATTAACATTTTTACTTTAACAGTTTTAAATTTACAGTTATTACCAAGATAGCACAGAGAGTTTCTGTATACCCTACCCCCAGTTTCTCTTATTATTAACATCTTATATTTATTATAATTAATTAATATTAATACATTGTTATTAACTAAAGTCATACTTCATTCAGATTTCATAGTTTTTTCCTAATGTTCTTTTTTTTCTGATCCAGGATCCTATCTAGGATACCACATTACGTTTAATTGTCATGTCTCCTTAGGCTCCTTTTGGTTGTGACAGTTTCTCAGACTTTATTTTTGATGACTTTGACAGTTTTGTGGAATACTGGTATTTTGTAGAATGGAATTATTTCAAAGTTTTTCTCATATTTACACTGGAGTAATTTTTGTGTGTGTGTAAAATCCACAGAGGTAAAGTGTCGTTCTTATTACAACATATTAAGACTACGTACTATCGATATTATTTATTACTGTTGATGTTAGCCTTGATTACCTGGCTCGAGCTAGTGTTTGTCAGGTTTCCCCACTCTAAAGTTACTGTTTTTCCCTTCCTTTCCATGCTGTACTCTTTGGAAGCAGTCACTACACACAGGTCCATACAAGGAACAAGGAGTTATATGCCTCCTCGGTGAGGGTGCAGTATTTAAAGAATTATATACACACACATGTAATATGTTATTATATTTTAATATTTATCTATATTACTACATATGGTATTATATATAAATTATTCTGCATGGTAGGTTTTTTTCCTTCTTTATTTATTTGTATCAGCGTGGACTCATGGACTCTCTTTTTACTTTGGATTATAATCCAATACTGTTTAATTTTATTGCTCAAGTTGTTCCAGGATTTTGCCAATTGGTAACTCATCAGTTGGTTTTCATATCCCTTTGTCATGCTACCTATCATTGTGAAGTTTTGTTTTTTAAACACTTTTTTACTTTCTACGCTACAAGATGGTGTATAGTACAAGATACTGTAGGCTCATCTTACATATTTTCTGTCCTACTCCTAGAATCAGCCATCTCTCTAAGGATCTCAGATTCCTTTTATTGAATGATATTAGAACCCAAGACTGGGGCACTAAGAGTGTTCACTGCTACTGGGGTGTCATTGCTTCTAGACCCTCTTAATCAAGAGAGTGAGGAGATATATGTTTGTATATTCACATATTTATAAATCTCTATATAACCATATGTATCATTATAAGGCAAAATATGAGTTCATACTGATGTCTCCAACTCTAATATCATATGGATCACTGTAGTCTCCTCTCCTTGCTTATTTATAATCTTCCACTCCAACAGTAAGAAACTTGACTCCTATCATCTGTCGTATATTTACTTAATTATTCAATCGCAGTATACATGCAATTGAGCTTTCAGAGTTGTCCCTTGCCAGGAACAACTTTATTAAGTAGATTACAATGCAATGTATAGGGTTTTTTTTTTCCCCCTTTAAGTCTAAGTCTCTACTCTTTCTAAACTTTTAGATCAGTACATTTTTTTCTCCCACCCCCTCAGTGAAGTTAGTTTATACATTTGTAATACATTCAGATATTTTGTAACACTCTGCATTCCATCTTGGGATTCCCAGATCCTTTAAATCATTTTTAAAATTTGCATACATTAAGGTTTATTCTTTTTGCTGAAGAATTTACTGATTTTATGTGTACAAATCAATCGTTTTTAGTATATTTACAGAGTTTTCCAAAGATTGATACTTTTACGTTTCAGTATAGCAGCAGTGGGAAGAATGGCAAAATTCCTCTGGTTTGTGAGAATATATGATTCTTATCCTGATTTCTATGTACCTAATTTCAACACGATGAAAAAGAGCATTTAGGCGTGCCGAATTTTATGTTTCGGTGCCTCTCGGGTTACCCAATTTTGATGTAAAACTCAAATCGCGTGGTTACTTGTTCCATGGTTAGCCGTTCAGTTTTGTCCATGTTTCAATAATAAACCAAGCACTGTTTCTTAAAGGAAAAATAGTTATTTTCTAAAGAAGTTTGCTTCATTTTCTAAAGAAAGTTGATTCATGTGAGAGAGCAATGTGTTCTGCAGTTTGAACAGTCACAGAGAGCACACCTAAGGTAGTATGTAAGGTCTCCTTAAAAACAAAACAACCTGCCAGGTGTTTCATCTCTTTAATGTTAGGCTGTCTGTGGTGCAGAGACCTGTCACTCAGAGGAATACTATATTCTTAGGTCAGCTTTGGAGATGATAGTAGGATGTGACTTATAGAAAGAAGTGATAAATGTACAGCAGCATTAGCCAAGGTTGCAGTGAAATGAGAAGAAATGTTGCTTTTCAGGTGCTCAAGAAATACAGGAAGTCTCTGGGATGAGACTATTAGACATATGTTTCTGGTTGTAGAGAAAAAATCCTTATTTTTCAAATCACACTAAGGTTATTTTTCCCAGGAAGTTTCGGAGACTAATATTCGGGGGTGAGATTCAAAACTAAAGATGGATAGGAACCTTGCTCTTGATTCCCATGGTGTGTGTGTGTATATATATATACACATACACATATATATGTATATATATATGTATGTATACATATATATACATATATATGTGTATATATATATAAAAGTGTTTGTTTATAAGCATGAGAAATAATTTTAAAAGTTATTCCAATAACATCATATAAGTATTCAAAAAATTCTCTTCTTCATGTTAGAGATTTAATTTAAAATATTATCATATGCCAATCGATTTGATGGGTCTCTATTTACAATTTGTATCCATTTTTTAGGTTAAAATCTGAACATTATGCTTTCTCTAACTGATAAAAACAAGGACTCCCCCCCTAACCTCACCAATATTTACTAAGAAAATGAGGAAATCTCTATAGTTTATTGTAGGTCTTATCAAATGTGGCCACCTAGAAACATGGAGAAGGTACTAAGGAATCAGGTAATAAAACTGTAGTAACCAATAATATATAATCTATCTGATTTCAGGTAAAGAAATAGACTAATTTAGCCAGATTGATTTTTGTCTGGTAAAGAAAAATGTTTTGCAAAGATGAGAAAGTAACCAATTTTCATCTTGAAAATCTGTTTTTATTTGTGTTCTAGTGAACTTGTTAAACGAATTCATGATATGCTAACACTTCTGTGCATTTTAAAAGGGTCTTTCTGTTTTATCTCTAATGATGAGAATTCCAGGAATGTCCCTAAGGGAGAATATATTTGGCAGGTGGGGCCTCTCGATATTTCTCAGATCATGCCACCTACTCATATGGCTTCTCGTGTGTCACTGGAATCTAACTGAGGTACTTTTTCCTAGGCGTAAGTCTGGAGTTAAGAGGAAAAAAATCACTTATAATTGAATATTGTTCTTTTAAGATAACTTTTCCCAGTTGATTTGAGAGAGGCTCTATTTTTTGTCTTTCAATGTCCCAACTTACAATGATTTATGATTTTTCGACTTTACGATGGTGCAAAAGCAATAGGCAATCAGTAGAAACTAGTGAAGCTAAGCTATAATGTCCAGTAGTTAGGTTATTAAATGCATCAACTTACTTACAATATTTTCAATTTAGAAAGTATTTATTGGGACATAACCTCATCACAAGTCAAAGAGCATCTGTACATGTAAACCAATTTAGGGAAAAGTTGAGGTGAACATGAGGGCAAAAATACAACTCAGTAGTTATAATATTACATTTTTAATTGGTCTACTTCTTACATAGGATTTACTTTTTCAGTATATCTTGTTTAAAATGATAATAATACTGTGATGGTTAATGTTGTGTGTCGACTTGGCTGGGCTATGGAGAGCGCAGAAATTTGGTCAAACATTGCTCAGGGTGTTTCTGTGAGGGTATTATTGGATGTGATAATATTTAAATGGTGGACTTTGAATAAAGCAGATTGCTCTCCATAACGTGAATGGGTCTCATCCAATCAGGTGAAGGCCTGAATGGAACAGAATGACTGCCCTCCCTTGAGCAAGAAAGAATTTACAGCAGACTTGAACTGGAATGTTTCTTTATATATATATATTTATGTACATATTACATATAATATATGTTATATATAACTTATGTTTATGTATCACTTCACATCTAACTTAATAATAATTTATAAAGTGACTCTCTATATAGTTTCTCATTTAATCTCCACAAAATCTCTATAAGAGAGATAGAAAATGTATTATCAATATCCTGTTTTTACAGATAAGAAAAAAAGGCTTGGAGAGATCATCTTAGTTTCTCAAGTCTCTACAGTCAATAAGTAAAGGAGACTAGTTTTGAACTCAGGACTTTCGACTCCTAGTAGAGTTTTGATTTCACTAGACTAGTTGTTTAACTGGAGAGCTTTTAATAATCCTGATGCTCGGATTGTACTTCATATGAATTAAAAAGAATGTGATGGGAAGGACTTTCCAGGTGATTCCAACATTCAACAAATTTTGGAAATTGCTAGTTGTTTGAATCATGATTTAGCCTGACAATTATTTATTCTTTTTCAGAATGCTTCTAACACACCATTAACACATATTTTCATGGGTTTCTTACCATGAATTTTATTTGCAGAAGTGGTGAATGTTAGCCCTAATCATAGAAACATAAAATTAAATGTAATGAATATGCTCTTATTGTTGAAATCACAAATACTAGAAATATGTGAAAAATAAATTGGCATTTTAAGCCCTATGAGACCTATGATTAAATTCTTACCTTCCTAATTTTGGCCAACCTAGTTATGAAGAAAAATAAAAACAAAAACTAAAATACAATTCCTGAAAAAGCTCTATCTTTCTAAGCCAAAACAACTGTTTATTTCTTTTGGGAGTTGCTTTCAAAGTTAGCTACTTATCTCATTCTCTCATTATCATCTCTACTCCTTTTCTGTTCTTTCAAAGGAAATTTTGCTAATAAGATCAGAGGAAAACAAGCAACTTTTGCTATCAGTGGCTATGAAAGAAGGTTGTAGATATCAAATATACCAGTTTGTACTTTTTGTAAATCAGGAGTCCAGGAATCCAGGTCTAATTTGGCAGGATTTTTTTGTGTCCAATAGGCCAAGAGAATCCAATCCAGAATACTCCAGGAAGTCTGTCCACATTGGAACCAGAGACTAGTACGATAATGCTTTTGAGGTAGTCCAAGTAGAAAATTCAATCAAATGTCCAGGTTGCCCATCAGGTACAGGTTTGTTATCAACAACT
This sequence comes from Pteropus alecto, assembly GCF_000325575.1. NCBI lineage: Eukaryota > Metazoa > Chordata > Mammalia > Chiroptera > Pteropodidae > Pteropus > Pteropus alecto. Next base: position 6,900,042 of record NW_006442103.1, on the reverse strand, counting down.
AACTTCAAAGCTTCTGGCTTTAGTCAAAGGGATAAGTGTGTTTAAAAAACAAAAATCTTCTTAACAGTTCTGGGCAAGTGGACCCGCTGAAAGAGCCAGAAGTTGGTAGCAAGGAGGATAGAATTCTGTGAGTGCAGCTACAGCAGGTTGGAATCTTACAGATAGCCGACCAGAGAGTAATCCCTTAGAGTAAGAGCGCAATTGAGCCCTTACTGCTTTCTGGTGGGTTCTTTAGAGTAATTGGCCATTAAAGTTCAGAAAAGTAAGGAAATAGCAGTGAGAATTCCCAGATGGATTATAAAAAAATGTCTCCCTGACATATCAACTACTTTCAAAGAGGTTCGTGGCAAAGGCGCATTTTTTCTTTTTTTTTTCTTTCTTTTTTTATTTTCCTCAAGTATATTTGGGCAGGTCGGTTTTATTCTTTTTAAGTACAGCGAGTAACATTTCAGTATTAAGAAAAACACATCTGTGTCAGTAGCAGATGTTGCCCAGCAAATATGATATGCGAAAACTTACTATTCTAAAAGACTTACATAATACTATCCTCAGAGTATATGTTAGCATGACCTATGAGGATAAATCTGCCTTTTAGTACAGGTACAACTAAATTCCCTTTAATGTGATCCAAGATAAATTGGTTTTATACTATGTTCATATTCTGCTCTCGGGTGACTAGAGATTATAGAATTGGCAATGGATTCAGAGTCACAAATATGTTCTCTTCTTGGCTCTGCTAATATCTAATTGTGCACTTTAAATTCTCTGTGTCTCAATTTCCTCATCTATTTATAGATGGACATGAACATACCTTCTCTGCCATATTGCCATAGGTTAATGTAAGGGTCAAGTATGAAAGTTCTTTGCTAGAAATAAAGTCTGAGGCATTATTTTTCATGTAAATCTTTCTACAAGTGCACTTTCACCTCTGTGTAAGAATGTAGAAATACCTGCCTATTGCCTATGCCATGCTTTTGAAACAGTAGTGTGCGTACTTTAGAAATGCATTATGGCATGCTATACTGCCATGGGATAAGTTCAGCATACTTTTACACAGAATGTTATCACATGAATATTTGGGCAGAAATTTGATACTTTGATATGTAATAAGTATGTCTTGTATTAATTATTAGCATACATATTTCTTCTGAATCTTAAAGATAACTAATAAAAGTTCAAAGTAATTTTAGCTAATGGCAGGTAGCTTCAACTATACTTCCAGAACCCTGAGGCACATATATTTATGTTCCAGAGACAGTAGGCAGAACAATTGAGGAGCCCTAATATTGCATCAAATTCAAATTCTTCCATTTTGTATATGAGGCCTTCCATAATATTGAATCTAATTATCTATTCATTTTCATTTCCACTATATCACATAACTCAGTCTCTGTTCTGACTGGTATACCACCTCCTACCTGTTACAGAATGATTTCTCATATATATTCAATATTTCATGAACAGTTTGTTCCATAATATGCTAACATGCTTCACTTGAATTAAACTTGCTTTATCTTAGGTACTTAGAAAAGGAACTTAGGT
>NW_006442103.1:6874879-6898400 GCF_000325575.1 Pteropus alecto | reverse complement strand
GTGTGTGTGTGTGTGTGTGTGTGTGTGTGTGTGTGTGAGAGAGAGAGAGAGAGAGAGAGAGAGAGAGAGAGAGAGAGAGAGAGAGAGAACTAAAAGACTTAAATGACACCAATTGCTCAGAACCTCCATTCTACTACCACTGGCTCTCTGGCACAATTTTTAAGGTCTGGCCATAGTTGCTATATGTGTCTTCTTTATTTGTTTTTGGTCAATCAGGCTAGCAGTTTATTTTAAATAACCAATTTTTGGTTTAATTGGTTTTCTCTATTGTTTTTATATTTTCAATTTTATTTATTTTTGCTTTAATCTTAAATTTTTATTCTTCTTTCATGCTTTGTGTTTGCTTTAATTTTTCTAGGTTTTTTTTTTTTTGGAAACTTGGATCATTGACTTGACAACCTATTTTCCTTTCTATTATAAGCACATAGAGTTAATAATTTTTCTTTTTTAAATTTAGGCACTGATAGAGCTGCATCTCCAAACTTAAAATGTTTTGTTTCATTTCCATTTAATGAAAAAAATAATTCCACATTTCCACCCTTATTGGCTCATTATTTAGACCTCTTCAAAAATTTTTTTGTGTGTTTTTCACAGCATTTATAATATATGCCTTTTACCTAGCTTCCCTAGCTATATTCCATCCCACTGTAATCTCAAAACCAGGAAATTGACATTGGTACAATACTCTTAAGTAGGTTACAGACTTTATGATGCAGATTTTACCAGTTTTTACATATATTCACATCTGTGTGCAATTTTAGCTTATGGAGAGATTCATGTGTCTACAACAGCAATCCCGGAATTTTCCGTCATCACAAAGGCACTCCCTTGTGCTAACTGTTACAATCACTCACCTCTACCATCTCTATCTTTGGCAACCACTAATCTCTTTCCTTCTCTAAAATTTTGTCATTTTCAAGATATTCCATTTTGTCATTTCAAGAATATTAAATATGTAGGATAATATAATATGTAACCCTTTGATATTGGCTTCTTTTTTAGTGACTTTGAGATTCATTCCAGTTTTTACATGTATAACTAGTTTGTTTGTATTTCTGAACAGCATTGCAGTGTATGAATGTACCACAGATTGTTTAACTATTCACCCATTAAATGATTTTTTTTTTCAGTTTTTGGTTGTTATCAATAAAGCTGCTATGAACATTTATGTACAGACTTTATGTGAAAACAAGTTTTCATTTCTCTACGATAAATGTGTAGGATTGCAATTGTTGGGTCATATGAAATGTGTATATAGTTTTATCAGGAAATACTGGACTGTTTTCTGGAGTGGCCGTAGTAGCGTTTTATATCCTCACCTCTAGGTAATGCATCCTCTAAATGTATTAGGGGTCTAGTTTCTTTGCATCCTTAGGTTTTTGGTGTTATTGCTATTTTTTAATTGTAACCTTTTTAGAAGTATATAGTGTTATTCCACTGTGTTTTAATTTTTATTTCCCTAATGGCTAATAATTTTTAACATTTTTTATGTGCTTTTTGCCATCTGTATTTTTATGTGCTTTTTGCCATCTGTATTTTTTTTTTTTTTTTTGGTGAAAGGTCTGTTTATATCCTTGCTTATTTTTTAAATTGAATCCTTTGAATCTTCCTTACTTTTTTTTAAAGCACTTTATATATTATAGACATACGGCTTGCAAATATTTAATTCCAGTTTGTAACTTCTCTCAGACCCTTTAGAGTCTTTTGCAGAGAAAAGTCTTTAATTGTAATGAAGTTTAACTTTTTGATTACATTCTTTTAATGATTGCGCTTTTGGTGTCATGTCTAAGAACGCTTTCCCTAGTCTTAGTTCTCAAATATTAATTTTTTTATTTTCTTGTAATATTTTATAATTTTATATCTTTCAATTAAATTTACAATCCATCTTGACTTAATTTTTATATAAGGCGTGAGGTTTTATGTCAAAGTTTATTTATTTATTTTGGCTATTATGACTCAAAGATGCAGCATTATTTGTTGAAACATTTCCATTTTAGCTGTAGCAATGTTAATGTTTAATAATTTTAAAAATGCTATTTGCTTATAACATTCAAAAAGATAAAGAAGCTACTAGTAACTATCTTTTTTCTTAATTTGGAAAAACAAACATTACCTTTAATAGTATTAAAAGGAATACTAAGTAAAACTATAAGATACAACCTCCTCCTTCACTTATTTCTCTTTTAATGCCCTTCCTTTCTTTATGTGGATATTAGCTTCTTGTCTATGTCATTTTCCTTTTCTCTAAAGAACTTTTAACATTTCTTGCAAGACTATCTACTGGCAACAAATTCCCTCAATTTTTGTTTGTATTCAAAATGAACTGAAGTACTAACATAAACAATTGGGTCTCTCAACATACATTCTAACTCTTAAGATAAGCTTTTTCTTTCCTCCTTTTCTCCTTTCTTTTCATTCTTTCTAATTCATGCTTTGTGTTTGTACACATTCACAAACATAAAAATTTTGTTAGCCATAGTAAAATCAAACATGTTTTTAATCATTTTAATAACTGGTCACATAAAGACACTGAACACTCTTAAACTGAAGCAGAAACTTGGAAAAACCACTACAAAGTTAACCTTGAAAAATGAAAGAAACCAACTGAAAAAAATATAGATGGAGTCAATTAGATCATTGGAAATGCTTCAGCAAGCAAAAGAGGTTCCTTAGTTTGCTGAGTGTTCCATTTATTTATATTCTCTCTCTCTCTCTCTCTCTCTCTCTCTCTCTCTCTCCCTCTCTGTCAGTAAAATGAGAGAAGCTTTATGTAATGATTACATGTCATTTGCATCACTATTATTACTCATGGTAGTAAGAATAGTAATGCAAATAATCAAACTAGAATAAATATACTCTATTTCTGTGCCAGAGATAAGAAAGAAATCAATAATTATTCCTGATATTGATTATGTGGTATCTTCTCTTATTATATATGATGCCACCAGCAATATTTCTTCTTAGTCAAGAAAGGATAAAATTCTTTTGTTTATCTAATCCCTTTTCTTATTAACTTTTTTGGTTGCTTAGGATAAGTGTGCTTTTTCTGCATGTGCTGAGAACACAGAACAATAAATAGAATGATTGCCATTCTATTTATTATTGTGGTTGTCCTAATCTAGACTAGGTCCATTTTTGAAGTCTCGTAGATCCAGAGTTGATTAAATCCTCAATACTATACTTCTTCAAAATATATAAAGTCTTTCCTTTCTGGATAATGTAGTATAATATTATGATTATCCTGGCATTAATTTATATGCTCTATTTTATTGTTTTTAATCTTGTATTTATTCAATGGGGTATGTAAAATTTTAGAAATTAAGGTAATAATAATCTCATCTCATATTTGTTCTAGTGAATCAAAGAGAAAGTAAAGCATTTGTAGAGTTTGTACAACATTTTTTATGCTGTCTTACTAAGCTTCCCCTAGTATTTCAAAGAGGATAAACGCAAGTACTTAAAACGAATTTGTAACAAGAACCTCTTTTCTCTCCATCTCTCTCTCTCTCTCTCTCTCTCTCTCTCACACACACACACACACACACACACACACACCCTAGTATCTAAGGTTTCTTTGCCGTTCTGGACACTTAAAAAAAGAAAGAATAAAACATCTTCAGAAATACTCATATTTTTCAAGGTCTGAGTTTCCACAAGTAAGAAACACATTGAGAAAGAATCAAATGTTTCTTTTAGGTTGAATTATTCAAGAGAGGTAGACAATGAAATGAGTTTTCAGTGGGAGTGTAAATGTAATTAGTCCTAGAGTATGAAGTTGCACGAGATTTACAAAAGAAAGTTTGGCATTTCTGCTTGCTGTGTAAACCTCTGTCCAGACGGCATATCTTACCCCACATTGGGAATGGGATTGAAGATTATTGTGTACTGCCGGACAGCGGGCAGTAGAAAGAACTGAGGTCACAGTAATCTCTGAGTTTGGTTAAATTTAGACAGAACCAGGGTATGAGGGGCAGTCAACATCATTGCTCAATCACAACTATTTGAAGCTAAAGGAGAAATGGTAATGTAGAAATAATGATGGACTATTTTTCAGACATCATGTAAACTCATTTTATTATTTTTTTATGTTTCATGGGGGCAAAATCCCAATATTGACTGAATTGAATTTATTGCCAGCAAGCTATTAGAACCTTAGAAGATATTTGGTTTAGAAGGATGAATCGATATAAAATTTCTTAAACTGGAATATTAAGGGGTAAAATAAATACCAGTTATGTATGAGAAAAACTGGAGATTGTTAAAAAGCTTTGTGCAACATATATTTATGAAGCTAATTACAATACTTAGAATTGGGAGCAGTTAATTTTTAGATAGTGGGTATTATCATGTTGGAGAATTAATGGATAGTGGGCACTCTCATAAAGCCCTGTGGATTTGGGAAACACCAGTGGTCTGAGATGAGACTAAGTGTGAAGGAAGCTTACAGAACTGTGAGAAGATACATAGTGATTAACAGAATGGTCAGTATGGGATGAGAAATTAGCCTTTTCAAATGAGTTTCTCTGTGATTTCAGACCAGTGCTAAATGGGGGCATAGAAATGAATATTTAAGTCCCCTATCTCAGACTCTGAAGTTATTTCAAAAATAACTTCACTATTTCTATCTGAAAGAGGAACACACACTAGCCAATATCCCCAGTTTCTTTGAGAAGTGTTTTTCGAAATGCCTTTTTTGACCCATTAGAGAATCATAAAATCAATTTAGAGAATCACAAGCATTTTTAAAAATATCAAGTGAAGTACAATAGAATAAAATGAAATATTTAATGACAGCACGTGTAGTTAGAGTCTGTATTATTTTATTTTTATTGTATGTATTTTATATGCCTATAAATACATATAAATTTTTGTAATGGATCACATTGAAAACTATTTCTGACTATAGTTTAAATCAAATGAGTTGGAGACCTCTGTGTAGATTTCTCTGGAAATTTCCATATTCTCAAATTCTCTCTTGAATATCATTTTTATACACTAGCTGAAATATTATGACTATGAGTAGGGAAAACTGCTCTTCCAATGAAGAAAATGGTAAGCTCTCCCAAACTGATGATTTTTGAAGGAGATAAAAATTCTGGTTTGTTGAGGACATTTGGATAGAATTCACTATTAGAAGAATGGAAATTATCTGAGGTTATGAAACACTAGCAATGAGGAAATGGGTTGAAAATCTCAGAGTTTGAAGCTATTTGATTCTTAAAATTGTTCAGTGCTATGGCTGAATGTCTCAGTAGTGTAGGATAAGTTTCTGATTAGGTCAGCTTTTTAAATACCAACCAGAGGACAGGTTAAAATGTTTCTACATTGATTCAGAAGCTAGACACTTTGGTCACTGTCATTGGCCAGAGGAGGCATAGATAGACTCAATGAGTGTGGCTCAGGCTCAGCATGAATAAGCACTGGGAAGGGCTGCTCTGAGTAAACTCTCCACCGTGAACTCCACCTAGGGGAAAATGACCACCTCCCTCCAACTGTTTTCAACTTTAAAAGCTCATCAGAGAAAGGAAGGAGGGGGAAATGGTGGTTCACTCCAGGAAATAAGGGAGTTTGGCATGTGAGTTGATTTTAGTGATCCAAATTTGTACTCTATCTGCTCAAACAAATGGGAACTTGATATAGCAACTGAAGGTTCGAATGTTGCTTTGTCTTCCATTAAGACGTGGAGATATGCTTCCATAGACCCCTTGAGATCTCAATATTTTGGTATCTAGATAACACCTTTGTTCACCATCTTAGAGTGGCCTAGGCTATAACACAGAATAGAAGACTCTGAAGAGTATCCTGAACCGTCAAACCTATAAAGGCTACTGCTCAACTACAAAGAAGGGAAATATTTCAAAGATAATGGTCTAAGATTTCAGGGAAATAAGGGTATTTACTTTGGTTTGCTGGTAGGGAAGTAGAAAAAGCTTCTAGGGCTGAGCCTGAGATAAATGGAGAGTAGTTTAAGAGCCAACTCTAAGTCTGTTTGAAGCCTCAGGTCCCACAAGTAGATAGTAGTTTTCAGAATTCCAAACTAACATCAGTGTCGCCAAAAGAGCAATAGTAAAGATGGTAACAATCATTCAGTACAAATGGGGGCACTTTCCCTGGTTTTCTGTCATCACAGAAGCCTAGAATTTTGTATGATCCCATGGAGATATTGTGGTGAGGAGACCCCAAAATGACTAATATTGAATTTCTTACCAGCCATGCGAATAGAGGCACAAAGTAGATTGTTTGATTTAAAATAATAATAGAATATGAAAGTTTGTAAGCCCTAGTGTTGTCGTGTGAGATCACACATGAACAAATACATATGCAGGTAACACATAAATTTAAAATTAATTTATTTTAAAACACATTTAGTTCTCATTTCAAATATATTCATACATATTAGGTTCAATGTAGAGTTTATGGTGTTTGTAATATGCTATATTAAAGAATTCTTATTTTAACTTTAGGATTTTTTTGTTTCTAACTATACAAACTATCACTACAAATAATAAAAAAATTCACTTCCCACTTTATTTCTTTAAATCTAATTACATCAGTTGCACCTTCAAAACAATTTCAAACAATAATGATGATCGTCTTATTTCTGACTTTAATAGGAATGCTGGGAATGTTATACCATTAAAAATTGTTTTTGCTTTAAAAAAGTACATATAGATGTATAATTTTTTAAATGCCTTTTTGTATTATTTGGAGATCTTTATTTGACCTTTTAATTCATGGATTATAATTGATTCAGTTTGTGCTGTATTTTCTTTTAATGCACTTTTAATCTTTATTTATGATTTCTGTATTGAAAATAATGAGAAAGAATAGGCTGTAGTTTTATGCTGGATAATAAACAACTTGTAAGTATTTTTTTCATTCTCTATGCTGTGGAATAACTTAATTGCAGAAAATTAACTGTTTCTTTAAATAAATATACTTCCTGAAAATAGTCACAAGATATTTTTCTCCATCATATTAGAAAGAAAATATTATTCTGCATCACATATGAACCCTAAGATTCAAACCAATTTCCCAAAATATAACTAAAATACAAACCTATGTAATAGTAACAAACTGTCTGGTTAAGATTTAATATGTTTAAAACACTTGATTTCTAATCACTAAGCATTTATATAGTTTTTAATAATTGTTTTTCTTCCATTTTAATCACTTTTCTCACTTCGATTGCTAACTTCTCTATAATTTTCTTCAACACTTTTTCAAAAATTTGTGTACTAATTGCCCAACAAAGTCACGTCGAAAGCATGATGGACAAGACACAATGGCCGTATTTCACCAGCCATATCTACATGTCATTCTGACAGTCTACCAACTGTATTCGCATTGCAATTCAATGCTTTTCCTGCACATCATTTTCATAAAAGTATTTTACAGGTTCCGAGAATGAAAATATACATTTTTCTTATATAATCATTGACCAAAAACTTTCTATTGAGAGATAAGTACATTCTCTGAAATCTGGATATTAAAAACCAAGAGGATTTACATTGGGAAAACATTAAATAAAAGGTTTTTCTATTCCTGGGGAGACCTATATATAATTTTCAAGTCTTTTAAAAGTTCCAAAACAAATTTTGATATTTATTGTTTGTCTATTGATTGAATTTGTATTACCTTTCCTAAAGAATTCTCCTGCTTGCTGTTCTTTACATTAATATAATGAATTTCAGGACGTTTATTATTGATAATCTTAAGACATTGTACATTGTTTCATATATTGATAAACATAAAGTGTTTAACAACCAAATATTATCAGTTTTTAATAACTGACAAAATTTTAACTTATTTAAATGTTATTATGAAAAACAAGTGTTAGCGGTAAAAGGCCAATGGTAGTATAAAATCTGTGCATTTAAGGTAGTTTTAGTCAAAAGTAACAGAAATCAAAAACAAAGTGAAGCTTATTGGGACAATATTGACAACTCATGTGATCTAAAGCTTTAGGAAGCATTGATACCAGGACAGCTCCAGAAACCTTAACAGCAGAGGTGCTGGGACTTCCTTTTGGAACCGGAATTTTAACTTGACTTGTGTCAACAAATTCTGTCTCTCTCTCAGTTCAAACTTCTAAGTTCCTAGATGGAGAATCTGGACTAACAATGTCAGTTTTCTACTATTGCTTTGGTATCTGATGGCCACTGTGAATTGGTCACCAGATAGCAGTGTGGCCACCATGGAACTGTTTCTGTGCATTAGTGACAGTAATCATAGCGAAGGGAATTTTTAGCTGCTTTGATGTTCTCCAAAGCTAGTGTGTTACATTTATATCCTTTTTTAGAATTATTTGATACATCCACTGTCCTCAATAAAATATAATAATTTTTAAAATTTATATTTAATTCCTAATTATTTAATTTTATTTAGCCACAAGTTTTTCAAGACAAATATCCTACTTGAAAATTTTTTGTATCTTGAGAAGATGAATTAGAAGATAAAATCAGCCATTAGAATATTTCAACAAGGAAGTGCCTTAAAAAATACTAGTATTAATAACTATAAATGAAAAAAATCAGTTTTAAGTCTACATATAAAAATATCGAAAAAGCCATTTCTTCAAGCTGTATATAAATCTTTAATGTGCATGATTGCATCCTGAAACTGCATTATCACCACTAACCGAATCTTTATTTCTAGGAGTTAAAGAGCATGCAATTCTTTCAGTTAGTTACCATTAGAGAGGAAGAAAAGCTTAATGAATTGGTAATGGTGGCATCATCTTACAAAGCTAATATGAATATGAGCATATCTCAGAGATATTGCCGGTTCAGTTCCAGACCACTGCACTAAAGCAAGTTGTAATCTTTTTGATGGTGGAGAGGCTTGCCTTCGATTGAAATATCTTTGAAGCACAATAAAGTGAAACTCAGTAAAACAAGGTATGCCTGTACATACATACCTTTTGGTAGTGCCAGCGCAACAAGGTCTTGCTCCTTAGTGACCTCGATTGAAGTGAGTTTCTATTTAGTATGGCAAATGTCCAAGATAGGGACCACAGGGGCAATCTGTTGCACAATGATGTCAAATTTTAAAAAATTTGACTAATATATACTAATAAATTTCTAATAAAAATTAAATTACTTGATAAAATTTTATATTTACTCTTCTGTCTAAAAGTTTGTTCTATGATGATAATATTTGACTTTGAAACACCTACTGTGGCTGAGTATTGATTTTAATCCTCAGCCGTTCAACAGTTCACCAAGAAGCAACGAAATATAGCTCTGTTATATATCAAATATTTTTAAATAGTGATTTTAGCAAGGGAACATGGTGACAAATGCTTGCTGAAAAAAGCCATTTTTGATTGGAAAGTTTCTTCTTTGACTCAGGAGCAGCTTAAAGATATACGAAAAGGGATTAGTGAGCAAAAAAGAATATGTTCGGTTTATATTATCTATTAATTCTGGTAATTATTTAGGATGTTTGAGGTAGATGCTTAATTTGCTTCACATGTTTTTGATTACAATAGACCTTTGGAATCTGCATTTAACATTTGACGCAGACTCCTGATGAAGACCCAAAATACATATGTAGTAATTTTTACTGTGAATAATAATACCTACAACATTAAAATGACATTTAAAAATATGTAAAGTAAAATATTATATAGAGCTTAACATAAATTTCAATAACCTTGACTGAAAGATTTAGTCTATTGTGTAGGTTAATTAAGCCCCACCATTTACATCTTAATTAGTACTATTGATAAATTTGATATTTTAAAAAATTATTTGATAGTCTCTGAGAACATCTTATTATTTGTTGTAATTTATCTAAGGTAGGTCTATGTCCTTATGAAGTTTACAACCTAAATTTGGAAATTTGGAAATTTAGGTTGTAAACTTCATAAGGACATAGACCTACCTTAAAAGAAGTGTAAAAGAGCACAGAGTACTGTTTTGCTTGGCCCAAGAGTTACAAGGAGAAGCATGGACCGTGGAGCTCACTTGTAGTTCTTCACAACTTACTCTTTCTTATAGTTTCCTAAAACTTATAATAAGTCCTTTTGTTCCAACTTATCTTGAAGAATAAGTCCCATGGAACAATTCATCAAATAATAGAATTCTGTCATTTTTTTCTGCAGGAAATAACTCATTTACCAAATCTTATATTTATTAAGTAGTTTTTACTTATTTTTTTCTAAGCCTTTTTCTGAGCTACAAACTACAATAATTTATCTTTAATGTCACAGGTACAGTCTCAGACTTGTGTCTTTAGGCAATTTTGTCATTGTGCTAACATCATAGATGTAGTTACCCAAACCTAGATGGTGTAGCTTACTACACATGTAGGCTATATAGTATAGTCTATTACTCTTTGGCTACAGCCTATACAGTTTATTACTGTATAAAACAATATGAGATTAAATCAAGCTTAAGAGAAAATGATGCAATCAAGAGATACTGTAAACAAGAGATGTATGAGGTTGCTACTCACATGACATTACTGTTTTACAGCAAACTTTTTTTATATAAGTAGAAAGAGTATACTTTAAAATATCATTCAAAAAGTACTGTAGAGTAAAAACATACACTAGTGACAGCCATTTATTGTTGTGAAGTGTTATGTACTACACATAATTATATATACTATACTTTTATATGACTGCCAGTGCAGTAGATTTGTTTATACCAGCATCACCACAAACACATGAGTAATACATTGCTCTATGAGGTTACAATGGCTATGAAGTCACTAGGTGATGGGAATTTTTCAGCTCCATTGTAGTCTTATGAGACCACCATTGTATATGCCATTCGTCATTGGCTGAACTATTGTTATGTGGTGTGTGACTGTACTTTAAATTTTCTTAACACTATGAATTTAACCATTTAATGATAATTTATGACATACCTTCTTTATAGGTTAGGATTAAATGGGCTTGTCTTAAACTAAACTAAATAACAATATAAATTCCTGGGATTTCTTATTATTTTTACTTGAGTCATATGCTGAACCAACTATCGTTGCCCAATAGTTGATGAACCCAGACTGGGCTATTTGCCAAATTTAGAAAAGAGATAATGGAGAAAGAGGTTGAAAACTTAGATATGAGAAAAAGAAACTTTGATCTGGAATGTAATTTGCATGAAGGTAAAACTATTTTTATTTTTTATTTACTGTTGTATATACAGTTTTTAGTTGAGCGTCTGGCTAAAAATAGATGTTCAATAAATATATTGGTGAATGAATGAATGAATAGGCAACAGTATTCCTTAACATAGTTTACTACACTTGTTAGGTACTCTGCTATTTCCTAGGGATACAATGTTAGACCTTGAGGTCAGTGATACTCCAAAGTATTATTAAATATTGCAACTTTGTTTCATATAACTAATTAGCATAACTTAAGCTACTCTGTAGTTCCTCAATAAATATTTGTTTTTCTAACTGCACTAGAAAGTCTTTGACAAGACAAAGTCGATGGTTTCTACATTTTTGGAGTTCCAACACAGCAAGTAAATGTTATTTTAGTTGAATCTTGTTTGAATACTAAGAGGATGAAGATGAAACTTTAGTAATCATTAAAGGGTTAATTTACTGGAATAAACTCCAGTCTTGATAAAGCTATATTTTTGTAGGATCTGATATATTCATTTCTTATAGTTAAATTAGCTACTTTTTTATGTCTGTTTATTTTACCTCGTGAGTTATTTATTTGATAAGATCTAGTGGTATGAGAGTGAATAATTAAATGGAGTTGCAAAAATTACAGAACATTTAAATAAAACTTTTACTTCATAGGTGATATATATTTTTGATTAATTTATTTAGATGATTACAACATGTAATTTAAAGTGTTCAAACTCTTTTTATCAGCATGTCTGTTCTTTGACAGTGATGAACTGTAGGCTGTAAGACATGTGCTCCTTTCTCTATACTGCCTGTACCTTTCATCTAACCTCAAGTAAATCGGTGTTCAAGTAACACCAGATTTCTATTTATGATGTAATCATGCATTAATTACACATGTGGAGATTAAGTTATGAGTGAATTTTTTCATTCAACATTTTGTGCCTCAATAATTTTTTTCTAATACTTTAATCTACTTTTTGGAGTATTTTTACAGTAGTGAGAAAATACATTGTTATTGCCAATTAATGGTTATATTGCATGGTACTAGGTATAACTTTATGTTTAGTTTTAGTTGAGCTATGTACTACTTTGATTAAAAATATTTTCCTAATATTATGAATATTTTATTCTTAAAAAAAATAGAATAGCCTATTTATAAATAGAAATTAGAATCTTGGTAAGGGAGGGCTTTGGCAAGTCAGTTATTTTACACAAACAACTGAATCTGTGGGAGGGGACCACACGAATCCTGCATCCCCTTTTGAACCCATAGTAGCATCCTCCAGGGAAAGTCACTGACTGAATATTGTTTAGATGACAGCAGTAGGGTGCATAGTAACACTGCTCCTCAAAGGAAGCATCACCTTATCTGACCTAGTCTGGGAGTAAATGAGGCGCCTGCTTCAGCCAGTCGACGATAATGTCTTCAATCATTTCCATTTTTTAGCATACAGAGCCATTTGAGGACATCTTTTGTTTGTTTATTAGATCGTCACAGAATATATTTTGTTGAAAACGTATTATGAACTTGGTCTTTAATTGGACCTTAGCCTCTGACAGTATATGAATATAAGGATTTCTACGGTTCTGTGATGTATTGGTTCTGCTGGCATACATCAGTTACTCGAGGGATGATATCTCACAATATGCTGCCTGAATCATTTGGTAAAGTAAAAAGGATTATCTTTTGGCTTTCCAATAAATATTTAAAGAATTGCCCTTTGCACTTAATTTTTTCTGAGACCTTAAATATATATTTTTTTCCTTGTAGCTTTTTAATTTAAAGAAGTGAAAACTCCTATTTGTGAAGAGAACCATTATGCAGCTTGAAACCTAGGTAGCAATTATTTTGTTCCATTTATGGAAAATCATTCTCTTAGTGAAATATTCCAATGTAAAGAGCTATGAAGAACATTGGGTTAGTTTTGATTATATGGAATGTTCAGCTGTGATTCTGTCCATCTCGTCACTGAAAGATGAGTGGTTAAGCATATGCCAGTAGTTGCCAGAGTCAACACTCATATTTTTCTTTCCATTCTGTGAGAAGAACTTCAAATGTTATTATTCACAAAAGTTTTTACTGCAGCCTGTTGGTCTGGACTAAAAACACACTTAGTCCATGCCGTATTATGAATTTCAACCTGGAAAGGTCAACTGTTAGGTTTATCACAGTGTTTATGGGGTGCTGATTATTTACTTAACACCGTAGAGTAACTGAGATATTTTTCAAATTTACAAATTAGAATGCATTAATGTTACAGTAATTAGCAATATAGAATCATTATGGTTTATCCATTAGAGCACATCTTTTTCATGGCTTTCCACTCATATTTCTATATAGAAAAGCAAACTGATATACTTAAAAGTCACAATTATATATAAGTTGGTGAGTAGAAGTATTCATTTCCCAATTTTCCACCTTTGTTTTACTTTTATGTCAAAACACTTGATTGATTGTATCATATTGAATGCAGCTTTCTAGCCAATTAATTAATTTCAAAGAAGAAAGGAAAACTGATTTTTAATCATGAAGTTACTATAATGTCTTATCTAAATTTACTGAAGTAAGTAATAGGGAAGGAACTTTTCAATAAAACAAAATACTTTAGAAATACCTGTTTTTTAATCTTGAAAGACTAAAACACCATATCTTTCCCTCATTTCTATGTATTCAGTAATAAATTAACAAGGATAGAGATACAGAGCAGAGCAATATATTGTCACAGTATCCAGAGTTAGCCAACCTCCGGAGTCTTAGGGACACAAGACTGTCCTTATTTCTGACACCAACTGCAAGTTCAGGAGTTTTCCAAAACTATCCTCAGTTTTGATAATTTGCTGAAAAGACTTGAGCTCACAGAGGCATTTATTCATGGTTATATTTATTGCAAGGAAAGGATATAGAAAATCAGCCAGAGGAAGAGATGCATAGGACAGAGTTTGGGAGGGATTAATTCTTCACTGTACACAGATACCATTTCAATTTTCATTTCGGCAGGTATAAAATGAGGCAGGGCAAATGTAGAAAATATTTAGACAAAAGTAGAAAATACTTAGGACAGAAGAACAAGGGAATTAGCAAATACTATGTAGTGCTTTTTTGATGTTTTGAATTATGAGATTTAAAAGTAAAGGGGATATTATTAATCAGCTAATGGTCCAAACTCCTTTATTCACACATGAGAAAATTTAGAGAAATGAAAATAATTAGCTAGTGTCTCAATGTTTATGGAAGAGCAATGACTAGGATTCAGGTTTCTTTATTTCTGTCTTTATGTAGACCCACAATCATTCTCATTTTGGGGTGGTTTTAAATAGCATGAAAGTGTTCTAGATGGCATTTTTCCTCTAGTGGTTCAAGTCACTGAGGCATATGTTCACAACCACTTATAGGAGAAAGAAGTAGTCTTTACTATATAGCAAAGATTCCAGGAACTTGGAAATAACAACAGCAACAACAAAAACAAAACAAAAAAAAATGAAAGGAAACTAATGGAAAATAAAAGTTACTAGATCAAAGTCATTGAGATATAAGATGATGTCTTTATATTTCTATGAAATTCTTTAAATAAATAAATATTCAATGTTATGCTATGTTATTGTTTGAAAGAATGCCTAACACTCAAAAGTCACTAGTATTAGGAAAACTAAATTGAAGAATACTTAAAAATCAAAACGCATTAAAGTTAGGATACCTGATCTGTAGTCCCAGTTTTATAAGAATAGCTATGTAGTTGTGGTAACATTGCTTCTCTGAATCTAAGTGACATTAGGGACAAAATGACTTAGTAACTTACTCTTCTGGAGTCATAGAGTCCTTTAAGGATAAAATGGAGTTTTGTACCCTCTCTCTAAGAAAATGCATAAATGGACTTATATAAAGAATTTTCATATACTTTCAATGAGTTCAAGGTATTTGGTCCACATCCTGAAACCCAGTTCAAGAAATTCTATGATTTGGTGATTGCCAAGGTATCCTTCAGGATTAAAATTTGAGATTGTTTCATAACATGTTACCTCAGAATCTTATGTGAATTCAATTTTTTAAGTGAAATTTATACATACAGCATAAAATATTCAATTCTCAGAACTTACCCAGAAGTACTAATTCAAAAACACAGGGGATGGGATCCAACAATCTGAGTTTTAATGTGCTCTCCAGATAATGCTGGTGTGTGGCCAAGTTTGGGAGCCACTGGCTATAAGAATAAAGCGAGTAGCACTGAAAACAATACCTGTGAAAGGCCGGGTAAACTTGACGGTGCTATAGGACAATAATGTCTTATTAAAGGACACCAGAAAAATAAAGTCACCATCACATATGCCATGTTAGCTAACTTTAGATCATTTGTTGGCATGTAATAGTTTATAAATTTGCAGTATACTGGTTATTAAATTGCTTTCAGATATCTTACCTTATTGGTTCTTATAATAAACCTTTGAGTTAAATAACACAAAATGTTGTTCTCAATCTCTAAGTAAGAAATCTCAAGATTTTGTTAGTTTTCCCAGCTGGAGATGGTATTAGAACTCATCTTTCTCTGGGGCTCCTTTCTTTGAGTTCATTTTCAGGGAGAGAGACTCAAATACATTTTTATGAATAAAGATAGTACTGTGAAATGAGTGCCAACAGAGCTATGTACGAAATCCCATAACAGCACTGAGCATGGAACCTCAACTTGTGCCTGAGAAAGCCAGGAAAATTTTGTGAGGAAAAGACAATTAGTAGCTTTCTGGAGGAATTCAGCCTGGATTTTTGCAGAATATGATTTAGGGCACTGAAATAAACTCCAATCCCACGAACAGTAGGATATCCAGTATATCCTACTTATTATGGCCAAGATATTGGGCATCTTGAGCCCCAGATGGATAGTCAGTAGCTACTGAGGTGTTCAGAGATGATGGGGAAGAAATATGCTATTTAATCATCTGATAGCAATACACTTTATGGCTGTCATTAACCTCTGCAATAATATTTATTGTGGTTTTTCAATATGAAGGTTATAGAGCTCACTGCCATGAACCCAAGTTACAAGAAAAATATTTTTTCATAATCAATACTTTGTGCATTAGTGTCTCCATTAAGTTGTGTTTCCTAAACCTTAGAGTATATTAGAACATGTTTTGAAATTAGTTGAAAAAAGAAGATACAGAGTTGACTTCCATGGATTTTTACATTTACATATTTGATTTATTTAGAAAATTTTCCCTAAAAGTCCTCTTCCTCTAGTAAATTCCAATTTAATTTAATTCGTGCGAACTATGATGCTAACAATGTGAGAGTAGCCATTTACTCATGAGTGAGCCCAGCCAACAACTGTATCTTGGTAACTATATTTCAACAATGCCTCTCTCTGCTTTCTATTTTCATAAAATAATAAGAAAAAAATAACTTGGGGTGTGTGCATGCGTGTAGTACATGAGAGAAAGAGAAAAAGAAAAAAGAATGAAAGAGCGTATTGCGAGAAAAAAAAATGTTCCAAAGAAAATACATACTATAACTTTCTCATTGATCTCTTCACTTTATTTTCAGCTTATTGGCTTCTGTGTCTTTTTCTTATCATAAAAATTCCTTATGTATTCTCAGAACTAGTTCTTTGTCAATTATATATGTTGCAAATATTTTGTATTCTGTTATATTTTCATTTTCTAAATAATCTCTCTGTCATGCAGAAGTTCTTAATGTTAACATCATCAAATTTATCAACCTTTTGCTTTAAATGCTGTTAACCTCATTTGAGAAATCCTTCCTTATCCTGAGATAAGATATTTTCTCTTATTATCTCTTGAAAGTTTAATAATTTTGCCTCTTAAGTCATTAACCTCCCTGAAATTGATTTTTAGGTATGGTATAAAGTCATGAATCTTCTGGTTAATTGGTGGCTATTTGGGAAGATTGGGCCAAGACAATACTGGGGCCTAGAAATCTCTGCCTCATAGCCAGAACCTAGAATCATTCTCATTATATTTAAGGTAGAGTAGACGTTTCTCACCAGGTAGCATTAAACTATACATGGGACCTGGACAGACCTGGACTGAGCAGATTCCAGGAATTCTCCGCAAGGAAACCCTGGTCTTTTCCTTGCAATAATGTAACCCCCAATTTTGCAAAGTGGAATCTTCAGACTATATTAATGGCGTTATGACAGGCTCTCGCCAAATTTATTTAGTGTTTTTGTATCTATGTTCATTGATGAGATTAGTTTATGATTTGTTTCTTATCTACACTCTTCATATTAAGATTTTTCAATAATAATAATAATAATAAATACAAAGTGCTTAATATGTGCTACACTCCCCTGAAAGCACATTATATACATTAACTCATTCACTCTTCATAATCATTTATGAGATGTGTGGTATTATAATTCTCATTTTATAGATGAGCATAGCAATGCACACAAGTTAAATAAGTTGCCCAGAAAGAAATAAAAAACAGAGCCTGAAATTGCTTGTGAAAAATTGCAGTTATGTGTTTCTTTTATATTTGGTAGGGTCCAACTCTCAATTTCTCCATTTTTTTTTTTTTTTGGTGGGCAAATTTACCACAGATTTAATGTTTGTACTGGTCAACGAACTATTTAGAGTTTCTATTTTGGGGGGAGGAGGGCAATTTTTTCTGGAAATGGCTATTTTAAATATTTTTCAATAGTATTTTTTATCTACATCATCTTATAATCTTTTCAAATTTTATAACATCTCATCTTATGTGTTCTTCTCATATTTTAAAATTTATTTATTTTTATTATAGTGACTTTGGTTAATGAAATCCAGTAAGTTTCAAGTGTACAATTCAATAGTAAGTCATATATATTTTGCATTGTGTGTTCACCACCCATAGTTAGATTTCTTTCTGTCACCACGTATTTGAACCTTCTCATTTTTAATGTATTCGTTTGTACCATCTCTCATTTTCTTGATGAAGTTTTGATATGTAACCTGTTTATTACTAATTTTTCTATTGACTCATGAGTTTTTCTGAAATATACTTATTAGTTTCCTAATGTATTCATTTTTTTCTTTTGATTATTGGTTTAAAACTCAGCTAAGCTGTGAATAGAGATTGTGAATTTTTAAAAATGGTCGAAACTTTCTTCCTTGCCAAATTGTCATCAAGTTTTGTAACTGTTTCTTGAGTGTTAAGAAACAATGTTTTCTCTAACTGTTGAGTGTACTGTATGACCACTATTTTTTTATCTTTTCTATTCTTTTTTCTTATTGAATACACAAGTTATGAGAAAAGATATGCTAGAATCTCCCACTATGATACTGGATTAATCTGTTTCTCCTTACAGTTCTGTCTTGTATCTTCATGTATTTTGTGGACATATTATCTGGTATATTCAAGTTTGTAATTTTTGCTTTATTGGGAGACTGAAATTTTTATCATGATGGAGTTTTCCTTTATATCTATAACTGCTTTTTGCTTTAAAGTTTATTTTTCTGATAATACAGCTGTGCCAGTTTTACTTTATTTGTATGAACCTGGTATATCTTTTAATTAGGTCTTTGCTTTCAAACTTCCTGTGACATTATGTTTTAAATGTAGCTTTCACAAGTATCCTGTATCTGGATTTAGTTTTTTTTTAATTCATTGTGATAATTTTTAACTTAATTGTAACATTTTGTCCATTTTACACTGGCTATAATCACTAATATTTTTTAATTTATTTCTAACATTTTATTTTTTCTAACTTTCTTTTATTATCCTTTCTTACTTCTTTTGAATTAATTTTTATCTTTCCACATTGTTTTGTTGCTTAAATTAATGGTCATGGATTCTTTTTGGGAATGTGCTGGGGGAATCATTAAAATGCACTGACATGGTATTTAAGGGTTCTTCCTCATGGCTATTTGACTTTTCCTACATTCATTGGATTCTCAGACTGAGAAGTGGTTAATATTCAGAAATCGGTTAAGGGATGGCCATTTTCCTGGAGAAGTTTCCACAGGCTCATGATTTTTCATCTTTATCTTATATTCATTGAATAAACTAAGCCATACCCTTTTTTGGCTACTCATTTATCTTGTCTCTAGGTACATCTGATTCCGACTTAGACCTTCTTGCTATTTATGATAAATATGATTATCATGCTTCTGACCTTTAATTAATATCAGTTGGGTTCTTATTTAAGGATCCCAGGATCTCTGTTGGTATCAGGATTCCAGATTTACAATAAACCCTGCTATAGATGGCAACTACTATTGAATTTCTCAATAATGCTGATGGCTTCTCATTTTATCATTTTAATAAATGGAGCTCTCTCATGGAACATAGATGGTTAGTGAATTTCTTGTCTCATGCATCTCATCCACTCTAACATGTCTACTTCTCTGAGTCTTTTGATCACTTATTCCATCACCTGCTATGGTAGCTATAGTATATCTATATCACTTAGTATGGGCCATTACTTTTTCCAAGCTTCCAAGAACCATCTACACAGTATGTTGGCATAGTTTCCCAGGGTTCTTGCCCAGATGTTTTCTCCTGCATCACCCTGCATCTCAGAAAACTGCTCCCATATAAAAGCTATATTACATACTCAGTATCTATTACATACATTGCAATGCATCCAATGTATATGTTGGCTTATTGTTCCCTTCCTCCCCTAGAAGGTCTCGTACTTACCCTTATGGGTGAGTTAACCAAAATTATTTATCAAATGAAGAAAAGGAGAGATGAGGAACAGATACTTGTATTGGTACATGTTGTTTTACAAAGCAAAGTTTTCTGTATCATCTTTAACATGGAAGATGCTAGCCTTTAATTGGAAAAAGTGGGCTACTTCTGTAGGATATATCAGGAGAATCTGGAGATTCAATATATTTGACTGCATTAATCCAGAGTTTAGTCCAAATCTCAGTGTTCTAAAATTCCTCTAATTAGGAACCTGACCTTGGCATAACAAACCAGTTGGACTTGACAATGTTAACTTTCTTTGAACTCTGCTACCCTTATAATTAAGTTCTAAGCCTCATCCATGGCATTTTTTTTTTTGTGTTCCCATGACAGGAAATAAGAGACTCTTTATATGATGGCAACAAGGCCATCAATTCACAGTTTGCCTTTAACTGGTGATTCATAACCCTTAGCCTTTTATTGTCTTTCACTAATGTATCAATATTACCTAGCAATACTCATCAGATTTTATAGTCCTTGTACTTAATATTCCCACTTCACATCCCAAACACCTATAATACTGAGACAGTTAGTGCATCCCCTTCATCTGGTATTTCATTCCAGTTCACTGCTGCTATAAATTTTAATGATGGAACTGATACATCATAATAGGATATATCAGTTGTCCACTTACCATAAGTGATGGTGTCTTCATTGCTAGCCAGCTACTGGGGATCCAACTACAAACCCTTTTTAGAGTCTACTTCTTAGGACAACTTCTCATATCAATTTGTCTTACATTTTATTTCTCAGGATACAGGCCCTGAAATGGAGGTTGAATGTGAGATATTTATTTTGGAGTATGGTTTGAGTTATCTATTGCTACATAATAAAATGATTTAATGATATAAGAAAAATAATCATTTCATTGTATCTTACAATCATGTGGGTCAGGAATGTGGACCGATCTTGGCTGAGAGATTCTTCTGCTTCATGTGGAGTTGTCAGTAGTCCATTGAGGGTATATTCACTTGGCAGCTAGCCTGTCTGCAGATCACTCCCATGCCTGATGTCTTGGCAGAGAGAACTAGAAGACTGTGTGTTGGCTGAGCTCCTCCCTCTTTCCACTTAATCTCAGGACCTCTTAAATTTCTCAGTTCTCTTAAAGATTAGGCCTAAACTGGCAGTGCTCTTTCCACTGTAGTCTGTTGGTCAGAGCAGACATAGGACAGCCCGGATTCAAGGAGAAGAAACATACGCCTTACCTCTAGTGGCAAGACTATCAAAGAATTTGTGGCCCTTTTAATATGTTACAAATACTCTTAGGAACAAGGTGTATTAGGGAACAAGGGAAACAAGATTGGAAAGAGGGAGGAGTTAAACTGTAATGCAGTTGGAACAGAGGCCTCAACTAATCCCATGGGAAGTTAATCCTGGAGCGAGACCATTTGAAGTTGCCCTGAATTATGGCAAAGAGGTCAAGTTTGTGTATGGCTCCCATGGGCCAGTCATTTGATATGAACTGTTCTTGAGGACGGGAGGCATGTAACTTTGTTTGAGAAAGCTCCCATTGGTCCAGGGCAATTCTCAAAGAGAAATTTAGTTGTGAGCCATTATCAGTCAACACTGCTGCCAACTAAGCACCTCTGTCATGAAGGGGCAGTCTGGGTAGTGCATCACAGCATCCATTACACATGTCGAGAAATAAATTGACGCTACAAACAACATTATAATGAACAAAATAAAAAATTAAAAATAGCAAGATACAGTATCAATAATACAGAAAATTAAAATACTGATGTAAAGGAAAGCGTTGAGATAAATCCAATGTACACATTTTATTAAAAACAAAAGATGTTAAAGAAAAGATGATTCAGTAAAGTATAATTAGTGTCTCTCAAGGAAGAACTCAGTGGAACAGAAAATGATTTCTAATATATTAAGAACAAATTAGGAAAGAAATGATTCTGAAGATGAAAACAGCTCGTAGTATGTAAGAAATTTTATCACAGGCTGCTGAACATAAAGACATTTTTTTTTATAAATTTGCATTTCAGAAGTAAAAATAGAATTCTTTACTTCTAGTAAATAAAGGCTTAAACTGTTTCCCATTTTTCTCCAATACGTCTTATAAAAATAAGACAAAAAAAAATCTCTGCAATTTCCTTTTATATTGAAACTAGAAAGTGGACATGTCCCCATAGTTTGTTGTTGTTGTTGTTGTTGTTGTTGTTGTTTAAGCGTAAAGGCTGCTAAAAGCAACAAAGATTGTCATAAAACTGAAAGGATTGCAAGGCAGCATAAGACACACAGGAAAAATGGAATAACAAAGAGATTCAGGAGCAACAGATCTCAGGAAAGGCCAACAGGAATCAAGGGCTGTGGGATCTGGGAAGGACAAAGTAGGAAGTGAAAAAACAAATGGGTCAAAGTGCATGAAAGAAATGTATAGAATAGGTCAATGGATAAGTGTTGATATGTCTTTTAAAAATCCAGTAAAACTATACTCTCTAAAAGAAACTCCTGCAATAGCTGGACAAGAAAATTTTAGTTTATTCCATAGTAAGAAGCAAAATTGAAGCTAACCTGGAATTGACTCAAAACTACTAGAAGAAAAAAGTGGGAAAGACTTCCCCAAAGGACACCTCACAAAATGAGAAATAACAGATGGAAGTTCTGACCAAATGTTTTACCATAGATTAAAAGTTAAAAAAAAAAAAGGAAGAAAGAATCATTTCTATGAAAGAAGACCCAAAGCGAAAACACAAGATTTTAGGGCCAATGTGGTGAGAAAACAGGAGACAATGAAATGTACATTGGCAAACCAAGAAAAAAGTAGAAAGAACAAAAAAACACAAAAGTGAAGACAAATTGGAAGGAGAACAAGGCAACATAAACACTGAAGATCATACAGAAAGGGATCTCGAGTATAGAATGAGAAAAGAGGAGTTAAAAAAAAATGATTAAAGGGAATAGTTAGATACACAAGAAAGACAAAGGAGATCAAATGCACATAATTGGAGTTCCCTAAGAAGAAAGCCAAAATAATGGAACAGAATATAGAAACATATAATTCAAGAAAACATTCCTGAAATAAAAGAAGTCTTAGACCTACGTTTTTGAAAATACATGTCATATGTCAGGGCAATTCGAACCAGAAAAATCAATAATAAGATACAGTTTGATAAAGATTGGTTCTTAAAGGATCCTTTGTAAAGCTAAGCCAAAATATCTAGTCACTTAGAAGAGGGGAAAAAAAACTAACCAGATTATATATTTTCCTCAGCGATATTTAGCATAGACAATGGAGCAATATTTATGTGACAAGCAAGGGAAAACATATAAGCCAAGTTGTGCTTCAAGTGAAAATTCAACATACGAGTTGTTATGGACACACAAGCACTCAGGGATTATTGCTCCCCAAAGTCCTTGTTGAGGAAACTGCTTGCAGGTGAACCTCAATCAAACTAGGGGTAACTGGAAAGCAATGGCAAAGTCATAAACTTTGACTATATTTTATTTAGGACCAAGTTCAGAGGAAATACGGAGCTGAAAGTGAAAAACCAAATATAAATTTTATGTGCTTTAATAATAGAAAAATGTTAACCACTTACAAAATGAAACAGAAAAAAATAAAATGAAAAGTAGAGCACGTCTGTTACCATATCTGAAATACCTAGGAGTCCCAGAATATCATTTCAAATTTGCAATATTAATTAATAGATAAATAAACCTAATGAATTCTACCAATGTATCCTGGGTTATCTGTTGTAAAGTGGCATTACCTATACTAAGTCTGGA
>NW_006442103.1:6819560-6874866 GCF_000325575.1 Pteropus alecto | reverse complement strand
CTCTTCATTTTGTGGTACCTGGTCAGAGTTGCTCAAAGACAGGAACTCCTGGAAGGCCTAGAGTATGGAAAGGAAGGAGGAGCTATTTATTTTTGAAGGCCTTTGTGGTCAGAAAATCTATTTTGTTGAGTTTTCCAGCCTCTATAGGCCACCTGCCATCCTTGGCTCTTGGCTCTTGTCTCCATGTTCAAGCACAGCATCTTCAAATCTTCCCCTTTAAACCATATTTCTGTGCTTGTGTCTCCTTCTCTGACTCTGACCTTTCTGCCTCCCTCTTATAAGGACCCTTTGATTATATTGGGCCCACTGGATAATACAGAATAGTCTTTTTATTTTAAGATCCTGAACTCAATCACATCTGTACAGTCTCTTTTGCCACGTAGTATAACATAGTCATAGGTTCTGGGGATTAGGATGTGGCTACCTTTGCAGGGGATGGTTCTTTAATTTATTACAACCTTAAACATATGAGGGGGAAGCTTTTTGAATTTATAACTTCAATAAATTAATACTAATTTTAATAATGAGTTAACTGCAAATTTTTTTTCTGTGCACAAAAGCCATTCTCAGGACCACCAGAAAAACTCATTTTGATAGTTGCCTTTCGTTTGACTATTTATGATTATTTTCTTTTGCTGGTGCTATTTGTTTATAATATGCTTTAGATTCTTTTTTTTCTGAGTTCTGTGGTAATAGAAGTATAGGATCATCTCATCCAATAGCTCATGGATGAGTGAACAATTACTCTTAAATGTTCACTGACCTTGATAAAAAATATCTTATAATAGAATTCCAAGGCTTTGTCGGCATTGAATTTAACTTCATGCATATTTTTATTTTTAACTTTTTGATTTTGTTTTTTGGTGAATCTCATAGCAGTAAAATTTAATTACCTCATTTTAAAAAACTGAGAGAAGTATAAATAAAATAAATTAAAAAACCTTGGTATGTGAGTTATTTTAATTAGAGAATTTAACCTCTTGTATATGTTAAAAGTAGAAGAGTATGCTAAGTAGAAGAGTTTAGGCTTACTTCTATAACTTTATTTGATGCATTCAGATTTTTGTGCTGCTTTAATGGTTGGTGTTTTCCATTGTTCACTATCTGGAACTGATTTTGCCAACCAACAGCCAACAATTCAAATCTATTCCTTTTTAAAATTAAGCAATTAGAGAAGATCAATGGGGGAATCAAATGTGTATTGTGCTTTACAAATTTGGAAATTTCACATTAAAAATTCAGATTCCCACTATGTTTTGATAAATAGTGAAATCTGGCAATACATGTGTGAAGTTAAGTAATTTCTCCTGCTTTGGAGGGACAGGGGCACTGCCCAGTTCAACATAATCTATATTCTTAAGTAGCCTCTAGTGGCCCAGTTTAACCCATTTTGCAATTAGCTTAGCCCCTGAAGGAACTTGAAAATAGCACTCATGTTTCATTTACTTTTGTTTTCAATAGTTATTTGGAATTTAAGCAGTTTATTTTTGATTCTACAAGGACTTGTATTTAAACTTATCAAATGCGATTACTTCAACATGTAGTTCTCCAATTATCAAAATACAGTAAATTTAGCCTTCATTAGGCATAATAAGGAATTTGAAATGCCTGCCTCACTTTTCCTGTAAGATGCTTCAGTCTGTTCTATTAAAGTGAGATCATGGAGACAATTCCTACAATAGCCTTCTAATTAGTCTTCCTGAGACCTTGTAGTCTATTACCTGTAAAACTATGAAGTGATCCTTTTAACCAGCTTTATTGAGATGTAATTGACATATAACATTGTGTAACTTTAAAGTATACAACATGATAATTTGATACTCATAAACTGTGAAACAATTACTATAGTAGGGTTAGTGAACACCTCATCACCTCATATAATTACCATTTTCTTTTTGTGGTGAGAACATTTAATGTGTATTTTCTTAGCAACTTTCATGTAATACAGTTTTGTTAACATAGTCACCATGCTATACATTACGTCTCTAGACTTATTCATCTTTTAACTGGGAATTTGTACCCTTTGACCAACATCTCCTCATTTTCCCCACCCAACATTCTACTCTCCATTCTTTTCAAAGCTAAGAGATCATATTACCCCTCTGCGAAATCTCTGCATTGCTGTTCCAACTGCCGAAGAACAGAATCAAAATTCCTTATGTGACTAAATTGCCCAATGCTATGCAGACCTTGAGTATTTCTCTGCCACAAACTTCTATAAACTCTCCCTTTCACTTCATTTCTCTCACAGTTGCCTCCTAATGCTCTGGAACAGGACAAGCTTTCTCCTACCTCTGGTACTGGGAACTTTCCAAAAACGCTTCTCTGAGACTTTTAAAGGCCTGTTCTCTCATTTCAGTCAAGTCCTTGCTCCTTAGAAATGCTTTTATAAGCCCACCCATCTAAAATTGCAGCCACGTCCTTATTTTTCCTATACTTAGAAGAGTTCCTGTACATGGTAGGTCTTCAGCCAATTTTTATTGAGGTTATTTGGATTTGTATTCAATTTTGTTAATCTAATGTCTTTAAGTAATCTCAGTATTCATCACTAGCATTTTTATATTGACATGTTTTTATCACTTGAATTGTATCATTTATTCTTTTTCTTTTCCAAGAAGAGGGATTGGCTGCAATATTTTCCAAGTCTTTATAACCTAGGAATGTCTTCTGTTGCTTTCATATTAAAACAATAAATTGATTGATGTGAGATTTTCAGTTCACAAACTTTTTTCATTGAAATTCTGTATGCAGAAGAGAAATTCGAGGACAGTCATAGGTCATTTCTTTATTTCTGCCTGCCTGAGTGCTAATGCTTCATTTTGGATTTGTTTTTCATTGCTTTTTTGGGTTCATAAAGTCAATCTTTCTGATTTATAAACTTAAATAATATTTCAGTTCAGAAAAGCTTTTTCTTTTTACTTTTTTTGGTAAAAACTCTTAAGATTTATTTTTAGCAGATTTTAAGCATACAATACAGAATTACTAACTATAGTCACCATATTGTACACTAGATCCTCAGAACTTATTTATCTGTTAACTGAAATGTTGTACCTTTTGACTAGTATCTCACCATTTCCATTTTTACCACTCCCCATTCCTTGGCAACCCTCTACTCTCTGTTTTTATGACTATTCCTTTTTTTTTTTTTTTTTTTTTAAGATTCCACATATAAGTGATACAATAAAGTATTTTTCTTTTTCTTTCTGACTCATGTCACATAGCATAATGCCTTCCAGATTCATCCATGTTGTCACAGATGACAGGATTTCCTTCTTTTTATGGCTGAATATATGTCACATTGTCATCCATTCATCTGTCAATAGACACTTAGATTCTTTTCATATCATTGTGTTGTAAATAATACTGCAATGAACATAAGAGTGCAGACACCTCCTTAAGATAGCGATTTCATCTCCTTGGGATATATACCCAGATATAGGATTGCTGGATCATATGGTAGACCTATATTTAATTTTTAATTAATCTCTATATTGTTTTTCATAATGGCTATAACGTATTTTTGTAACATCTTTTATGTTTGATGTAGTCCCACTTGGTTTTTTTTGTTTGTTTTCTTGTCTGTGCTTTTGGTGTCATATCCAAAAAGTTATTGCCAAGACCGATGTCAAGGAGTTTTTCCCTTATTTTTTCTTCTGGAAGTTTTACAGTTTTAGACCTTACATTTAAGTCTTTAGTCCTTACATTTAAGTCTTTAGTCCATTTTTAATTGTTTTTTGTGTGTGATATAAGATAAGGATCCAATTTTATCCTTTTGCATGTGACTATCCAGTTTTGCCAACACTGTTTATTGAAGAGATTATTGTGTATTCTTGGCACTTTTGTCAATAGTTGAAATACATATAAATAGGTTTATTTCTGGGCCCTCTGTTCTTTTGATGTATGTGTCTCTTTTTATGACAATACCATAATCTTTTGATTACTAAAACTTTGTAACATAGGAAGTGGATGCCTTCAGATTTGCTCTTTATGTTCAAGATTGCTTTAGCTATTCATGGTCTTTTTTGGTTCCGTACAATTTTTAAGATTGCTTTTTCTGTTTCTGTGAGAAATGCCAGTGGGATTTTGGTAGGGCTTGCATTGAATGTGTAGATTGCTTTGAGCAATATGAACATTTAAACAATATTAATTCTTCCAACACATGAGCGTGGAATATTTTTCCATTTATTTGTGTCTTCTACTTGAATTTCTTTTATCAATGTCTTATAGTTTTCAGTGTACAGATTTTTAACTGGTTAAATTTATTCATAGATATTTTATTATTTTCAATGCTATTGTAAATGAGATTGTTTTGTTTATTTCTTTTTCAGATAGTTTATTGTTAGTACATAGAAATGACTGATTTTTTGTAAGTTTATTTTGTTTATTACTACTTTACTATGTCTATTATCAAATAGTTTTGGAGTCCAGAGTTTCTATATGTAAAATCATGTTAATCTATAAACAATTTTATGTCTTCCTTTCTGATTTAGATGTTTTTTATTTTATTATTATTATTATTATTATTAAATTTTGATTAATCTTTATTCTATGCCCAGTTTGAAAGTTTTTGTTATAAAAAGACATCGAATATTTGTCACATTTTTTCTACATTTATTGAGATGATCATATGATTTTTATCCTTCATTTTTCTATGTGGTGTGTCACATTTATTGATTTGAGCATATTGAACCATCTTTGCATACCACAGATAAACCTGGTTTGATCATGGTGTATAATCTTTTTAACTGATGTTGGATTTAGTTTGCTAATATTTTGTTGAGGATTTTTACATCTATGTTCATCAAGGATATTGGCCTGTAATTTTCATTTCTTGCAGTGTCCTTCTCTGATTTTGGTATCAGGGTAATGCTGGTCTCATAAAATGAATTTGGAATTGTTCCTTCTCTTTCAATTTTCTTTTTGAGGGAATTTGAGAAGAATTGGCATTAATTCTTCTTTTAATGCATGGAAGAGTTCACCAGTGAAGCTATCTGTTCTTCATTGGGAGATTTTTGTTACGGATTCAAACTCCTTACTAGCACAGTAATTGGTCTGTTCAGATTTTCTATTTCTTTATGATTCAGTCTTGGTAGAGTGCATGTTTCTAGGAATTTCTCCATTTCTTCTAGGTTATCCAATTTATTGACATATAATTTTTCATAGCAGTTTATAATGATCCTTTGTATTTTTGTAGCATCTGTCGTAACCTTTAGTTAGTCTAAGAAAAAAAGAAGATGCAAATAAATAAAATCAGAAAAGTTTTTTTTTTTTTTTTTAATTCCATTTAGAGAAACACCACTGATTCCATTTTCTCCAGTGTCAATTCTGCTTTGTGGGCTTTATTTAGATATTTAATTTTTAATTCTCTTTCAAGTTGTCATTATTTTTGTCAATTACACTGTAATTCTTTGTCTAGGTTAATTTTTCCTTATGAATTCCAGTATCTTTTATAGAGGCATATTCTTTACATATTTTTAATGTACTAAATAAATATTTTCTACAATAATTTTTATTTCCTGTAGGTTATAATTTGCAGAAACATGTATTTATTTGGACTATATAGGATAATTTTCCTTTTGCAATATGCTATAAAAACTTTTATAAGATCTCACCTTTTTTTTTTTAAATTCAGGCTTTTATAGAGAAAGATATATCTAGAAAAATAGGCTCTAGTATTTATTCAATATAACTGTTACTTTAGACTCTCTTATAATGTCCTTGTGCTAAAAGTTTTTTATTTCTGTTTTTGTCTTTTTTTCTTTTAGAACCACAGCTGGAAGACAAGTTGATAGACATATGTCTCACTTCAATGACTAGTTCCCATCTTGGATTTTTCTAGTTGGTTCTTTTACA
Organism: Pteropus alecto; assembly: GCF_000325575.1. NCBI lineage: Eukaryota > Metazoa > Chordata > Mammalia > Chiroptera > Pteropodidae > Pteropus > Pteropus alecto. The sequence continues at coordinate 6,869,013 of NW_006442103.1, read as the reverse complement.
CCGAGTGAAATTATTTCCTTTGCTAGAGTTCCTCTCTTACAGTTTCAAATGGAATAGCAGTTCTTCATAGAAATGTCAATATAAAGAATACAACTAATATAGATTTTCTAAAACTAAAACATTTACCCCTAGCCTTTCTCATTTGAGTAAATGACAGTTGCTTAAGCCAACAATCCGGGAGTTGTCACTGATTATTCTTTTACCTCACACTCAATCTACTTTTCTCTTTGTTCATTCTGCCAGAGCTTCCTTGGCCTTCTTTGTATGTCTCAGCCTGGCTAAGGCTACTCTTTAGAACTTTAGAGGTGGAAAGCTATGTCCTGCCATAAAAAAGGATTTTAAGAAATGCAGTTAAGATATCACAAACATCGGAAACTCTGGAAGACAAGATTTGAGAAGAAAGTGTTCATCTTTATTATTGAATATCCATTAACTTACATAGTCATACACAAGGGATAATAATTAGAAGGCTGATTTACTATTACCACATATAGTAACTTCCAAACCAATAGAGGGATAAGACTATAAAACCATATGGTATGTATATTATAAGGTAACCTGTTCCATTCTTTCATATTATTATTACTGTTTTTGACACTGCTACAGGAAATAAAAAGACTACTGGAATGCATACCAGGAAAAAGTATTCCCACAAGGCTTTGCAAAATGAAAGTCGGAATCTCTGAATAGAAACAAATTTGTAAAAAATAAGCTTTCTGTTCTCTATAGCTAAAATGATTCTGTTAAAAATGAAATACATTTTATGCATTTGATCACATTCATATTTAAAAACATATTAGAGAAAAAAATGTTGGCACAGAAGTTACAATGCGGTACCTGAAATGTAACGTGAAAAACAATATCATGATGTCATAATGTAGTATTGGTTCTCGAGATCGAACAGTCTAATGTTGTATTTGAGGTACACCACAGTTCTTCTTTTTCATTACAAAAGGAAAATATTACTATTTATTTTGGTTTCCTATTGCTATGTAACAAACTACCCCCAAATGTAATGGTTTAGAACAATAATTATTTTATTTGTGCACAGTTCTGTGGGTCACGAATTCAGACACATCACAGCAGGGGAAGAAAGCGTCTGCCCAATGCGATATCTGCTAGATTTGAAGATCCAAGATGGCTTCTCTAGTCACATGTCTTAGCTTCAGCTACAAAGGTTGAAAAGCTTGGGCTGGCTGGAACAGTTTAATTAAGGGTCAGTGGTCTTGGATCTCTGTGTGGCTGTTAACTGAGTTTCTTGGTTCATCTCTATATAGATAGGTTCAAGGCCTCACCCATTCCGCATGGCCTCTCTGTGAGAGATTTTACATGGAAGTTCAGGGTGAATGCAAAAGCAGAAGCTGAAATGCCTAAGGTTTAGGTATGAAACTGGCATTGCATCACTTTCACTGCATTCTATTGATTAAAGCAATAGAAACATCATAGGGTCCAGATGTAAAGACAGGGGACTACACAAGTATATGAATACCAGGAGGTATGATTTTTCTGAAGGATTATCAAAGTCTTCCACAGTTCATCCTCTTGCTCCTAATAGCTCACAATCAATACACAACCAAAATACACTCTCCCAAGATGCCCAGAGACTCAACCAATTATGGCATCAGGTTCAGTCTTGTAATCTAAGATCTTGTCATCTAGAGCAGGTCCATATGTGAATAAAAGGCCTTTGGCATAGCTTCTCTCATTCTGAAGACCTATGAATTAAAGAGACAGTGTCCTCCATACTCACAAAAGACAATGAAGAGCTTAGGGTGGGAAAATTGCAATATTCACACCTTTTGAAAAAGGGATTAAATAGAGCTAAAATTATAAGTATAATTAAGATGATAGTGGATGCTAAAGGTGCCACTTTGAGATGATTTTTACTGAGCTAGTGCCTCCATCTTTAATATGCTGTTGACTCACAGCTACCAAATACTATTAGTCCGTCACCTCCAGGTGGTATGATGTGTATCAGAACTAGTGGATCTCGTGGTTATGTGTTTTGAGGGGAATTTGTGCTTCCTGTCCCTGAAACTATAGGCTTTAAGGTTTTAAGGCTTGATTCCTAGAAGAGAGACACTTTTGCCAGAGGACACAGTTAAAGTGCCACTGTGCTGAAAACTATGGCTTCTACGTGTTGATGTTGGGCTCCTAATTCCAGTAAAATAAAAGAAACGAAAAGGAATTATTACTGTCAGGAGTAATTGAACCTAATCATCATGCAGAGGTAAGACTGCTACAAAATAATGGGGACAGAGAGGAATACGTTTGACACTCAGATGATTCATTCAGGATCTATTCTCAGTTCTATTTATTAACAGATGAATATAGCAACCAGGATCTAATAAGGGCATTTTAACCAGAGCCTAAGATCTCTGAAAGGAGGGAGGGTCTATGTCACTGTAGTAGTGGATGCTGTTATTGTCTCCCCCAGGTCCTGCTTCCCACATTTCCCTTTTTCCTATGGGTGTCCTGTTCTTAGGCTCTCGTTTTAGGGAAAATAAACTAAGATGCAGACAAGTCTTGTGTTTAGTCCCAGTTTTAGCAGTTATTAGTTGAATAATTTTGTATTATTAACTAGATCTTCCTAAGCCTGTTTTTTTCCTCCTCAATTTCAGAAGTAATTTTCTTGTACAGTTTTTGTGAAGATTAAGGAAATTATTAAAATAATTTTTTCCAGTATAGTGGTACAGTTGGAAAAATGGCAGACAGAATAGGTATTCAAAAATTTCACTTAATATTATCATTCCTTTTTTTTTTCTCTTGGCATACCGTGGCCCATGACTCTTTCGAAGTTTATACATCAAACATTAACTTCACATAGAATTGTTTCTATAAGAAAATGTTCTGAAATTGATTCTCTTTCTATATCCAACCAAAACACTAATCAATAAATGGAAACATATATGAGTATATTCTTGAGAAACCTTATATGTTGTTTTTATTGATATACACATCTGTCTCTTTCATCAGGCTATAAGCTTCAATTGTGAAGGACCATATATTATTGACTATTTTAGCTCGGTGTTTCTTTGAAATAAAATGCTTCATATATTTCATATTTAGCTTTTGTATTTTGATTTTCATTTATATCTCTCCAGAAATATATTTTTCTTTTTTTAACTTCTTAATTATTTATTTACTTACTTATTTTTTTAAATTTATTTTTAATTATAGTTGACATACAATATTTTATTAGTTTCAGATTTACAACATAGTGATTAGACATTTATATACATTATGAAGTGATCACCCGATAAGTCTAGAAGCCATCTGATAGCATGCATAGTTATTACAATATTACTGACTATATTCCCTATGCTGTACTTTACATCCTCAAGACTATTTTGTAACTACCAATTTGTGTTTCTTAATTTCTTCAATTTTTTCACCCAGTCTCCTAATCCCCCTCCCATCAGGCAACTATCAGTTTGTTTTCTGTATCTATGAGTCTGTTTCTGTTTTGTTAGTTTTGCTTATTTTGTTTTTTAGATTCCACATGTAAGTGAAATAATATGGTATTTGTTTTTCTCTGCCTGACTTACTTCACTTAGCATAACACATTCCAGGTCCATCCATGTTGTCACAAATGGTAAGATTTCATTCTTTTTTTATGGCCAAGTAATATTCTATTGTATATATGTACCACTTTATCCAGTCATTGATGAGCACTTAGGTTGCTTCTTTATCCTGGCTATTGTAAATAACACTGCAGTGAACGCAGGGGTATATATATCTTTTCAAATTAGTGTTATGTGGTTGAGATTTTATGCAATAGTTTGCTTATTGAATTATATGATTATGTTTTACATTATTTTATCATTATTTCAGCTATCTGAGTTTGAAATATTCTATCTGTCCTATATCTATGTCAAAGAAGACTCTTACACTTAAAACTTAGTTGCCTCATTATTCTTGAAAAACGTGACAGTGATTATTTGATATGTGTCCCATATGTAACATTGCTACTTAACTGGTTACTTTTGGGCAGAAATGCTTTTGTAGATCACTCCAAAATCAAATGAAATATTAAAAACAGAAATCTTAGCTAAATAATGGAAATATGTCATAACTTTTAAACTCATACCTACCACATGGCAGAATTTGGGTGAACTTTTATGGTAATTAGTTTTGCCTTTGCTCCAACATTCCAGTTTTACTAAAATATATTTTTAAAGAAATAGGCAAATCTTGCAGTTATAGTATGCTGAGTGAATCACAAGCTTTTAAAACTACCTGCTAGAAATGTAGTAGTTTATATAGAATGGTCAGTTTTCCCATTTTCTAGGACAATTCTTGGGAGTGTCATTAGATTCTTTTAGAAGGTACAGTAGACTTAATAGTAAATCATGTTTATTATGGCAATTTTTAAAAATTACATCAAAAAGGTCTCATCTCATTTACTTGTAAAGAAGTAGCACATAAAACAAGAAATTGCTTAATAGTTAATATTTATTGATTAAATATAATGCACATTCTTATATACAATATATGGCATTTGCTTATAATTCATTTGGTGTATAAATACACACAACTACAGTTAAACAAAATTTTATATACTATAAACTAAATATATATTTTGACAATTCAAAGATAATAAACTTCAAAATAAGATTGGGTGAATTATTAGAAAGCGATTAGAATCCTATAAATTGATAAGAAAAAGATAAGCTCAATAGAAAATGGGTAAAGTATATGAACAGATATTACAGAGTAAAGTAAAAAAGTAACAAAGAGATGTTGAAGTACAAATTAGAATAAAGTAATATAATATTTGCATGTGTTGACTTCGTAAAAGTTTAAAAAGGACAAATAATCTTTATGACCAGAGAATTTTTAGAAAAATGGTCCCTTTCACACAATGCTAAAGGAAATATATATTGCTTTATTCTTTGGGAAAGTAAAGTGGCAGTATCTATTAAAATTAAAATTGCTGCACTTCCACTCCCAACCAATAGAGTAATTGGAACAGGACTAGATCTCTACCATAAACTATAAACAAAAGTATACATAAAGCAACTGTTTGTAGACATTGTGAAACAGACAACTTAATACTTTGATCCCTGAGGGAAACACACAGACTACACACATATGATTTCTGTCTAGAAGCATTTTTTTAGACCATGATAAACAGAAGTGGAGCCCATGTAGAGCACAGAGGTCTTGCTGGGCAGAGATTGTATTTCAGAGCTTCTGAGCAGCTATAATATATGGGGTAGAAAGGAGAGATAGGAAAAGAGAAGAACCTCCAAAAATCTGCCCCCATATATATTTGTCTGAATACTGAAACAGACATTGTGATGACAGACATACTGAATTTAACATACAAAAATTTTTAAAAAGCTATTAAAAATATGCTGAAAGATTTTAAGGAAATGTGGACATATGAAGTAAAAAGATGAGGAATATCAGTAAGGAAATGTAATCTACAAAAAACCAATAGAAAATTCTGGAACTGAAAACAAAATATAACAATATCTGAAGTGGAAAAAGAAAAACATGAGTGGGTTAAAAACATGTTGGACTTTGCTAAAAACAAAAACAAAACTGGCTTTAACGATTAAACAATAGAAACTGTTCAAAATTTGGTAAGAACAGCAAAAACAGATCAAAGGGATCAAAGTATTAGGTTGTCTGTTTCACAATGTCTACAAACAGTGGCTTTATGTATACTTTTGTTTATAGTTTATGGTAGAGATCTAGTCCTGTTCCAATTACTCTATTGGTTGGGAGTGGAAGTGCAGCAATTTTAATTTTAATAGATACTGCCACTTTACTTTCCCAAAGAATAAAGCAATATATATTTTGCTTTATATATTTTATTTTTCAAAGTAAATAAAACCTCAGCAGCTTGGGACAATATCAGATGGTCAAAGTTAAGTTTAGTTGGAGTTCCAGAAGAAATATGAATGATCTAGGGTAGGGGTAAATTACTTACAAGAAGAAACTGTATCTGAAGAATTGATCGTATTGTATTTACATTCTTATTCATCAGAGGTCTGGCTAGAACTCATGCTTTACCTTTGCATTGAGGGGAATCAGCATTTTTCTTTTGGCAGGTACCTATGTACCTCGTAGGACAGGCAAGATTTCATTCATCTGTCCTCAGTAAGTTTCTTGTTAAACCGAAATGGATTTCTTGTTCCTCTACTGTGTACTTCTGTGGAACTTATTTTTGTGGAAAATAAGAGAATAAAACATCTCTTTACTGTGTGAAAAATAAAATAGTTGTTCAACTGGATTCCACCTACACACGTACCAGGGACTCAAATCATAGAAATACTTGTGATTTCAAGACACCTGTCTGTTTTTATTTCTTTCTATCATTACACATTTTCCCTTCGTTTTCTCAGAGAAATTTCCTTATATTTCAAGATACAGTTCTAAATATCCAGAACAAGTAATATTTGGTAAATCAAGATGTTTTCATCAGTGGCATTATTGAGATAAAACTTGTTAAAATATCATCATAACTGTCCAAAAAGATCAATAATTAGCATTTTTGTAGATGAAACAATTGAAAGAGCTCATTAACACAGGATCTCTGGAAAGGTTAATAGAAAGAAGTTGCAAGGGGGTGAGGAAAGCCATGGGTCCACTGGAGTAATTAGCTCTGAGTTTTTAAATCCAGCATACATGGATTATTTACTTGCTGTACTAAGAGTTGATTACTCTACTCACTTGGTCAGAATGTGGAAAGAAAAACAGAAAATTATAAACAAAATAAAGTTAAATTTAGGAAAAATACTCCAGATTAAAGCTTTCATTACTTTAAAAAAAAAAAAATGTAAATCTACTCAAGAAACACCTACATATGTTTAAGAAAAAATCCCCTTAAAAATGTTACTTCAGATCTTAAAATCATTTAAGACATACTGACTTTATCCAGTCTTTTAGAAAAAAAATTTGTTTGAGATCTTGTGGAATTATTGTACTATAGCATATTACATTTCTCCCCATTCTACAAAAATTCCAAAATATTGACAACAAATGAATTTTCGTAAGAAACAAAACCTGGCCAGTTTTAAAAGTCTCAAATCCATGTATTCAAATGAATGAATTATGAATTCAACTGTCAGTTCAACTCTCAATTGCTGCTTTTAGCATGTCTGCGAGTATGCTAACTATGCTGTTTATTTTCATATAAAGAGAAAGTTAAATATTCAAACTACTATCATTTCCCAGAAAAAAAATGAATATGAAATGGTGAATAATGAATAAGAGTCTAAATTCAGTAAACCTTAGGACAGAAACATTTGCCATCCACAAACAAAGATGGTAAATGTGGTAGAATATAAATATATATATAGAGAGAGAACAACAGTTCTTTCAAAGTTTGCACAGATCTCTCTCTCGACTTTCATGAATAGTTCCATTCATTTCAGCATGACCTGTTTGTATGTGTGCATGTGTGTCTGAGTTCTGGAAAACTAGTCTGTGCTAGCTGAGTCCAGCTGCATGTAGCAAATGTTTGGAGATGTCTAAATTTGTATAATTCCATTCAGTATTTTTTAATGAAATAATTCAGCCAAATGTGTGAAAACAGGAATAGAGAAAAAAAAAAAAGAAAAATAAATTGTGATAGGAATTCTATTTAAAGTAAAATATAAAATAGCATTAAATGGCCCGTGAGAGATACATTAAGATTCATGTTTTATTCTAATTTAATAAAAAAATGTTAAGTATCTGATCACTTTAACACTTCAGACGAGAAAGACCTGTTAGGAAGTGGGCAGATAAACCAGATATTTTTCAGCTGGGATACTCTATCGTGAGACTACAGCTCATGTATAAATAACCTGATGTGTTTCTTCTTTACACTTATGTTTTAGCCTTCATATTATGCATTAAAATTGCATTTTAATTTTATGATTATATAAAAAAAACTCATATGAAGAGTAACAAAAAAATAGATAAATTATGTGGTTTAGTATAGTATTTTAGCTATTTAAAATTTTGTTATTTTATTAGGTTTACATGACAATAATAGTGTTAAAAACTAAAATCTAATAAGCAAGATTTTTTTTTAATTATTAGAAATTTGAAGCTTAAATGAATAGAACTAAGTCAAATCTCTGATGTTCTAGTCATGACGGTTACTTATTAATGCGGTGGTCTTTGGTGATGTACTTCTCATGGTTGGAACTCAGCTTTTTGTTTGTAAATCAAAGCTGTTAATATTATTTCACAATCCTTTCTTCTTTCCTCTTTTATGTACCATGATTTATGTCTAATCATTTTGACTATTTCAAGTCAAAAAATTATTAGAAAATAAACTTTCAAAAATGGTCAAATTTCCAAATATTTCATTCATTTAATTAGGTACATAGTACCTTAACCAGAATTTTTGTTTTTTGTTTTTTACAAAATCTGAGCAATAATTCCATTGTTCCAGATATTCCAGTTGTTTAAGGGGTTCTGCCCCATACTTATCTTGGATGCTAATTTGAGAAAACAGAAGTACAAGGTTGAATAGATAAGGCAAATTAACAAAAAATTAACATTAAATTTGATTCTCTTAATGATATTTCCTTTGAAATTTATTCCTATCTGAGCACGCATGGCTAGACATGTAGATGCCAAATTTTATGGAAAATATCTAAGGTAAAACTGTGTTAGAACTCATTCTAAGGGAAGAGAAACTAGAGTCAGAGGAAATGCTTTCAATTCTTTCTTTGTACTTAAACCTACAGTAATAAATATGATTTTCATTATGATATATCATACATATATTGTATGTGTGTTTTTGTGTGTCTATCTCTATCTATATATGAAGTAACTTATTCCACTAATTTTAAAAATATTTTTAATTTTTTAAATTGATTTTTCAATTACAGAGAAAAAATACTGTATGATTTCACTTATATGTGGAATCGAAAAAATAAATGAAAAAGCAAAACAGAAACAAACTCATAGACAGAAAACAAATTGCTGGTCGCCAAATTGGAAGGGGTTTAAGAGGAAGGGGGTTGAAGAGACAGGTGTAAAAGGTGAAAGAGATTAAGAAGTACCAGTTGCCAGTTATTAAAATAGTCATGAGGATATAGAGTATAGCATAGGAATATAGGCAATAACATTGTAATAACTATGTAGAATGTCAGATGGGTACTAGACTTATCAGGGCGATTACTTTATAAGGTATATCAATGTCTAATTATATTGTACACCTGGAACTATAGTTGCAGAACTTACCATTTGCTACAACATAGATGGACCTATTTTTCATATTTCGAGGAGCCTCCATACTGTTTTCCATAGTGATGGCACCAATGTACAATTCTACTAACAGTGCAGGAGGGTTCTCTTTTTGCTACATCTTTGCCAATACTTGTTTGTTGATTTATTGATGATAGCCATTCTGACAGGTGTGAGGCAATATTTTATTGTAGTTTTAATTTACACTTCCCTGGTGATTTGCAATGTTGAGCATCTTTTCATATGTCTGTAGGCCATCTGTGCATCCTCTTTGTAGAAATGTCTATTCAAGTCCTCTGCTCGTTTTTTAATCAATTCTTTTTTGACATTAAGTTCTATGAGTTCCTTTTATATATTTGGATATTAATCCCTTACAGAATACATCATTGTCAAATATGTTCTCCCATTCACTAGGTTGTCTTTTTGTTTTGTTGATGGTTTCCTTTGCTGTGCAAAAACTTCTTAATTTGATTTAGTCCCATTGCTTATTTTTTCTTTTGTTTCCTATGTCTGGAGAGACATATCAAAATAATATTGCTAATAGTGATGTCAAAGAGTTTCCTGCCTATGTTTTCTTCTAGGAGTTTTCTGGTTTCAGGTCTTACGTTTAAGCTTTGAATCTATTTTGAGTTGATTGTATATAGTGTGAAAAAGTGATCTAGTTTCATTAATTTGCATATATCAGTCCAGTTTTATCTGCACCATTTATTGAAGAAACTATCTTTACCTCATTGCATATTCTTGCCTCCTTTATCATAGAAGAGTTGATCATATAGGTGCAAGTTTATTTCTGGACTCTGTATTCTTTTCCATTGATTTACGTACCTGTTTTTATGCTGATGCCATGCTGTTTTGATACTATAGCTTTCTAGCATATAGTTAGATATCAGGTAGCATGATATCTCCAACTTTGTTCTTCTTTCTCAGTGTTGTTTTGGCTATGCAAGATCTTTTGTGGTTCCAAAAAATTTTAGGATTATTGTTGTAGTTCTGTGAAAAATGCCATTGGTATTATCATAGGGATTGCATTGAATCTGTAAATTTCTTTGGATAATATGAACATTGTAATAATGTTAATTCTATCTATCTATGAGCATAAGTATAGCCTTCCATTTATTTGTATCTTTTTCAATTTCTTTCTTCAATGTCTTATAGTTTTTCTGAGTACAGGTCTTTTACCTCCTTGGTTAAATTTATTCCTAGATATTTTATTATTTTTTGATGCAATTGTAAATAAGATTGTTTTCTTAATTTCTCTTTCTGATAGTTTGTTATTAGTGTATAAAACTGCAACCTATTTCTGAATATTAATATTGTATACTGCTACTTTAATGAATTCATTAATTAGTTCTAATAGATTTTTGGTGGAATCATCAGGATTCTCACTATATAGTATCATGTCATCTGCAAAAAATGATGGTTTTATTTCTTTCTTTCCTATCTGAATGATTTTTTTTTCCCCTTCTCGGATTGCTGTGGCTACGACTTCCTATGCTAAAACAGTGAAAGTGGACATCTTTGTCCTGTTTCTAATCTTAAATAAAAAGTTTTCACTTCTTCACTTTTGAATATGATGTTAGTTATGGGTTTGTCATATATGGCCTTTATTATGTTGAGGTATGTTCCCTCTATTTCCACTTTGCTAAGAGGTTTTTTAAAAAAAAAAAATAAAATGGATGCTGAATTTTGTCAAATGCTTTTTCAGCATCTATCGATATGATCATATGATTTTTATCCATTATTGTGTTTATGTGGTGTATCGCATTAATTGATTCACAGATATTGGAACAAACTTTAATCCCAGGAATAAGTCTCACTTAATCTTGGTGTATAGTCTTTTCAATGTATTGCTGAATTCAGTTTGCTAATATTTTGTTCAGTGTTTTTGCATTTACGTTTATCAGAGGTACTGGGCCGTATTTATTTTAATGGTGTCTTTATCTGTTTTTATATCAAGTTAATGCTGGCCTCATAAAATGAGTTTGGGAGCCTTCCCTCCTATTTAATTTTTTGAATTGCTTGAGAAGGATAGGTATTAATTCTTCTTTGAATGTTTGGTAAAATTTGCCTGCAAAGGCATCTGGTCCAGGAATTTTGTTTGTTGGAAGTTTCGATTACTGATTTGATTTCATTAGTAGTTAGCGGTCTGTTCATATTTTCTGTTTCTTCCTGGTTGTCTTGGAGGATTATATGTTTCTAGGAATTTATTTACTTCTTCCAGCTGATATGTAATTGTTTATAATATTTTCTTATAAACCTTTGTATTTCTGTCATGTAATTTGTCACTTCTCCTGTTTTATTTATTATTTTATTTACTTGAGTCCTCTCTTTTTTTCTTGGTGAGTCTGGCTAAAGGTTTATCAATTTTGTTTATCTTTTCAAAGAACCAGTTATTGGTTCATTGATCTTTTCTATTATTTTAGACTCTATTTTACTTATATCCACTCTGAACTTTATTATTTTTTTCCTTTAGCTCACTTTAGGCTTTGTTTGTTGTTTTTCTAGTTCTTTTAGGTATAAGGTTAGATTGTTTATTTAAGATTTTTCTTATTTCTTGAGGTAGGCCTGGATTGCTACAAATTTCCCTCTTAGAACTGCTTTGGCTATATCCTACAGATTTTGAGTCATTGTTTTTATTTTCGTTTGTCTCAACATATCTTTTGATTTCTTCTTTGATTTCATTGTCAACCCATTCATTGTTTAGTAGCATGTTATTTAGCCTCCATATGTTTTGAGTGTTTTTTCGTTTTCTTCTTGTAATTGATTTCTAGTTTCATACAAAGGTGATAGGATAAGGTGCTTGATATGATTTCAGTCCTCTTAAATTTACTGAGACTTGTTTGTGGCCTAACATGTGTTCTATCCTGGAAAATGTTCCATGTACACTTGAAAAGAATGTATAGTCTGCTGCAAAGCCTGATCCTTTCTTTACCATTGAAATAGCAAAGCATTCTTCTCTCCTTAGAAATGTCTACTTACTTGAATTAGATAAACATGTAGTACATCCAGAATACAGGAGAAGGGACTATTTGAATAATAGTTTTATCATTCTACTGAGTATAAAATTATACTTATACTCCAGAGAAAGAAATCTACTTTGAAAAAATTCAGCAAGTTTAAAAATAATAGCAACACTTTGCTGTTCCTTCTAGTATACTTATAGTACAGGAAAATTTTTAATAGAAAAATGATAAATAAAAACACTATTATTGCTAAAATAACATACTTTTAAAAGATGGAAAGCTATTTATGATAGAATTTGGCATTTATATTTCACCTACCATTTTTCATTATTTAAATAAAATAATTATACTCATATTTGCCTTTTGCAGAACAGAAATTCCATTTTTCAGATCGAAAAGCCAAAATATAGATAAGAGCTAATTTTAAATTACATAGCAGCTTATGGCAAAATCAAGAATATATGACTTTATTTTTCTATTGAGCTTTTCTCAATATACTCTACAAAATGATGCTTTCAATGAAATAAAAACTAAATAATCAGCTTTAATTAAACAATCATTTAACTAAATATAATAGGCATTTAATTTACTGCCTGAAAATTAGTTAGCTAAACTCTTAGCATACAAAATCCATAAGTATTAATAAAATAAAATTGCTGAATCTGCAGAAAGTTGCTTCTTAACAGTGACATAAGTCTGTCACAATAAAATTGTAGCCTATCAATTGTAGCCTAGCAAATGGACATCTAAACTACTAAAAATGAAATGAGTCATTTGTTGATTTTATAAACTGGTTAAAATTCTAAGGCCATTTTCAAAATATTAGATTACTAAACTGTAGGAAAAAAGTTTAATTTCAAGCAAGATAAGCAACAGAAATGATTTTCACATCTAATAACTAACTACATGAGTCTTTTTAAAGAATAACTAAGATCATTTATATAACTATTGAAAAGGCATTGCCCAAGCTTTCCTAAAAGATCTCTTTCCCAAAAATCTGCACTGGTGGAAGTAATCTCTTCAACTTTCATTTAAAAAAATCAATTCTAGTTCCTTTCTAATCATAATTAGGATTAGAAGTATATTAGAAAAGCTGTATATAAGACTTACTTCATTCATATCTTATAGCACAGTTGTGTGTTCTAAAGGAGAAGAGCTAGATCAAGAAGACCAGCATACTCTCTGATGCACAGTCAAGTGTTTAATAAACATTTATTACTTCCCTTTTTACTTCATCCAATATCCTACAATAGTTAATAATAATTACTGTACCAGTTAGTGTGTTATATTTTAAGAATAAAAAAATAATATGGTACAAACTTCAAGATATCAAAGACCTTTTTTTTCCTTTAATAACTCTATACTCTCAAAACCCAGAGCAGTACCTGGTCTGTGATAGAAGTTCAATAGAAATTTATTAAATGAATACAGGAATAAATAAATAAATGAATGCAAAATATATGGAAAAATGTTTACAATATGGCCACCATATTAAATGAAATAGTTTACTTAAAATACTTAGAAGAGTGCTTGGGACGTAAAATAGACACTTTATATTAGTTAGCAATTATGATTATTCTCACTTTTATTCTCCTTTGTAAATGGGCCCTTTTCATGTTTTCCCCTGAGTACCTTCTATTTACTCCTTAGCTTTTGTTTACTCATAATTTCTGTCCTGGCCTGTGATAACTCCTCTTGCCTTTGTATGCATCCTTACAAACCTAGCTCTTGTAGTAATTTATGTTTACTTGTTTACATTTTAAAATCCAAATTCCTAAAAAAGATACTATTACTGGCTACATTGGCTGTTTGGCCAGAAGCTTTTTATTCCAGGCCATTTAAAGGCTGAGTGTCCATAGGATAGATGCCCATCTTTGTCTAACCAACAATATTCAAGGAGTTGTGTGGCATAGAGTATTCTGGCTCTGTCTTGGTTGTGATTTCCTCTATGTCAGTTACAGTCTTTGGCATACATATGGCAGGAGAAATGTTCCCTGAAAACTCTGAGTTTTTATGATCCTTGTAACTCCAAAGAACTTACAGCTAGCAGTACTAGTAAAAAAAAAAAAAAAAAATTTTTTTTTTGTTTTTTTTTGTTTTTTTTTCTTATACAGCCTGCTGAAATTTCAGGGAGAATTTGATTGAACAGCCTTGAGTTATTGCCCATTCCTGAGTCAATGAGTAATTGAGGCTGAGGTCGGGGAGGAGAGAGAATACCTCGACTGGAAAAATCTGGATTTCATGCTCGATTCCTGAGCCAGGAGGTTGGGTCAGCTCTACTTGAACCATGTAGTCTAGAATGCAATAGGAGCTGTCCTGCAAAGAGCAACTAGCAAGATTAATACCTTAGTGAATTTCACATAGAAAAGCATGCTTTTAAAAGAGAAACATTGTCATACTTTAAAATATAATCTCACTGAGACCTGGTTTACTGGTCTTTGATACAGTTTACAAAATAATCCATCAGTTATTTATCATACTAGTCAGCCTTTCTGAGAGTAATTTAAATTCAATGAACTTTCAGGAAAAACCTATTAAATAACTGAACTCTACTGCTCATGGTGCGAGATGCACAGAATTAAGCAGTATATATGCCCTGACTTCAAACAGTTTATACTCTAAAGGGAATTATAGAATAACAAGATAAATTCAATACAGTGTGATGAATTCAATTACTGAGGTCCATTTACATTTGGAGAGAGGGACAGAACCATACAATCCAGGGAGCAGATTCAGAGACAGATCTCTCTGGTAGGTGGGGGCGTTGAGGTGGGTCAGCAACTCTATGCATTAATAACCATGAGTTCACAATAATATCTCTAATTCCAGTCCAATAGCAGCACAAGGCTTTTTATAGTTGCCTCCCCTTTCTTATTTATAACTTCTTTCTCAATTAGTAAGAAACCTAGTTCCTTATTTCCACAATATGTAACTAAACTCTTGTTGTCATCATTGCCATTGTACTCCACCACCCCCCTCCCGCCCCCCGCAACCAAACACACACATCGCCACCACTATTTCTTTGTGCTCTGAGCCTCTCTCAGTCTCTCACATCCCATGCCAGGCTGACAACACCACAGTCTTGTACAAATACCATCCTATGCCACTGACCCCTCCCTTTACAGATGTCTGCCTTGTTCAAATTTAATTAATGGCTTTTGGAATAAATTATTGTGTTTGAAAAGAAGAAAGGAAGAAAGGAAAGAAGACATTGAAGAAAGAAAATAAATTAATTAAGAATCACAGAATTTGAATTTGTATCCATTTTAAAATATGTATTCAGCAATTTTGTGTGTTGGATATTTCTTTTATTCTCATTTCTTTTTAAATTTAAGGTTAAATATATTTCAAGATAAGAACAAAACATTTTAATGGAAAACAATGTAATTCAATTGTGGGACATGTACAAACATAAGTAAATATTTAAAACAGGTGCTTTTAAATTGATTTTCTCTTCACCAACATTCTCTGCATAAATTACTGCAACTGCAGAAAATATGTTGCTTTTCCTTCTGATGCAGATATAATTTAGAAGAAAAGGATATATAAAAAGACTGGGAGAAATACAATACTTTAATTTTTACAGTTTGGCATTTCTAGAAAGCCAAACTAGCTTCAATCTTTTTAAAATAAAAGTGATCTTTTTTTCATCGTATCCAAACCACAACAGCAAAACCAAGAAGAAACTATCTGCATACTGACAATTACATTTGACCTTCTTGCTCTTCTTTATAAACAATAGTACACAGCATTTTGAACCACTTTTATTTGCTTATCTACTGAATAAACCTATATTGTTAGATGTTGTGATTCTTATAAGATTTTTAAGACAGATTTTGTGGCTCCCAGGACTTTATAATCTAAAAAAGAAAATAATCGCAATAGAAGACAGAATATATGTTCGGTGGTATAGGCAACAAGTGCTTTTGGAGCTCAGAAGAGAGAGAGAAAGAGCACCTCCGACTTCAATGATCTGGGAATAGCAAATGTGGGATTGAAGCCTGGCCTAAACTGTTGATTCTTACTTTAAGTAATACATATTGTAGAAATAAATAAAAGTAAAGACTATAAATTAATGGGCCATTCAAAATTTGTAATTATATTGTTTAGATAATTATTGTGAGGTAAAAATGTCTAACATAATATTTTGCTAAAAGAAGACTTTGCAACTTTTATTTTTTTAATTATATTTTTATTTATATATTACTAAAAAGAGCCAGTTATACCAATAGACCGGAGATTCCTCTATTAAATTTTTACCTTTTTTTCTACCCAAATTGCTTAGCTATAGCTTATTGATTGGTGACCATAAATATTCAGAGACTGGACCATTCAGATAAAAATTGTCTTGCCCTCTGGGTCTAGAATGAGACTGAGATCTGGATAAATAATTACTTTAATCTGACCCATGAAAATATACAGCATTATGAACAAATGTACACATATCAGATCATCACACTGTATACTTTAAAAATCTTACAAATTGTCAATTATACCTTAATAAACCTGAAAAGTTTTATTCTCATTATACTGATTCTTTATCAAATTGATAACATAATAATATATATTTTGAAACTCCACCATTCTGTCTTTATATCCTATTCTCTTCCTTTTCTCCATATATGTCTATATGTATATATTCATGTATATATGTATATCCCCTAATAGATTGCTGGACAATAAGCGTCTGAGGACCAGGGTGATTGATTATGAGATGATCATCAATAAAAATGAAAATAGACACACTGAAAGAAACAGTGGACAGTTTTTTATGCATGAGACAATATATATAAGGACAACTCAGGCGGTATATTTGCTCGTTAGTTTCAGGTGGCTAATTGTACTTCTCTAGAAAATAATTGATGTTATTAGATTCTCTCAGGACATTCCTGAGAGGATTAAGTAAAGCATTGCAAGAAGTTAACGTAAAACCAGTCTTCTTTAGCACTTTTAACACCCCAACCAAATATCATGATTTTCATGTCTTCGTGGTCTTTTGAACTTCAGTGATAATAAAAAATGGTGTTAGCTGTATGACCAAACCATATTCTGACATCTGATTATGAGAAATGACACATCAATCTTTTCTTTTTGCCCACAGACATTATTTTTGATTGATAACCCCTTTAATGTGTTTTAGCTACCTCCTTAACTAATTTTCTTACCTGACATTAAAATCATTTCCTGTCACCACATATTTGTTGCATTTATATTTTCTATTATTTTTTTTTCAATTTCATTTATTTCTGCTCTAATTTTGATTATTTCTTTCTGCTGACTTTAGGCTTCATTTGTTCTTCCTTTTCTAGTTTTAAAGATGAAGCATTAGGTTGTTTATTTGGGCACAGAAAGAAATCTAACTATGGGAGGTGAACACAGTGTAAATATTGCGTGCCATACTGTTAAAGTGTACAGCTAAAACTTATTGGATTTCATTAACCAATGTTACCATAAAAAAATTAATTAATTAAAAAATAATAAAATAAAAAATAAAATAAAATAATGTCTATTTGACTCTTTTTCTCTCATCATGTACTAGATTAATCCAAACTTTTTAGTCCACATTCCAGGGGCATATGAAATGATTACCTTGCAGGATCATGGCTTACACAAATGTATTTGTGTGTGTGCGTGCGTGTGCGTGTGAAATGTTTTCACTGGTAGGAAAGACAAAAAAAATAGAGAAAGATTTGATCAGAATAAACAAGATTAGAAGGAAGAAAAGAAAGAAGGAAGAAAGATGAAAGGATGGAAAAAAAAAGGAAGACTTTACTGTTTTAGTTGTTAATCCTTATTCTTTTTTGTGTGTGTTAAGATATCCATTCATATTAAGATGATATTAATTGAAGATGATAAATTTCAACATGTATTTTCACGGTATAGGGCAATAATTTCTACAGTATAACATGTGAGACAGTACAATTATGTGAGTGTATAACTGAAAAAGTCACAGAGGTAATGTTATTGTCTATGTTAAGAAATTATTAAAAAATTAATTTTTGAATTTTTCTACAAGATGTATGTTTACATTTAGTAAAAAACTCTTTTAGTGTTATATAAAGAGCTGTATTAATCTATTCAGTTATTTTTAACAAATGTATTTTCTTGTGATAAGAATTTTTATGTTCTACTTTCTTAGCAACTTTCACATACACAGTACGGTATTGTTAATTATAGTCATGGGTTGTACAGTACATCCTCAGGATTTATCTTTAAACTGCAATCTTGTACCTTTTGACCATTTTCACCCATTTTGCCCACCCTGACACCCAGCCTCTGGCAATCATTGATCTGTTCTCTATATCTAGGAGTTCATTTTAAAAAAAAATATTTAACTTTCTCTGCCTGACTTATTACACTTAGCATAGTGCCCTCAAATTTCATCCATTGTCACAAATGATAAGATTTCTTTCCATCTTATAGTAGAAGAACATTTCATCGTGTGTGTGTGTGTATATATATATATTTTAGAGATAAAAGAGACTCTTTTATCTCTTCTTCATATTAAACTACTTAACATATGATATTTGTTGTTGTTCATTTAGTTTTTTAGAGATAAAAGAGACTCTTTTATCTCTTCTTCATATTAAACTACTTAACATATGATATTTGTTGTTGTTCATTTAGTTTTTTAGAGATAAAAGAGACTCTTTTATCTCTTCTTCATATTAAACTACTTAACATATGATATTTGTTGTTCATTTAGTTTTTTTTGTGCGCATAACTCATATCTCTGATAAGGCTATACATTTCTTGGAGACCTGGACTTACACTTCTTTCTATTATGCTAGTGTTTAGGTTATTTTTTTTAACCAAAGGGATTGAATAAGTTGTATAAATTGTATGAAAGTCAGATTTATCACTTTTAGCCTTTTTAAGGAAATGGATTTATGGAGTATTATGGGATATTAGACAAAATAAGGATATTAATTGTCACCTAGTCAATCTTCTACATAATGGTAGGCTCAATCTGAAAACTTTCTAATAGATCTTTTTTGCCTTTGGCATAAATACTTTTATGAACACAAGAAACAGATGAAATCAAGGCCAATTATTATCATTAACATTATTAAATTATCATTTAGTAACTATTTTGGAGTGTTGTGCTGGGGCTATAGCAGCATATAAGATATGAATCATGCTGTGAAAGGTTTTTTAAGCTATTCAGATATGCAAACGTAAACATAAAAATTAAATTAGCCATAGATAGCAACATTTGTTAGGTGCTAAATAAGTGAGCAATAAAAGGAATATCCAAGTGAGCAATAAAAGGAATTGCCTTTAGGATGTCAGAAGATGAAAATTCCTGGCCCTCTGGGGGAAGACTTCAGGAAGAGCTGAAGTGAATAAGTTTTCAAGGTTTGTGGGGTTTTGTTCTGGAGGAGAGAGGAGAAATGATGTATCAATGAATTTGACAAGAAAGGAAGATCACTTTAGGTGAGCAGGCAAATTTCTCCTCTCAGGATACTAAATTTGGAATTATTCTCTGGATATCGGGGAGCAATTGAAGTTTTCTGAGTAAGGACTCTACACTATATAATTTGCAGATTTCAGAGGATTAATGTATTACCGTCGTATAGGGTGTATTGAAAAGAAGGAAACTTGAAGCAAGAAGACTTAAAATAGTGATCAAATCCTGAAGTGATATGGAAGAAGCAATTTACCAGGGACTTTGTTAGTTGATTGGAAGTTGGAGAGATATGGATAAAGTCATTAAAAGAAGACTCCAAAATGCCAGAATCTACTTCTCTGAAAAATCATGCTATGATTAATAAAAATTAAAGAACAAAGAGCTTTAAGATGTTATGCCTTTGACCTCCTCTGAAAACTTTTTAAACCATACATTGAACAGCTTCCATAATATGCTTCATATATTTACAGACTACTGCACACTGTTGTGACAATTCACTTTGAAGTTACAGTCAGTGGTATATGGGCTGATGAAAGAAAGTCCTGTAATCTTTCTGAGCAAGTCTGGGGTCTGGTAAAGCAAAGAGGAATCATGGGGAATAGGCCTGACCAGGTCTTCAAAAGACCTTTTCTCTCCCTGTTAAAAAGTGTTCATTCTTAGTTACCACTCTCTTAGAAAAAATTGTGACCCTCAGGAGTTTTATTTGGAACAACATGAATGGTTTTACTTTCAATAGTCACAGGCAAATGACAGGTTATATTTAATTTTTTATATGTCTTTATTTACATAGACTTTGGTGATATCCCCACTTGCTGTATAATTTGATTTATTTTGGGACATCAGAAAGAATCCATTGAAGTTGCACATGGCAACTGCTATTTGGGCGGCGAGACATGTAGCACAGAATAGAATAGTAAATAAAATTTAGTAAAGAAATCACAGAATACTTTAAAAGGGAATTGTGGATATTTTTATAAAAGTATTTTTTATCCAAATACAAAAATATTAGTTGAAGAATAAGCAAGTCAGTGTTGGAGAATATGTTGCCCCTAATATACTTAAAAGACCTACAAAAGGTGCAATGGATTTTAAATCCTCAAATCTTCTGATGTTGGATACAGAAATGTGTGGACATGGGATGAGCCGTACAAATTATTAGAACGTGTAACCATAGAATTTAGAAAGAGAATATGACTTTTTATTTTACTCACTTTTCTAATTTGATATTTTAAACAATAATGGTTTCTCTTCATGTTAGATTTGTGACATAAAGCTTATTAAATAGAACATGCTTGAGCTTACATTCTGGTTCTACCACCTGCATACCGTCTCCAGGTTTCAGGTTGCTCATCTAAAGAATGAAGACAATAATAGTAATGGGGACATCTATTGAATACAGCAGTTAGAGCTTGGATTCTAGATTTCAATCCAGGTATTATACTTTTTAACTGTTAGACATAGGGAATTTACTTAACCTGTCTGTGTGACAGTTCCTTCAATGGCAAAATGTAAACAATAATACCTACCTCACAGAGTTGTGAAGCCTGATGCCTTAGTATGTGTCAGAAACTCCTGGATGAGGAGCCCCTTTTAAAGAGTCCCTCCTTGCGTTGCTTCAATGGCACATTCACATTTTATCTGTATGAGCAGTTCTACCAGGAAATCATACACTTTAGTCAGTTTATTATTTAATGTCATTAATGTGACAATGCAAAAAGGATTCATTAGTTTGTTCATTAGCTGTTTTAAGGTTGTGAGAGAAAGAGAGCCTGATGTTTCCATTCTCAATAGAAGACGATCAAAGTCCTTGACAAAACCCTCCCCTGGGACATCCATATCCTTGAAAAGTTTGTTTTCCAGGCCCTTCTTTTTACGAATTCTTTGACTACAAATGCTCTTCTGATTAATTAGTTATTTCTTCAAACATGTTAATGAAACTTTAGATCTGTTCGTAGACTTTATGTGGGTGAATCATTCTGTTGAAAGTGAATTTGCTTATCTCCGCTCTTAGAGATTATAGGATGATTTTAATATTATTTTACTTTCATAAGACAATCTTATCGCCCTTATTTTGTAATTCTTAGAGGGATGTTTCAAATTTATCTCTATGTGCTACCACACTAAATATTTCTCTGATTAGGTAGAAATTTTAATTTTGTCTCTTGCCCCTCCCTCTTTTCCTCACTCCTTTTTTCCTTCCTTCCTTCCCTTCCTCCTGGATTCAATGTGCTAGGCCAAGTGATAGGAGCTAAGTTTTTACATTTCCCATTTCCAATTTTTGACCAGAATGATAAAAGCTCAAACAATGGAAAATAAGGCATATTGGAATAGATTGTGTGTATACTTGATTTCTATTATCTAGGCTATGAATCTCATTTGTGAATCCCAAACACATTTATAAATCATGTTATAGCTTGGGAAAGTGCACAAAATGTCACATTCAATGCCCCGACTGATAAATCTTATATAAACTGCCAGAAATAGCTTTTGCCCTGGGAGAGACTTATGAGTGCTGACATTTTAAAGTAAGCTGCATTCTGGACTCTTATCCTTTGCTCTGTCATAAGCTGGGGTCAGAGTTTAAATAAACTACTCAAATGAGATTGAATATTTCCAATAAGTTATAACATAAAGCTAAATCTTCGGGAGATTCTGGTTCAATTGCTCGTCATTGTAATCAACTCCAGCAGCTCCAAAATTTCTCTAGTGTAGGAAATGTTTTTGTTGATGATGATGTTTTTATTTTGTTGTTGTTGTTTAATGAGAGACTTATTTTGGATGTTGAGAAAACAGTAGGGCAACTGCCCCAATGCTCATTTTTCTCCAAAACAGCAATCATAAAGGATTGACCATATTCCGTCATTACATTCACTTGTGGTGGATAAAACATGATACAGATTTGACTGCATTTTTTTTTATAATATGTTATGTTTTAATTGTTTCTAAAGAATGTATATTCATCAAAATAAGGGTATGCTCATGGCATTTACTTTCATAAGAGAACTGTGTTGTCATTTATGAGCCATTATTACCCTCTACATATCTGTATTGAGTTTACTGCATGATGTTTAAGAGTTATTTGAAAATTGCCTTACATTTTTCATAACTAAAAATCACTTCTCTCTTCTGTAAAATACTTAGGCATTTGCATGGTCCACTATATTTTTTCCATGTAAAAAGGGGGGCTCGCCTCTTCTAATTATTCTGCTTTTGAGGCTAGAGATTTGTACATTAAATTGTTAGTTACTAAATATTAAGTCTGGAACAAGATATGACACTTCAGATATAGCAAAGGTAAATTATGGCATACAGCACTATTATAAGGTGTGCTACTATTTTTATGGTAACTTTACCCACTCTATAACCACAAATAAGTATTTGTCTAGTATGTGTGTCGTTTTAAGGAAATTATGTTGCAGCTTGTAATTACTTCCACTGAAATCTATCTGCTCAAACTCAGACCTTGCACTGCCTCAAATGCACTTGAGGCAGGGGGAGGAGGGGAAAGCGGGGTATGTTTTCTTAGAGCTGATTAAAACCATGGTATTTACTTTGGTCCTTTAAGAATAAATTTGCTTTACTGTGGAATCAATGAGTCTAGATGTATTTCCTTGAAAAGTGAAGTGCTTATGATGTGGCAATTTAGAAAGAGAAGAAAGAGAAAATGTTAGCAAGCTTTTGGTTTCCTTCAGGGATTCTTCCATGTGTACAGTGACTACTAAGTTTGTATATCACACACACACACACACACACACACACACGCACACACACACAGCATTTACAAAGTAAGTTTTAAAAATTCCTGAACTACTAGGAGTACTTTTTTCCCCACACCGTTTATTTTTCTCATTACACTGAGATTTCTCAGTAAATTCATTGGACTTACAGTAACACTCTTAAACCTATATCTTTTTGTACATACTCCTCATTTTTGCCCTGTGTACACTGCATGCATTTCTGCTTCTGAGACATTTGCTCCTTCACAGGACCATGCCCACACTCAGATTGCTTCTCTGCTTGGAGTGCCCTTACGTTTTCCCATTAGTCAAAATCTTGATTGCCTCTCATATTTATATATCATCTACTTTGTAAAATATTCTCTCCTGTTCCACAAAAAACAAACAAACAAACAAACAAAAACCCATAAATCTTTCCTTTCTCTTTGCTTTGAAACACTTCGTTAAGTTTCTTTTATATTTGTCATAGTTGGCCCTACATAATGATAAAATGTCTCCTTGTCTTTTCTCTATGTAGGCTGTAAAATCTGTAAACTCCTTTCCATTGAGCATCATGCTTTACTTACATATTTCTAATGCACGTAGCATTAGCAGTGCCTGCCACCCAGCACTCAATGCATTTTTATTAACTTGCAGAGTCAATGCTTTCATTCTTTTGGAAATGCTTTCATCTTGCCCCTCCGCTTATCAAAATTTTCTGTCCTTCAGAAATCAGCTCTTCATTGTTATCATTTCTGATGCCCCCAACCTCCAGAGTTTCCTAACTAGAAAGTTGTTTGGAGGATTGAAGGAGCCAATATTCAATGAGAGTGTCTGGCCCAGAGTCAGCATTTATGTGAGCATTAGCTCTATGAGATTCATCTATAGTCTGTAATGCACAGAGAGGTGATGTACAGAAGGGTACCCGGTGGTTAAGTGACAATGTGGGGTGGAGACTCGAGTCCTCTAAATCATTTAAGAGCTCTCCATTTAGAATTCTCTAAATCACTGAATCTGTCCCAAAGTCCCTGTGACCTTGGCTGCCTGGCTAACTAAATATACATAAAGGACATTCTGGAAAAATGGACCATTTATTATTAGCTAGAGCTTAGGTTTGCTCTTTGAGAAACATTTGGCTAAATTATAAATTAAAATTAGATAAGCAAGTTTCTTTGTCCTTCACACTAAGCTAACCTCATTTCCACACGTCTTTTAAGGGCAGAAACGCATCTTACAAGGATCAAGCTCGCTTGAGATGCCTCTTACTGTAATTGTTATGATGGAATGACTAGAATATTATTTTCATTTAATGACTTTATTTGCGAGAAAAACATGTTATAAATATTTGCAATATTACAATTATTTGTCAGGCAAATAATACAAATATTATTTCGGCTTCTTACCACAATAACATGTAGGAGGCATTGGTATCTCCATTTAACCGATGGTAGAAGAAAAGCTCATAGTGAATAAATGACTTACCCAAAAGTACTCAATAAAAGTAGCATGACAGAGCATTAAAAATCCCTAGCTATTGCCTCAAATAACGAGTTCAGATTCTGAGTTTATTATGTATCAATTATGTGATCTTGCTACTTTAGTTACTTGTGCCTTAGTTTCCTCATGTGTAAAGGGCATGATAAAATTATCCACCATATGTTGTTGTTGTAATGAGTCCTATGTAGTCATTACATAAATTTACTTTGAAAAGGTCGGATTTAAATGAAAAGTAAAATAATTTGGCTCCATATCTATGCTTTAGCTTCCACAGGCATTATATAATATCCATTTAATTCATTCAAAAAATATTTATTGAGCATCTGTTCTAGGTTCTTAGAATAAGTCAGCGAACAGAACAGGCAAGGACTCCTCGTGTGGAGCTTATGTTAGAGCAGGGAGAGATAGTCAACAAACAAAATACACAGGCAAATTATATAGCATTCTAAAGAAAGGTTAGTAGTGCTATGGAAAAATAAAACAGGGAAAGGTGGTTTGAAACTATCTGGAGGTGCAATTTTAAGTGGATGATCACAGTTGACTTTACTAAATAGATCATAATTAAAAGAAAAAAAAGGCTTAAAGTTGAGAGGGATAGGGGAACTTTCCAGGAAGAGAGAAGATTTGCACAAAGTTCCTGAGGTGAGTTGTTACCTGATAAGTTTGAGCAACAGCAAAGAGGAAAGAGCAGGAGAGGTCAGAGCATAGCAGGTCCTGTAGAGCAAGGTAAGCCCTCATGAGGACTTTGATTTTTCAGTGCAGAGAAGTGAAATTGTCTGGTGTGTTTTAAAAGGATAACTGGCTACGACCAGAAGAGAATGAGGCCAGAAGCAAAATGACCAGTTAGGAGATGACTTCAGTAACACATATGAGAGGTGTGGTGGCTCAGCTGAACCACAAGTGGGAGCAGAAGAGTGGTGAGAAGTTATCAAGATCTGGGGATCATTTAAAGATGGAGCTAATGGGATTTTCTTTCAGATTCTTTGTAGATATGAGCCAAAGAACGAATTTTAAGGTGCACTCAGAATTTGGATCTGAGCAAATGGATGGATAAGTAGTCAACATGGCAATGGTGGCAGTAAAGGTGGCTTTGTTGAGAAGGGACATTGGAGGAAAGACCAGGAATTCAGGTTCGCACATGCTGAGTCTGAGATGCCAGTAGAAAGGGTTACAGAGTTGCTCGTCTTTATCTTGATTGTTTAAGCTTATGCACTTGCCAATGCCATACCTTCGGCCTAATATTATCTCCTTAATTTTGCCATTTATTTTCTATTACTAACTAAATTTTGAACGCCGTAGTGAAGGAGCTTTATAGTGTACTTATTCTGATTGTCTTATAATGTAAAAATTGAGGCTTAATAAATATCTTTTTTCCTGATTGATTGAGATAAATATTAAGTGCTACCTCTCATTAAAGACGCAAAAGATAATTAGTTTTATTGACAAGTAATCAAACTGTATCCATTGTCATTCTTTTATTTGAAAAATACATTTCTATAAATAAGAAAATCTGTTTTAGCATAAAATATATAACAGTAGACCATATATACATGTGCATAAGCTTTTTAAATAAATATTTTTCTTCATCAATTCATTCTAGGATATATATACATACATACAAGCAAATGATTTATTTGAGCAAGAAAAATACATTAGTTAATTTAAAAATATCAGTGGTTTATAAAATAAAAGAAAAAATCAGACCCTGGAAAGGACAAGAAATAGTCATTTTAGTAAAAAAATGTAGATTTTGATTTACTTTTTAAAGAAATAGCAAATGAAGCATACCCTATGTGCTGATGATGCCAGTTACTCACACATTCATCTTTCTTCTCTTGATTCTGGTTTTTCATTCCCTGGAATGCTAATGGAAAAGGCAGGGCACAAATGAAGACATGGCATTTTTTGGAAGGCCAAAACTCCAAAGAGGGAATATACTATTACCCTTCCAGTAGTAATTAGTGGGTTTATGAAAGAACACATGTCGAAGAAGAACTTGCTTATGGATTCCGAGGGAGATTACAATATAAAATAAATGTAATGATATAGTTTAGCACAGGCACATGTACTTAAAAACATGAGAAAAAGATTGAAAAAATCTCAACAGATGTTGAGCAAATATGTATTTTTGCTTCTCATAAAAGATAAGATTTTAGAATTCCTGGAAGCTGTTGTTTTCTTTTATTTACTTCTCTCTCTTTCCTGATTTATTTTTTAAGGTAAAGAATTCTTATTTCTGTATATTCTTCAATAGAGCAATCATCATAGCTTTAAAAATTGTCAGAGAGGAATCTCTACAGAACTTAAGGCCAAGGGGGATTCATTGTCATATGTACTAAAAATGTAAGAGACTTGAATTAAGAGTTCAAAGGAACCAGGCTCACTTCATTTTTGACATAGCCTTTTGCTGGCTTGACTTCATTCTCACCATACTAACTGCTGGGAAGCCAGTGGAAAAAGCATTCATTTCTCTTCCAACTATTATAGCAAAAGCCTAATTTTGTAAATTTCCTCCAACTGGGTCAGGTGTGCCCCTGAATTAATGACTGGGTATAGAGAAATGCAATCCTTTCATTAGAAGACTGGTGGCCCATTCTGTAGCTGGAGGAGGAGTCAGCTGAGGATAAAGGAGTAGTGATTTGCCAAAGAAAAATGTATATACTGTTAACAGGCAAATGGTGAATGGTGGCAGAACAAAAGATGCCCAATTCAGGAATATTTAATGTTTTGAAAATGGAACACATAATTCCTTTTCAAGAAACTTCAACAAATTTATTCTTTCTGATTTTCTTATTCTAGTTATCGTTAAGTATCACTATTCTCCCAGAGCCAAAACCTCAAAATAGTTTTGACATATCCCTCTCCCTTGGCTTGGATTAGGCTCTGTAAGTTTATCTTTCATAATGTCTTTTTCACTTGCACTTTTCTTTCCATTTTCACTGCCACCATTCAAATTGGGGCTATCATAATTCTTGCCTAATGATTGCTTTAGTATCCTAATTGATCTTCCAGCCTTCAATTTCCCAACATTTTACTCATATACACTGAATATTATTTCATTTTGTTTTTATGTTTCTATGATTTCTCAAAAATTTAATTTTGTTCCTCAGTGCTATAACATAAAGACTACTGACCTTCCCTCAATTCCTATTTAGCATCCAGGAATTTTATATTAACTATTTTCTGCTTGTTAATTGTTGGCCTTATTTGTGAGTAGTTATCCAAAAGTGAGTTGAATTCAGTGCAAACTCTTTAAGCTTCCTCACAGCTCTAAAATCTGATCAGTAGATAAACATTATCATATTGAGATTTTTGAGCCATAGAGTTTTTTTCTTAAGAAAAATAACACGATACATTTTTTTTTAAAGAAAAATTAGTCTGTGTGTTAGTTGAAGAAAACACTAGAAGTAGAAAGACTAATTAGAATGCTGCTACCATAATATAAGCATGATGTGATAAGATCTGAAGCAAAGGTAGTGGAGCATGGAAATAAAAAGGAAGGCAGATTGAAAGGGAGAACTTTACATTTTGCCTCTCATTTTCACTATGAGGCCCTTGAGGGTTAGGATTGTATCTTTATTTTTCCGTCTGCATTGACAGAAAGCCGGGTCATGCAAATCTTCGGTAAAGCCTACAGATGTTTTTGAACAAAATGTTGTTGAACGAAATGTAGTGACTGATGGCATGTGGAAGTTTTAGTCTACATAATTAGAAGTACAAAAAGTAAGAGTCCGAAACAATTTTCTCCTTCTCCTTCTTCTCCTCCTCCTCCTCCTCCTCCTCCTTCTCCTCCTTTTTCTCTCCTCTCCTCTCCCCTTCCCTTCCCTTCCCTTCTCTTCTCTTCCTTCCTTGTTTCCTTTCTTCTTTTTTTCAGAAGAAAGGTATTGTTTATATAGCTTTCTGGAGGTTGTTCTTTTTTCATGGAAGGTACTATGCCATCCTGTGAGTTGATGACCTGATGATTTTTCTCACTGTTAGGATAATATGAGTAAAATATTAAAAATAATAGTGAGGAGACTAACTGTTCCTTCCTGTTCCCACACCAAAGATTCACCTGTCTTGAAAAGAAGCTGAATGCTACCAATACTTGCGCTTCTCAGTTTGTCAGGGAAACTAACTTGGATTTTACTTACAAAGTCTTGCTTTATTCTTGGTTCAGCTTCTTGTACTTACTGGCAATGTAAAAATAAATTTTAGATGAACAGGTATAAGAGGAAATTCAACATTCTATGTGACTGGCATATAATGCTCACTAACAAAACTTTGTAATTTGTAAAGCACTTTTGTTAATATTAACATATTTAATACTTGAAATAATTATTTTGAAATAAACATAACTGTTTTAAACTGCATTTTATTAATGATGAAACTAAAGCTCAGATGACATAGAAATATATGTTCGCTTTGCTTAGTTTACCTTATTTTTTCTGGAACCTGACTTTTTTCTGGGGGAATTCTTTGCCCTTTCTAACATGCTATCCAAATCAGCTGTCATAATCTTACATGATGCCCCATCTTGCTGGCCACAGGGAACTCTCTAAGATGGTTGCATGTCGCATGCTGGAGATATATATATATATATACATATATATATATAATATATATGTTATATGCATGTATATGCATATATATTTATATATGGTACCTCACACACACACACACACACACATACATAGATATATAGATATATATACACATAAATTCTTCTCTGGCCACAGTGGTTCTAGGGCCAGTAAATGCTTTTATGAAACCTGGCCTGTTGGGATCCTTCTTTTCCTGCAATTTAAAATTGAAACCATGAGAAAAGGAGGATAAAGTTTTGAGGGTGAAGTCAAGAGTAGACAGAGGCAATGCTATCTACTGTGCAGAAGGTGAATCTGGCACACAAGAAAGTAGACATGTGAGATAAAGAGTGTGCTAATTAATAGCAGAGCCACAGTTCCTCTAGTTCTAAGGCAAAACTCTATCCTTAGTTCATACAGTGGTTTAACTATGTGAACTGATAATTATTCTTTAAGTTTTTTTTTTTTCTGTTGTTGGCTTAAATTAGAAGAGTTCTAATACAACTGGGAGTGTAAATATAATGTCCAATATTCATTAATTAGTGACAGATGCTGGAATAGATCCTGACAGTCTAAATTGCAGTTGTGTCCCTCTTGACAGGAAAGGAATACATTCTGAGAAATACGTCGTTATGTGATTTCGTCATTGTGCAAACATCGAGTGCACTTACCCAAAACTGCGTGGCACAGCCTACTACGCAACTAGTAAACCTGTACAGCACGTTACTGTACTGAATACTGTAGGCAATTGTAACACAATAGTAAGTATGTGTATCTAAATTTATCTAAACATAGAAAAGGAACAGTAAAAATATGGCATAAAAGATAAAAAATGGCACACTTGTATAAGCCACTTACCATGAAGGGAACTGGCAAGACTGGGAGTCACTTTGGGTGAGTCAGTGAGTGAGTGGCAAGTGACTGTGAAGGTCCGGGACATGACCGTGCACTACTGTAGACTTTATATGCACTGCACACTTAGGCTGCACTAAATTTCTAAAAATATTTTTCTTTCTTTAATAATAAATTAACCTTAGCTTATTGTACCTTTTAAACTTTACTGTATAAATTTTTATTTTTTTAACTTTTTGACTTATAATAACACTTAGCTTAAAACACAAACACATTGTATAACTGTATGAAAATATTTTCTTTCTTTATATCCTTATTCTATAAGCATTGTTTTATTTGTAAAAATTTTAAGTTTTATATACTTTAAAAATTTTTTTTGTTGTTAAAAAATAAGACACAAGCACACACATTAGCCTAGACCTACACAGGGTCAGGATCATCAATATCAATGTTTTCCACCTCCATAGCCTGTCCCACGGGAACGTCTTCAGGGGTCATAACATGCACTGAGCTGTCATCTCCTATGACAACAGTGCCTTCTTCTGGAATGCCTCTTGAAGAGCTGCCTGAGGCTCTTCTTGAGGAAGTGCTACTCTTTTTAGAAATATGTCCATGGTGGTTGGATTGGTTTGTTTCTTTCTTTTTCTTTTTATCATAGATTTGCTTATAAGTAAATAATGCACTATAAACATTTCTATTAATGAAAGCATCTCAGTGTTGGAATCCCTGTTTTCAAACTTTTTAAGGAGCTAAATCTTCTGCTAAACCTTTTACTATAAATTTTCTTGGAAGTTCTTTTTCTTTTTTTTCTTCTCCTACAGTTTCCTTTTCTCTTGCCTCTTCTTCAGCTATGTGTTCCTGATCCAGTTCCAACAACTCCTCATTAGTCAATTCCTCAGGATCCACCTGTAGAAGTTCCTCTATGTCATCCTCATGCACATCCAGGTTAAAATTATTTGCCATCTAAACCACAGCCTTGTTGATTTTTGCAGCCTATGTGCTAAGATGTTACAACAGCTTCAGTGTCACTAGGTGATAGGAATTTTTCATCTCCATTATAGTCTTTGGACCACCATCATATATCTGGTCTGTTGTTGACCAAAACGTCATTATGGGACACATGACTGTCCATTTTTCAAATGTTGCACAGTGATCACGTACTTGTATGATGTAGACACTGTCAATACTCTACCCATGTCCTCTCAAATCCCTTTGCTCCTTTCATTTGCACAGGTTCTCAGTGGGCTTTCCCTCCCAATAGCCAGCATAACTGTTTCTTTTTTAGAGACCTGTCCTGAGGCTGTTGAACCAATTCAGCCTATACTGCCTGAGAACCACATGTGCCTGGGAATTACCGCTTCCCCAGGGGCAACTCTTAGAAGGACTGGCAGGTAGTTGGTCATAATTCTCCATCTTCCAGTAAGGATAGCTCTGAAGCATGATTGATCTATGCTGTTTCCAGGGTTTCCCTGAAATGCTGAGTCCAAGATACCTTTCTCAGGACTTACTTGATACTGCACCTTTACATGGCCTTCTTTCCTTCTTGTTTCTCTAATAGCATCCCCTCACCCCACACAGAACCCTCTCAGAGTATGAGTCTAGGGAACCCAGTATAAAACAATAGACTACCTAATTCTAAGCTAAACAGGGCAACACAGGAATTCCAGGCTTGAGAATAGAGGCCTCAGGTTAAGAATCTAGGTATGAGATACCAAAAGTAGGTGCAAGAAAATTGTTTGAGAGAGGTACATGAAAAAGATAAACCACTATGATTGTGTTATTCCTTACCTGGAAATGTGAATTAATCTGAAAATGACCTAAAAATGTGCTTCAGATGTATTTCCAGTGAATTGAAAGGGTACACCTTCTTTACATGAGCCAAATATTACAGAGCAGTATTTTACACTGGTGTGTGTTTTGGCTTAAAATTTAAGTTTATAATTTATTGTTCTTGGTTTATTTCCCAGTATTCACAGCAATATCCAGCATACCTGACTAGAGAGTATTGTCGGCCAAATTCTTAGGAAGAAATCTTTACTAAAGCCATTATAAAAAAGTTATAATTCTTGACCAAGCAGCTGATTTGTTGATTCTCTGAGAAGTGTTCAACCTCTTCTCCCCAAACCAAATACACACGAAAACCAAAACCCTTATCTGCATTCACAAGCCAACACCTATTCAAGCTGTCCCTGTCTGTTGGCTGCAGTCTTATTCATGCAAATGGAGAGTAAAAATATAGATAATTCAATAATGTAAAAGTTACCAGAATTCCAACATCTTAACCAGTAAAATGAAGTTAAGGACAGTCACCTTCAATTCAATTATTTAGGCATAAGTAATCTATTTTGTTTCAAAATATTTCTGAAGCTACCATCTATACTTTTATAATACATTTTCAAATTTTATTAGAGAAATATTTATCACTATTTAATTATACTTATATGTTTTATTTTATTTTCCATAGTTCACATTTTATATAGAATGGAACTAAGCCATCCAGATGCCTTAAATAAGAAGTTCCATAAAAATGAGCTCCTCCTCAGTGTATTTCTTTTTTCCTGAATTTTCTTCTGAATATAGGCTCAGGGGTGTTGCACATGCATACGTGTGGATATATTACTAATTCTTACTCTTCTCATAGCATTGCCTTTCTGTCCTGACAGTTTCTAGAGCAATGCTCTACTCAAAAGAGTATTCTAGAGAGTAATCAAAAAAAAAAAAAAAAAAAAAAACTCTCAAAAACAGTTTTATAAACTATTTTTTTTCTGTTGGACTATGAGCTACGTGATGGCAGGAGCCATTACTTATTCATCTTTGTATTCCCTGGCTAGAATGTGGGCACAGAGAAGATGCTCAACAAATATTTGTGGAATGAATGGTAAACAGCTTATGTGTAGAAAGTTGCAAATAGTTAGTCTTTCCTCCCACAACCCGTAACACTCCCAGGAGAAAAGAAATTTGGATTAGGACAGTGGGTTCTAAGAATTTGACTTCTCAATGTTGAACTTGTCTCCTCCCTGCAAATATTAGAAATATGTCTTAGAAGGGAGCACATAGAAAAAAAAGTATGGCTTTCTTTTTTCTTTTTCTGTCTGTGGAGCAGACTGTCCAGTAAAAAATATGGCACAGTACCTTTTCAAGATGTGACTTATTCAATTTTTATTTCTTTTTATAATCTGGGTAATTAAAAAATCATTGCTATTATTTATATTTCATGTTTTAAAAGGTTAGTTTACTTCTAATAGAAAGGTATTATATAAATGCAATAAGCAACTAAACATAATAATTAATAGAGTCGATGTAAAACTTCAATGAAGTGAATGTGCCAGGTGAAAGCAAGCAGTCTGATGAATCTTAAACACAGAATTTCTGACTTCCAATCCAGTGCTCTTTTCAGTAAACTACAATTCTGTGTGCTTCGAATTTTTTGGATTAGCTGTAGCAAAATATAAGACAATATTCTGCTCTATGCCAATTTCCCAAATAAATTTGTAAAAAATTATAATATATGAATTTTGACATTTTACCTACAACTCAAAAAGGTCATATAGGTCTCCTAGGGCTATAATTGCAGTACTAAGAGATATATAGGAAAAATAATTTTAATTCATACAACAATACTAATATTTGTTAGTTAAATGAACGAGTGATGATTATGATTATGCAACCTATTCTTTTGATGAAACAATACCAGAAGTATTATTATTATGAATATATGGAAACTTTTTTTTTAGATTAAGAGAAACATTCCATCCTTATAAGATTGCTAATTTAGACAAATAGAAGCTTATTCTAAATTAAACTATTGAGGAAAACAATGGAAGTCTATACTGGATTTCTCTTCTAATTAAAAAAAATTAATAAGAAAGTAGACAAACATTTTTAAACATCTAACACACTACATTAAGAGATTACTCGTCTCTTATTCCATCACATCCTGAGTGCACTCTATATTAATGTACTACCAACTCTGAGCATATTGTCTGACACATGACAGAAACTCTATGGGTATTTGTTGAAGGAATTAAAGTTAATATATTAATTTGTTGTACTTATTACTTCATTACATATAGCCATACAATGTAACTCTGTGTTATCTATAGTAAATACCCTGGCCTATGTTATGACTTCAAACAACGGAGGCAAAATTTGGAGGCATGGCATGTACTACTTTCCAATTTGTGTTGTGTTGCTAAATTATGTCTAACAAAAATTAACTTAGGACTTACTATGTGTATAGCTCTGTGTTAGGTGTTGGATAGGCAGTCAGGTGGAGAATCCAAAACTAGAGAACAATCCAACTTGTTCTAAAGTAATTTATCATCGTCTTTATCAAATGTTTTTTATTATTAAAGTGATGTTTACTAAAGGTGATTTTAAATTATTTATCTATCTTAAAGAGAATATATATGAAGTTTCTCTGATGCTAGGAGCAAATTATAAAGCCAGTTCTAAAATGAATCTTAGAAAATTCCATTTCTTTCATATAAAACTAATATATTTAAAACAAATATGAAATGCTTGGAATAAAGTAGAAACAATATCTTAAATTAGAAAATAGATTAAAGATATCATTTACCATTTCAAGGAACTTGAAGATGTGCTGAAAACTGGACATGCTTATACAAATGTTAGTTCTTCTGCTCAGGGATTTAGAGAATGTTTGTTCCTTTGAGTAGGAGTTTAGCTTATTTAGATAATTCTTGTGCCCCGTGAATCGAGGAGATTTGATAGAGTTTAAAACAGATTTCAGAATACTTTAACAATTTTTAGATCTTCAAACTTTTCCAAAACAGATAAGAAGGCCCTATTTCATGAAGTCGACAAACAGCAGGATGAACTAAAACATATGCTTTGTTTGTTGTTGTTAATTACCTCAGAAAACTGTCAATGATAAAAATTACATATGGAATTAGGTAATTGATTTAGTCATAGAAACACTTAATGTTGAATTTAGGAATACAGAATGGTGTGTACTTAGAAACTTAAGTTCAAATCCTATTCTTGTCACATGCTAGCTATCCAGTCTGGTCACATGCTAGCTAGTGGCCATCTGTTAATTGGACTTCGACCTCACCTCTTCCTCTTCCTGTTAAAGCCCCTAACTTTACTTTGGTCTTTTGTCTCTCCTCCACTCTCTTTCCACATGTTTAGATTGGACCCCATCCTTGACTCAGTGTTGGAATAAGTGAAATTGTCCAGAGTTAACTGGTGTATCACATTGCTTCAGGTCCCAATGCTTGGCCGAGGCCTGGGCATGAGACACAGTCAGGGTAAGAAAGAGGTAGTGAGGCTTCCCTTGGAATTGGTAGAGCAGAGGTAATGCTCCATCACTATACTTTATTTGAGAGACACCAGGCTAGGTGCTACAGCAGCTGCCACATTACCACCTATAGCCTGAAGCTATAGTCAACTCGGAGAAAGCATTACTGAGAGAAGGTATGAAAGAGAATCCTAATGACACTGTCTGTGCCATGTGTTCACCTTCCAGATGTAGGCCCTATTTCTAGAATCCTGTTATATAAACTAATAAATTTCTCTTTTGCTTAGGCCATTTGGGGTTGGTTGGTTTTTATACTTCTACTTCTACTTAGTACTTATACTAAATAATTCTCACTAACTCAGATTTTGATATCAGAATATGGAAATATTAGAAGTAAGATTCTAAAATTTTGAAATTAGATAAGTACAAATAGTGTGTACAATGGTGAGGTGCCTGTATCCTAGGATGGAAGATTGACAGTTCTCATTCTTGGTAGTGAAACGGCTAATTAGAATGTTGCCTGTTAGATCATGGAATTTAGACAATGAGTTTATTAAGTTTGTGAATAAGAAATTTTGGTAGAAAATTTAAAATGCTGGAATACCAGTTTACACTTAGTAAAGACCTATAAGAAACTGAAAAGCTTAGTTAAAATTGGCTTATATCTAAAAGCAGAAGGAAAGGAAAATATAATTTTTCTACAAAAGCTAGTTTCACTTAGGCCATGCTATCTATGCTATCTGTGAGGGACTAGAAATCCAAAGCCTTGCATAATGGAAATGCTACCTAAACTAACAATCAGAGCCAAGGTGGCAGGTAATAATCAAAAACCTCTTATTATGTGCTTTCTGCATCACAAGGAGACAATTGCTTCTGCAGAGTTGTAGCAGAAAACAGATTACAGAGTTTTGTCTATCCAGATTTTCAAAATACCCATTGAGCTTGAAAAGAGAAGATGTAAATTCCAGAGCTAACACAGCAGCATCATGCAGCTTGATAAAGCCAGAGACCAAAGATGAACTGGGGATGCTTTTAGTTTTATTCATTTTCATTGAGGGCTCCTGATGCTTGTAATTTGAAGTGTCCTTAACTATTAAATTTAGTCTCTTAGAGCCTTGGTTTCTTATATGCAAAATAGGAATGACAATAACTTTCTTCCAAGATGATTTTAAGGATTAAATTAGACCATAAGCATTGAAGAATTAAACACAGTGCCTGGTAGATAGTTATGACTTGATATGGCAACAAATATTAGGACAAGCAGTTCACAGCTCCAGAAAAAAAAGCTTAGGATAAATTAAAGTGTGATAATTTATATAGTGAACAGTAAGTTTGTAGAATTTATTATTCCAAGAAGTAGTACTGATGGTAAATACATTTTTTTAAACTGAAAGATCCATAATAGATTATTAATGAATTTAAGATTTTCTATACATACATTGGTAGCAATATGTGATTCCAGAGCTAGTATCACTATTATATCACATTGTAAATATTTATTTACATTTATTTGTCTCCCAGCTCAACAATCTTTGCACCATCAAATGTTTAATGTACCGCTTAGATCATAGAATGCTACTAATTTATGTTTGTTGATTTTATCTACGTATGAATTAATGAAAATTCTCTTCTCTTGCAATCATCAAAACAGAATCATATTTGGAGCATAAATTTAATTAAAGTAATGATTTGTTCAATGTAAATGAACACTTAAAATACTAACGTGTGTATAAAAGATGCTCTTAATCTCTGATTTATGCTGGTAGAATTTTACCATGACACAGCAGAGCATCACCTG
Source organism: Pteropus alecto (assembly GCF_000325575.1). Lineage (NCBI taxonomy): Eukaryota > Metazoa > Chordata > Mammalia > Chiroptera > Pteropodidae > Pteropus > Pteropus alecto. The sequence goes on along the minus strand of NW_006442103.1, from coordinate 6,831,753 downwards.
TTTGTCTTTGTAGGGCTTTTTTATACTGGCTCTCCTTACACTACTTTTCCAGCCTGTTGAATTATTTAAAGTGGTCCCCAGCCTGGGGTCCAGGCCTAACTAACTATACTAAGCAAAATTACAGATTTTTGGTAAAAGTACTCAATAAATAGGAGCAAGGCTGAATCATGGAAGGAAAAAGTGGAAGTAATGGTAAAGGAACCAAAATTTAAGGTGAAATAAAGCTAAAATGTATGAGTTAAATTTAGTGGATTTATTCAAGAATGGACAAGTTAGGAATATGACAGAACTAATTCTCACAATTTATTATAGTACAGTTATGTTGTTTACATATTCCAGAATTCCCTGAAAATATCTATTTTATTATTTTCAATGTTTTATACAATTAAGTGTAATTTAATTTTTTTGCTTTTGTGAGATGTCTTATAAAAATCCATATACATAATTTTTTTTCTTTATGGACTATATATTTCAATTTTGCTCTAAAATTTTTGGCATATACATACAATGTATTCAAAAGCTTTTATTGAGTAACTTTTATTATGCTCTAGGTATTGTCTTGGTTCAGAGAACATGCAGCCCTTACCTCAAAAAGTATGGAGTCAACAAGCTAAAATGATAAGAAAGTGGATAATGACTGCAGGTGGATGTGACGTGATCCACTTTGCTTTTTAAATGAATTACTCTGCAGAAGAGTAGAATGCAAAATGTGAAGTGTTGCAGTGGTGAAGGCATATGTGGGCATCTACACTAGATGGGAAAAGTTAGTATTGCTTAGAAAGTCTTCCAAGCTGAGTATTGAAAGAGGACTTAGCCAGGTTTAGTGAGGTTGGGGTTGGGATTGGGGAAATCATTCTCTACAAAAGATAGTGCATGTTGTGAAGGACCATAGTTGGGAGAGAGTATGGGGTGTTGAACATTGGGCATCAGAGAATTGCAGTTACTTTTTGTGCAATTGGAACCAAATTAGGAGAATGTGAGGCTAGAGACACTGTCAGTGACCAAATTATGAAGAGCCTCATATACCTGCTATGGTTTGAACTTAATTTTAAGGCTGCCAGTAACCAATGAATGATTGTATATGGGTAGATATGATGTGATGTGCTTTGCTTTTTAAATGAATTCCTCTGGGGATGAGGAGAATGTATAAAAAGGGACAAGATAATAAGCAGGAGATCAATTTAGCAAAGGGTAATAAGCCAACCAAGACGTGATATTTGCCCAAACCAAATTAATGATGTTAGGATGGAAAGAAGATGAACTGAAGAAGTATTAGAAACATAGAGTCTTCATAATTTTGTGTCTAATTGAATGTTGGTGGTAAGGTACAAATTTCTGTCTCAGGAAATGAATATATAGAGGTGTCACTCATTGAGATAAGAAATAAATATGAGAGATCAAAGTGTAAGATGAGTTCAAGGTTTGCATATGTTAAATTTGTTGGGCTTTTGGAACACTTAGGTGAAAATGTCAGATAAGCAATTAGTTTTACTGGAAAAATGGAAGTTATCTTACTCTTTTGGGTGATTGGTTTAGGGTGGAATATGTAACCAAGTGCTTACCAATTAAATATAATGGTAAACATGCTGGGACTTTCTGGGAAAGACCCCATTTCTTGATAAAAAGAAATTCCTATGAAGCAGTCTTGCCCCTTCCTTCCTGTCTGAATATTGATTAATAGAGATCTGATGCTTGGAACTGCAGAAAGAATCTTTTGACCATGATTCAAAAGCAAGGAAAATCACAAAGAAATGGAACCAAAGCACTCATATTACTAAGCTACTAGATTTACCAGTTCTAGAACTGTCAAACTATGAATTTATTTTAGATGAGATAATAAAAACACTTATTGTTTGAGCAATTTTTCTTTTTTAGTTATTTGCATCTAAAAGCATTCTAACCTTAGGTTTGAGAGGTGGTTTGAAGATAATTTAGTGGAGAGAATATAAGCAACTCTTTTAAAAAGCTGAATTGTAATTAAAAGGGGAAGAGATGCCGTTTAGATGGAGATGAGGCATCTAGGAAACACTTTCTTTTCCTTTTTAATGGAAGAGACAATATCTGAATAATAACATTACAGGAAAACTTACAATTGAGAGAGAAATTTAAGGCAAGGAAGTATTCCGTATGGAGTTGATTATTTGGGAGAAGACTTTGGAGGAAGGAAATCTTTTTTTTTTCTGATAGCAGGCAAGGTGACACATGGCTGAATGTAAGGTTTAACCAATAGATAAACTTCATTTCTTTTATTCATTTTCCTTCACAATTCTGTTCATTGCTTTTATTTTGTTCAACGACCGGAACAGAGTTTTATGTTTTGGATCATCCCTGGTTGAGATCATCAGGGATTTTTCTCTTTCAAATATCAAAAGAGAATGTCCTCCAGAAAAAAATAGAGTATTGCCAATATGTAAATGCCCAGGTGAGGGAGTGCCTGCATGCTTAGAATGAGACAGGCAGCCGCTGATTGTGTCAGTAAATTGTCAAAATCAGATTTCTTGTGGCCAACAAGCACATATGGTTCTGGAGAACCCAGGAGTCAAATTGGTACCAGCTGAGGAGACAGATATTGAGCTTTAGGCCAAACTAAATAAAAACCTATAAGAAAAGGACAAATTCTGAGCAGAAGAGAAAAAATGGAGCATACCAAAGAGTTATTTGATAGTTGTTTTTAAAGATACAAATAAAGAGGTTTGCATTTGCAGCCTCACAGCCCAAAAAGTATTCTCTCATTACACTCAAGAGAGGAATGGAAGCATTTCACAGGCTACAGTAGGAACATACCAAGAAACCTCAGTCTATTATGTACATGATTTCCATAAACTGACATTCTGCGTTTAGCTCTTTCTTAACTGGATGGTACCAAGAAATGAAATCCAAGATCCATCACTGTAATTAACTCAAGTATGCAATAGCAATGTTTGCCATCCTCAAAGTTATGGTGATTATTACACTGTTTCTGAACATTGAAAGTTAGAATTGATTCGTAACTGGAACAACAATAGATTGAAAGTGTGCTTTTTTATTTAGGAATCTACCTCTCCTATAAGAGTCTATATGAAATCTACTCCTTTAACATTGTTTCCAGATGTACTTTTGGCAAACTTTTTATTTTATATTTTAGCTAGACCTGTTTCTTAAACTATGAGAATGGTTATGTATTACAGAATAGAACTAATTTTGAGGCTGAGGGTTGAAATAGAAGATACTACTGATTATATATTTAAGTGATTTCCCATTCCAAAATGATATGGAATGCAAGAATAATAATGATCCCACCCATAGCTTAATTTCTTTACGTACATGCCAAAAAATATTAAGAATTAAACTAATCTTCCCTTGATCTGTGTGTTCTGAAAGCATTGGGAATCCATTAATGAGGTCGTACAGCTTTCAAAAAGTGATTAACCATGTAAAGAGGAACTGGTAAGTGCTTAAAATAATTTTATTTAGTGTTTGGGCCAAACTGTAAATACTTTCAAATTATTTTCAGTGTACCTTTCAATGCTCCAGTGAACTAAGAAGAATTCTATTTGTTCAGCTGGAAGATGTTCCTCTTGGCATAATACCAAATTTACAAAAGCAATGGGAGAAAGTGAAAACATTTTTATCATTTTGAGTATGTGAAAGTAATATCATAAAATATAATAGAGAGTATATGAGGAATTAAATATTTCTTTTCTGTATTTTTATGTTTCTGAGAACACTATTCAAATTTGCTAATTAGCTGAATATTTGAAAAGTATTTGATTTGCTATTAAAGAGGCACTAGTAGTTATATATTGTAAATGCCTTTCTTACCACTTCTACTTTCTTTACCCTTCCCCTTATAGTTTCATTTTTTAACCTAAGTTATTGGATTATTAAATAAATTGTCATTAATAAATCAGAGATATCAACCTGCAAAATAAATAAATGAATAAAAACTTGGTATTAAAAATAAATTTTAAAATTCTTTCTTTATATTTTAATTTTCTAAACATTATAGATATTTAAAAATTCAAAATGCAGGACAAGATAAAAAATAAAATACTATCTCTCATCATCTCACCACCCAAAGATAATCAATAATAAAATAACTTTTCCAAACTTTATAACTAGATTAAAAAAATTTAAATGTTTGGTATAATACTTTATATGTAATCTGTATTATTATTTTAGTAAAAAAAACATATGAAGATATTATATGTAACATATAAACACCTCTTTATTGTCTGTGTAATAATTTGCTTAGTGATCACTTAGACTGATTAAAATCTTTCACCATCATAAGCCTTACTGATGATGTTTTATAAGTGGCACATTATTTATAACAGTTCTTTGAAATTAGTTTAACAAACACTCATTTAACAGCTATTTTGTGTTAAGCACGGAGGTGTGAAGGCACAATTCCTATCTTAAGAAGAGTAAAACAAAGTAGAAAAGACTGCAAAATAAACAGATAGTTCATCTAAGATTTCGAGAGAATGACATGGAAGTGGGCTAAGGCATTGGCGATGCCGGAAAGCTTAGACTCCTGTACCATAGAGCCATCATTATAGAGATGTTTGCACCAGGTCTGTGGTCTTCATCTTGGAGTCTACTTATTATAGGATGAATTTTACCCAGGTGTCAAATCTACTTTCTCTATTTTATGAGAATAAGCTAGGTCAGTGTAAAATAGGAAAAGGCTCATGTGTTTGTGAAAGTTTACTGCAATGGGCAGTATTCAGTCAAAACTTTTGAGGAGGTCCTTCCAAAAGAGAGCTATATTGAGGAAGTGAGGCTTTTCTCTACAAACCTGGATGCCACTGATGATCCTGTTACACTGTCTACTTTGGGGCATTTTCCTAATCCTAACATGTACTAATAAAATATAAGCTTTATGAGAGCAAGAATGTCTGTACAGAACTTTGAACAATTCCTTGTACAGACGTATTCAATAAATACTTGTTGAGTTTGTATGGAAAAAATCAGTCCCTATTTCAATAAGCCATTCTAGACATCCAACCTCTGGCTTTTTGACACATGTCTCTTAGTATTTCCTAGAGATCATATGCTGTAATAGCCTAAATATAACAATATTGCAAATTCAGGACCTTATCTGAGTAAAGTAACATAAAGTAAGTAAATGTATCATTTAACTAGACCATTTTCTTCCCCTATCACCCCAAATGTAAGAAATTATATAAGATTCTATTCATGCATCTTTTCAAAATTCCCCAGAATAACAGAGCATCCCAATGAATGATGATTTCAGGTGTTCTGCCCATTCCCTGGAAGGGTGCTACTTTTGCATAAAGGCTGTCCCTTTCTCTTCTGAGTTCCTTTTATGCTGCTGTTAAAAGGACTACAAATCTTGATAAGGACTTAGGCTGACAAGGAAGTTGATGAACATGGAACATATATTCTGAGGGTCACTACAAGAATTCTGGCAGGAGTGTACTTAGGGTCTAGATTTACTGAAAACTCGTTTTTGGTTCTAGTCGCTTGACTCTTTGGGTTGGTTTATCAACAAGGGTTGAAATTAACAATATATGCACAAAGGAACCTTTTATATATTATTAGTTATTCCGTTAGGCAGTTAGGTAGATATGAGCGAAGGGGGAATGCTGGCCCAGCCAGGGCCGCCCTTAAGACCTCCCAGAAACATTCATTTTGTGGTTAAAAATATCCTTACATATAAGCAAGTAAAAAACCACAAAATAGCCACTGGTTTAGGATGGCCACAAACACCTGCGCAGTTAGTACATACACTGTCCTTGCTTGACCTTAGTCTCATTATACCATTATTATAATATACATATGCCCGGAAGTTCGTAAATCTAATTATAACAGGCTGAATTGTGGGTAACCACATGCGCAGTAGACAAAGACTTATATAACAGTCAAGCATCAATCAAAATGACCACAAATGCCAATCATCTTGTGCCCCCTCTTGAAATTCTCCATCAAGGGCCAATATAAGGTTTACTTCCCAGATTCTACGGGGCTATGACCATCTCTGGAGTAGCCCATTCTCTCTTGAAATGTACTTTAATAAATCCTACTTTTCCCAAATTTTGCTGATCTGTAATTCTTTACTGTGTTCCAGAAAGAACCCAGGTCCCTTCAGCACCACCGGAGCAACTACAGATTTAGATCGCCCCCAGTCGTAACCATTCAATCCTTGTGTTGGGATATAAATATTTTATTTTCATCACATGAGTCATTCAAACTGAAAACGTTAATTTATCAGTGGATATTTCTCAGTGGAGCTATGAAAAAGATGCTGGCATGTCCTATTAGCTTTACAATATCAAAACCCTCTATTTTTGATATCCAGAGGTAGTACAAAAATATAAGGAACAGAATGATCTTCCCCAATGCATTTTATATGCCAGTAATTCTTGAAAGAGGCCACAGTTTTCACATTTCTGTATTTTCATTAATACTATACACTCCCCCAACTTTTCAAGGCTAATAAATACCTTTTTATCTTGAAGTTTCAGCTAAATAACACACCTTTGGAAAATCCTTGTACTAAAAGTCACATCTATCAAAACATTTATGTTATTTTGTCATAATTATTTAGTGTCTGTTGCCCTAGTTACAACATAGGTTCATAAGAACAAATTCAATAGAAGGTTGCTGAATGAAAATATTTATTCTGCAAGCCTGAAATCTGATATTTTAATATGCATTGATATATTAACCAGTCTGAATTTTAATTTCCTATGTATTAAAAAAGTACATTTTAACTCTAACATATTGTGTTTATTATGGATGGCTGGTCAATACAAGTCTACCATTAATCTAAAATAGCAGATGTCATGTTACTAGTTAATCTCTTCTAAACCTTTACTTTAAAATGTATTTGAAATAGTAAAAAACTTATTTTTCTTTCTTTTAAAGTTGGTTCTATTGTAAAGGATTGCTTTCTCACTATTTTCTGTTTAAGCTTTACTTTTTGGTCTTGTTATTTTTCTATCTAGATTTTTTAATTTATATACATATATAATCAGATATTTCCATTTACTAACATTAATTAGCCCACATCTTCTACTCTTCTTTGAACAGATATTTAATGACATTATTTAATACTTGGAAAATGTGAATGTGGTTATTGTCCTCAGAGTTCTACTTTCCTTCCTTGAATCCAAGTAAATCTTTTCCAATTTCTCAAAGACCTTTGTGTAGCTATGAAAGCTTATCTTTAGGAGTTTTTGTTTGGCCTGATGCTTTACTCTATTTCTGAAAACATATATTCTTGGCTTGACTTTAAGTTTTGCGAGTCTGAATTGTAAAGAAAGCAAATGCAGCAAAAACAACTGTATTTGCCAAAAATATTGAGCTATTTAAAATGCTAACCTTTTTGGGCATGCGTAAAATGCCACAGCAGTTGGCAATGCTTAATTAAAGCATTAATGGTAAATGGAAGCATTTAGATTTATATATCATTTGAGGAAATTAGTAATTCAAAGAATATTGAATAAAATTCATGAATTAGTTAATTATATTTTTCTCAAGCAACAAAACTGTATAGTTTATTTCGATTTTAAAATTCCACTGAGATTTTAACAAGAAGTCTATGAAACTGATAACTTTGTATTACTCTTCATATGAGAAATTCATTTAAAGCAATTTTGCCAAAATATGTTGATAGCATTACTAACAGATAAAATTTAATTTAAAAAAACCATTAGAATACAAATAATATCGATTAAATTATCCATTACAAAAAAATACATCTTCTCTTTTTTTAATATTTTTTTCAAATCTAGTTGACATATACTATTATATTAGTTTCAGGTGTACAACGTAATGATTAAACATTTATACAACTTACAAAGATATCATCCCAATAAATCTAGTACCCATCTGACATGCATAGTTATTACAATATTAATATTGACTATATTCCTTATGCTATAATTTATATCCCCATGACTATTATGAAACTACCAATTTGTACTCCTTAATCCCTTCAAATTTTTCACCCATCTTTCCTACCCCCTTTCCATCTGGCAACCATCAGTTTTTTCTTTGTATCTATGAGTTTGTTTTGGTTTTGTTTGGTCATTTATTTTGCTCTTTTGATTTTACATGCAAGTAAAATCATATGGCATTTGTCTTTCTTTGTCTGACTTGCTCCACTCAGCACAGTACCCTCTAGTGCCATCCATGTAGTTGCAGATGGCAAGATTTCATTCCTTTCTTCAGCTGAATAATATTGCATTGTATATCTGTACCACCTCTTCTTTATCCATTCAATTATTGATGGAAACCCAGGTCGCCTCCATATCTTGGCTATTGCAAATAATGCTGCAACGAACATATGGATATCCATGGGCCTTTGAAGCAGTGTTTTGGGTTTCTTTAGTTAAATACCCAGAAGTGGAATTGCTGGGTCCTTGTTTATCTCTTGTTATAACCTTTATTTTAAAGTCAATTTTGTCTGGTATAAGTATTGCAACCTAGCTTTTATGTTTTATTTTGCTTCTATTTTCATGAAGTATCTTTTTCCTCCCTTTACTTTCAATCTCTGTGTTTTTCAATCTGGAGTGAATCTCTTGTAGACAGCATATGTAAGGATCTTGTTTTCTTATCCATTTAGACACCCCATCTTTTGGCTGGAACATTTAATCCATTTACATTGAAAATAATTATTGTTAGATATGTAGTTATTGCCATTTTATTATTCATATTTTGTATCTTTTCCTTTTTCTTCTTCTTAAAGAAGTATTTCTAACATTTCTTATAATACTGTTTTTGTGGTGATGAACCCCTTTAGTTTTTCTTGTCTGGGAAGCTCTTTAACTGTCCTTCAATTCAATTCAATTCAATTCAAATAGCTTTGCTGGGTAGAGTAATATTGGTTGTAGTTCCTTGTTTTTCATTACTTTGAATATTTCCTTCTAATCCCTTCTGGCCTGAAAAGTTTATGTTGAATAATCAGCTGGCAGTGTTATGCAGGCTCCCTTGTAAATAACTAACTGTTTTTCTCTTGCTGCTTTTAAGAGTCTCTCTTTGTCTTTAACCATTGGCATTTTAATTATGATGTGTCTTGGTGTGAGCCTCTTTGATTTCCTCTTGTTTGGGACTCTCTGCACTTCTTGGACTTGTATGTCTATTTTTTTCACCAGCTTAAGGAAGTTTTCTGTCATTATTTCTTGAAATAGGTTTTCAATTCCTTGTTCTCTCTCTTCTCTTTCTGGTACTCAAATGATGCAAATGTTAGTATGCTTGATATTATCCTAGAGGCCCCTTAAATGATCCTCAATTTTTTTTTTCTTGTTGCTGTTTGAATTGACTATTTTCTCCCACCTTATCTTCTCAATCACTGATTTGAACCTTTGCTTCATCTAATCTACTGTTGATTTCCTATAATGTATTTTTTATTGCAGTTGTATTCTTCATTTCTGACTGGTTCTTTTTTATGTTTCTCTCTCCATTTTTATGTTTCCTATTTCCTTATTTCAATGAAGTTCTCACTGAGATCATTGAGCATCCTTATGACCTGGGTTTTGAACTCTGCATTTGGTAGATCATTTGTCTCCATTTTGTTTAGTTCTTTTTCTGGAGCTTTGTTCAGTTCTTTCATTTGAGACATATTTCTTTTTTCTCTCTTGTGTTTGTTTCTATGTATTAGATAGAGCTTTCGTGTTTCCTGGTCTTAGTAGAGTGGCCTTATGTAGTCGGTGTTTTGTGGGGCCCAGTGACATAATCTCCCTGATCACCTGAGCCAGGTGCTGCAGGTGTGTCACTTGTATGAGTTGTGCATGCCCTCCTGTTGTAGTTAAGCCTTGGTTGCTGTTTGCACATCAGTGGGAGAGATTGACTCTCAGACTGATTGGTTGTGATGACTGACTATGACTACAGTGGAGGAGCTGTCATGCAGGGGCTGACCCTACAGAGCACAATTTGCTTTACTAGGGCTCTGGTGCCTGCCCAGTCTACATTTTGGGTGTGTCAGCTGTGGAGGTGATTAGGTGGTGTTCTGGTGTGGTCTGAAGCTGGCCACTGGGTGTGTTGGTTCAGGGGCTTCTTGTGGGGAGCTCTTGTGCAGGCCTGGGTCAACTGTTGCCTGTGCTCTGCCCAGGGCCACTTGGTATAAGCTACAAATTGATCTGCAGATGGTTGCCACTGTGCTGGGCTTGGTAGTGCCTGGGAGAGGCTAAGCTGTATAGTGAGGCCAGCTGCCACTAATGCTAGCCTTGGGGCTGCTCAGCAAAAGGTATGGGGCACTCTGAGGCCAGATGCTGCTTATTTGAGGTTTGTGAAACTTTAAGAGATTTTAAGCAAGTCTACAGCATGAGCCAAGACAGGCCACTTGTATGGAAAAGCCACTGGAAGCAGCTTGGATGGGCCCATTAGTTGGGTGGTGCAGAACCTCAGGGAATCACTAGGGGAGGGAGAATGGTATAGCAAGGTGATAGAGACTCAGATATGGCAGCTGCATACCAGCGGGGTGGGGGTAGGCCTCAAAAGAAGAGTAATGGATACTGCCATTACGTCTGTCTGTGATAAAGCTGCCCCTCCAGCCCTTGCCCTGAAGCCAGACAATTAGTTTTTCCCCTGGCACCTTTCAAGCTGCTGCCCCAAGAGTAAATGAGCTCAGAGCGAGAACTCCCTCAGGCAGTAATTATGAGTGTGAGCTCTTTAAGAGGAAATGCCTGGGATTCCAGTAGCCCCCCATTTCACTCAGCTATAATCCCCACTGGTTTTCACAGCCAGAAGTTATAGGGACTTCTTTCTCCCTGGAACTCTGGAATCTTGGGCTAGAAAGGCTGGTGTGGGGCTGGGACTCCTCACGCTTTAGGGGTACCTCTACAGCTGAAATATCTCTCCCAGTTTTTCGATGCTACATATGGATGAGAGACCAGTTCATTCCACGTCTCCACCCCTCCTACCAGTCTGGAGGTGGCTTCTTCTGTATCCTTAGTCATAGGACTTCTGTTCAGCTAGATTTCAGGCAATTCTTAATGATGGTTGTTCTTTAGTTTAGTTGTAATTTCAAGGTGGTCATGGGAGTAGGGAAGCAAAGAATTTATCTACTCCTCCATATACCCTGTTGTTTACAATATTTTATTAGTTATATCGTAGAAAAGTAAATGAGCAAAAAGACTTTTTAAAATAACAAGCATATATCCTGATTTCTTATGTGCCTAAATGCTATTATAGAAAAATTATTGCCTTGCAGTAGTTTTTCCCTTACAAAATGTTGCAGTTTTGTTAGGCAGAAAAATATATATAGACTATAAAATTACAGACCAGTGTAAGACACTAAAATTACCACTTGTGAAATATTGAGGTAGGTGGTCTGCCATAGATATACGTAAATAAATCCCTTTTATGGGATTTTATCCACAAATTCAAAGTTTTTTCTTTTTATTCTTTATTGCTAAATATTCCCAGGCTAACAAATACCTTAAAATTGTGTGGTTTCTTTCATTGCTTTTACTTTTATTGATGAAAGCAATCTAATTAGAAAGTGGCAGGAGATTATGAAAGATTTAACATATTATACCATCTGGTAGTATTTGCATTTTAATTGAACTTACTGGAGGAAGTAATGTTTACTCCGATGGAATAGATTTCTACTGGCAGAATTTCAGCATTGTGACCAATCATTTGCAGCTGATAAATAGCTCCTGCCTAACCCCCTTATGTGTAAGTGTTAATCTGATGGTATATTAAAAAATGGACAAGTTCATGACCTTAATCACAAACCTTGACATGATTAAAACAAATTTCAGGTGTTCTAGGACAGCTTTATGAAAAACATAATATTTTCCCTAGTTTTTGAAGGTGGGGTAATATATGAGTAGTCAAAAGAAATAAAGGAAGGCAAAAGAACCCAAGAGTAAATGAGCAAATCAAATCTGGGAATAGTCTTCAAGACTAATTTTAATAAGAAATGCTAATTTTAGCAATATTTTTATTTGCTCTAAGTGCTTCTGTGCCCCTCCTCCCACATCAATGGTCATTAGTTTTCAGATAAAAAGGAGAATGCTTGTTACTGGTAACTTTGTTAAAATCTACTTAATGTTCAAAATGAGTCTGACTACTTACATTTGAACATTGCCACTTTTGTTTCCAAATATAATATTTGATTCATTGGAGTAAAATTAAGAACTTGACTTGGCTTTTAACTATGGAAAACTGATTTCTAGTTATGGTTTTCATTGAGTTTGTGTGTGATTAGTGTGCGCCTAAAAATCTATCTGCTCAG
>NW_006442103.1:6799818-6819524 GCF_000325575.1 Pteropus alecto | reverse complement strand
CTCTGATCTTCTCCCTTTGAAATCTATTCCCTGTGTTTTTCAGCTCAGATCAGTTCACTCTGATTGGCTTCTGGGAATCCTTCAGTAGTTTTTCCCCACAGCCTCTCCAACACTTGTGATTACTTGTCTTGTTGATAATAGCCATTCTAACAGATATGAGGTGGTATCTCATTGTGGTTTTGATTTTCATTTCCTTAATAGCTAGTGAAAATGTGCATCTTTCCATATGTCTTTTGGCCATTTATATATCTTTTTGAGAGAAGTGTCTGTACAGGTCCTCTGCCCGTTTTTTGATTGGATTGTTTTTTGTTGTTGTTGTTGTTGAGTTGTATGAGTTCTTTATATAGTTTGGATATTAGCACCTTATCAGGGGTGTTGTTTGTAAATATCTTCTCTTATTTAGTTGTCTGCCTCTTCGTTTTGTTGATACTTTCTTTTGCCATGCAGAGCTTTTTAGTGTAATATAGTCCCATTTATTTATTTTTGCTTTTACTTCCTTTGTCTTTGAGGTCAAATTCATAAAATCCTCTCTAAAACCAAGGTCCATGAGTTTAGTACCTATGTTTTCTTCTTTGCAATTTATTGTTTGAGGTCTTATATTTAGGTCATTTATCCATTTTGAGTTAATTTTGGTGTATGGTAACAGATAGCAGTCTAGTTTCATTCTTTTGCATGTAGCTTTCCAATTTTCCCAGCACCATTTATTAAAGAGGCTTTTCTTTCTCCTTTGCATGTTTTTGGCTCTTTGCCAAAAATTATTTGCCCATATATACAGGAGTTTATTTCTGAATTCTCAATTCTGTTAATTGGTTTCTGTGTCTGTTTTTCTGCCAATACTATGCTGTTTTGATTATTGTTACTTTGTAGTATAATCTGAAGTCAGGCAGAATGATAACTCCAGACTTGTTTTCCTTCCCTCGGGATTGCTTTAGTATCAGGGTCTGTTGTGATTCCATACAAATCTGATAATTTTTTTTTGTTGTATTTCTTTAAAAATGCCATTGAGATTTTGATGGGAATTGCACTAAATCTATATATTGCTTTGGGTAATATGGCCATTTTACCTTTGTTAATTCCTCCAATCCATGAACACAAAATATCTTTCCATTTCTTTGTGTCTTCAATTTCTTTTAATAATGTCTTATAGTTTTCGATGTATAGGTTCTTTACGTACTTCGTTAAATTTATTCCTAGGTATTTTATTCTTTTTGTTGTATCTACAAAAATGTTTTTTTTCATTTCTTTCCCTGAAATTTTATTGTTAGTGTGTAGGAACACAATGGATTTTTGTATGTTGATTTCGTGTCTTACAACTTTACTGTATTTGTTTATTGTTTCTAATTGTTTTTTGGTAGAGTCTTTAGGATTCTCTATATAAGGAATCATTTCATCTGCAGAAAGTGATAATTTGACCTCCTTATTCCTAATTTGGATGCCTTGTATTTCTTTATCTTGCCTGTTTGCTTCAACTAGGACTTCCAATACGATGTTAAATAAGAGCGGTGAAAGCAGGCATCCTTGTCTTGTTTCTGATCTTAGAGGGAAGGCTTTCAGTCTTTTACCATTAAGCATGATATTAGCTTAGCATGTTGTATATGACCTTTATTATGTTGAGGTACTTTTCTTCTATACTCATTTTATTGTTTTAATCATAAATGGATGCTGTATCTTGTCAAATGCTTTTCTGAATCTATTGATATGATCTTATAATTTTTTTCCTTTATTTTGTTTATATGGTGTGTCACATTGATCAATTTGCATGTGTTAAACCATCCTTGCACCCTTAGAATGAACCCCACTTGATTGTGATCTATAATGTTTTTAATGTATTGTTGTATTCAGTTTGCTAGAATTTTGTTTAGGATTTTTGCTTCTGTATCACTAAAGATATAGCTCTGTAACTTTCTTTTTTGTGTGTAATTCTTAACAGGTTTTGGTATCAAGGTAATGTTGGCTTGTTAAATGAGTTAGGAAGTATTGCTTCTTCAGTTTTTTGGAAGAGTTTGAGAAGAACAGGTATTAAATCATCTTTGAATGTTTGATAGAAATCACTAGGGAACCCATCTAGTCCTGAACTTTTACTTTTGGGGAGACTTTTGATGATCGTTTCAATTTCCTACTATTGATCAATCTGTTGAGATTCAGTCTTGGAAGATTATGTATTTCTAAGAACTTGTCCATTTCTTCTAGATTATTGAATTTTGTTGCATATAGTCTTTCATAGTAGTCATGTATGAATGATCCTTAGTATTTCTGTGATATCTGTCATAACTTCTCTTTCATTTCCTATTTGTTTGTGTCTTTTCTTTTTTTCATTTAGTGAATCTTTTCAAAGAATCAGCTCTTTGTTGCATTAATTTTGTCTATTATCTTTTGCTCGTAATTTTATTTAATTCTGCTCTAATTTTTATTACTTCCTTCCCTCTGCTGATTTTGGGCTTTATTTGTTCTTCTTTTTCTAGTTCTTTAAGATGTAATGTTAGATTGTTTATTTGAGATTTTTCTTGTTTCTTGAAATAGGCCTGTAATGACATAAACTTTCTTTAACACTTTTGCTATTTATCAATAGTTTTGATATGTTATATTTTCCATTCTTATTTGTTTCTGTGTATCTTTTTATCTCCCCTTTTTTTCTCCTTTACTAGCATGTTGTTTAATCTCCACATATGAGTGCTAATAGCAATATTTTGACAATTTTATCTCTAAGATCTCCATCTTGGTCCTTTTTTGCCTATTATTATTTTATGGCTATCTTAGAGTCTCAATTAAAGTTCTAAACTTTAAGAATTCATTTTCCTCTCTATTGTTTATACAACCCGTTTATCCATCAGAGTTTAGATACTCCTTCACCCTGGGCTTTTTGTTTGACAATTGCAGTTTTAGCAAGGATCTTTTGACCTTGGTTGATTTTTCAAATTTATATATAAGGAATGATGCTGATCAAAATAGGAAGTTTTTGTGTTTACAGGCAGTTGTGCATGTCATTCTCTGCTTGCCCACTGGCCTTGCTGTTCCTTATACACACTGATTCCACTCTTGCTTCAGAGCTTTCACACTAAGAGTTTTCCTTTGATTAGAATATTCTTCCTCAGCATTCTCAAAAGCCCTTCCTGACCACTCCCTATCACCACAGCATCATTTCTTTGGTAGGCTCCCTCTCCTGCTTTATTTTTCTTTTACTCTTAGCAATGCGTAATTAGAGTATATCAATTGGGTGTATTTGTTTTTTATTTCTTTAGTGTGTGTTTTCCTACTGGAATGTAAAATGTAAAGTCCATGAGGGCAGGAACTTTGCTTCACTCATGACCATATTCCCAGTGTCTAGAACACTGTCTGATATGTACTAGGAACTTAGGAACTATTTTTTATGCTTCTTTTTCTGCGTTGGAGAGAGGACAGACTAGCTCAAGTTCTCATTTATTGTGAAAATAAGAAAAGCATGGTTAGAGCTCTCCTATTAATTTCATTCTTTCTGCTCCTTTTGTGGTAGTCCTGAATTACCTCAAAACATTATTCTCCTTAAATCTTCCCCTTATCCATGTATTAGGAAAATCTTTCTCTCTGCTGAGAAACCAATTCTCAAGGCTGTGCTGGGAGCAGATGCTGCTATCAGCTTACTGATACACAGGAAATAGACTAAGAGATCGTTCCATTCGTTTAATAAGTGATCCTTAAATATGTGATCCAGGCTTCCTTTCTTTTATTCAGCTAGATCTATGCATGCCTCCCTGGGCCTCCACAGGGGAGGTCCTCCCACATAGCCTTCAGGCAATGCTTTGAGAAATGATAATTAAATAAAATGAATAATCCTCTGATAATTGTTGTTTCAATAAATATTTATTAGCATTTTAAAGGGCTTGGATGGAGAGGGGAAAATAGGTACCTTCAGTGTACTATCTTGGTCTTGAAATAATAATATTTAAATCAGGAGACTTTTAAGAGCTTAAATTTTTACATAATTTCTCCTATGGAAACTCGGAAACTATTTCGGAGTACTAAATTAAAAGAATTATTGAGGTTTCTTTACTTCCTGTATTAGCTTTCCAAATTCTTCCTGTATTAGGTTACGAAGACACAGACTGTAAGAAAAGTTCAAACTAAGTTTTAAAAAGAAATTACAATTTCTATTAAAAAGAAAAAGGCAACACTGAGCCGCAAAACTAAAGCAAGCAGTATTCAATGCCCTTAAACACCCTCACAATTCCACCTCTTCCTGAAAATCAAAAACCCGCATGTTTCAGAGGCCCAGAGACCTCCCAAAGCTCCTTACAGACCCTACAGTAAGGCTAGAAAACTTCTCTGTAGGCATAAATGGAGTAAAATTTACAAGCAATTCTAGCGAAGGGAGGTAAAATGCACTTTGTCTCTTCTACCACAGGTTGAAATATATATATTTTTCCTTCTTTTAATGATCTAATTGATCCTATATGTTTAACAAGTTCAACATTAAGTTCAGCGGACTTGATTTTTCAGGTTGCTTTTTTTTTTTTTTTTTTTTTTTTGGCAAAGCTTTTCTCTCTATATTGTAATGCCATAGCCAATGAAGTCAAGGTGATAAGTGTGGTAAGTGTAGCAAGAGATGGTGCCAACGACACTCTTTAAATCCCTGTGATTGCCCTAAACAAAGCAATGCTCACATGCTAGGGCCTTCCTTTGGAGAAAGGGACAGTAGATAATGAGTCACTTTTCAAGTCCACCCCTAACACCAACCTACTCTCCTAGGGTTAGGCTATAATAGATTTAACCCTTGTGGGTGGGGGGTGAGTAATGTAGCATTCACCTAATTTTTAGGCTTCTGCTCAACCGTAGGTGTTATTCAGTCGATATAGTCTAAGACAGGCTTTCTTTTAAAAGTCCTTTCTGTTACATATTATTTTCTTCTGGGACAAAATAAGCTGAAAAAAACATCAAAATTTAAGGAGCTAATATCTGTGAAGTCAGCCATACAATTTTTACAGCAATGAGCAACAAAATATTTGTTTGCAGGTTTCTTTTAGTTTAATTAGAAAATTAAAAGTTATCAAAATCAACATATTTCTCTTTAATACACCACTAGAACTTAAGAGCCTTCAACCCAAAAATAAAGTCAGTCATAAGCTGGACCTGATAGTTTAGAAATAAACATCAGATAGTAAAATATGATTTATCAACATAGCAAAATGTAAGGTAAATAAGATAGTTGCCTCCTATGCCAAGAGTTTTCAGCTTTGGAACCAAATGACCAAATCATTCAAACACATCCCAAATTGGAGTTTTTGGAGTTTGATGAAGCTGGCTTTGATTCTCAAGTCAATCACTTACTGAATTGTGTCAACTCTGGGTATTAATTTTCTCATCTTAAAAAAATAATAATAATAAAACTTCACTGCATATTTTCAGAATTTATATGTGATAATATATGTAGAATATGGGATAGTAGCTAAAATGCTTATTTTATAAAGTCAAAGGTCACAAATTTTAGAAGACCTGGGTTTGAGTATCAACTGAGCCACCTACTAACTTTGAGTTTTTCTCGTTTATTTACCCTGAACTTTATTTTTTTAATTCATAAAATTAAAGCTAAAGCTGTAGTTATTTTGAGGAGAATTAATTAATGAAGCTAATTCATTTAAACAATATTTATTCAAGATAAAACAGAGGACCCAAAAGACACCTGCCCACATTAAGCTGAGATTCTAGTAGTTTTACCAGAATTTAATACACAGCAGTAATTTATTTAACATGAATGAAGATAAATCATATTCAAAGATAGAATTATAGCTTCTAACAGAGGAGGAAAAGAATCACCAAAAGTATGTCTTTTCTAGTTCCAAAGCTTGTCTTTAGCTACAAAACAAATTTATACATATTATGAAACATTCTTTAAAGAAGCAATGGGAAAAGACAAAATAAATTATATAATTAAAAAAATATGTAGAAAGAATTTAACTCCTTGGCACTATTTTGGTAGTTTTAGTGTGTCCATTGCTTTAAAAAGAGATTCCTTCTGGAAAATATGACTTCGCGCTCCAAAATGATTAATTATTTCATTTATTTTAATGTTCTGCAGCAGGTTGGGGAAGTTTGTGTAAGATGGTGTTTCCTCATTTCATTTCTCCAGATCTGGTTGAAGAGTTGGATATTATTGTAGGAAAAAAAAGTATATTAATCAGTGATATTCTGACTACTTTTTTTTTCACTGATACAGTGATAAAAATGTTTAAAATTTTTATCTTCTTACAATCAAATAAACACAACTCAGTGGTAGATATAATTATGCAAGTATGCATATTGATTAATAAACCAAATAAGATTCCAAGGATTATAGTTGATTGAAGTTTGTTTTTTATTTACAGTTACTGTTTTAGAAATAACTGGTTTGCCAAGTTACTTTTCTTGCTCACCTCATATTGAAAGTATGTGCATATTGAAAGTGTTATGTGCATATTCTTTTACATTCATGAAAAACCCAAATTATTTTGAATTGGCTACTGTGTTTTAGGCTGATGAATATACTATTTATTAGCAAAATCACAGTATAAACAAGCCTAAAGGAAAGTATGAAAAATTCTATGGGACTTTAGCCAAAGAGTTTTTATCAGGAAGAGGAATGAAGTGAGGTTAAGGACACATATTTTGCTTTAAGATTACATAGAGATACAATGAATAGCAAAAAGAGTTGGGAAAGGGGATCTTAAAACTAATGGAAATGAGTACACTATCTTTACTATTTCTCTAGATCAACCTTTGGTCTGCAAATAATGTGTATTACCTGTAGGTGGATGAGTGAGCTTTTTTGGGGGTGGGGCACAGATTTATTTATAGTTTGTTTCCCTAAATTAATCACCTACTTGCCCTCTCCAATCTTTCAGAGAAGCCATGATAGGTACAACTAGTATTTCATATATATTAATTATGACAGCAGGGTTTTTCCCCTCTTGAATTTACAAAAACCGTCCCTCTTAATTTAGCCTCATGTTATATATTTTGTAATAAAAATTATTTTCCTAAGCTTAATTTCAACCATTGTATTTCAACATTTCAGGCAAATAATGTCTAATTTAGCTATTCCTTTTTATTTTTGTATTTTAAATTCTATCTTTATGTTTAGGTTCATTCCCTGGATATTCAAACAGCTGAAGAAGCTCCTGTTAAAATAAATAAATCAGACACATGTGTACACACACACACACACACACACTTTGATGCCTTATAGTGCTCTTCTTCTTCGCAACCATACATTTTAAAAGTGTAATTTATCCTGTTTCCACATCCTTATTTCTACTCTTTTCTAGACCCAGGACAGCTGGCTTCCTTTTCCATCACGTGAGTAAAATTGCTCTCATTAAAGTAAGTAATGACTTTGTTGCTGCTACAACCTATGGATCCTTTACTTCCTTATTTTTTATGCACTTTTTAACAGTATTTAACAATTTAACCATTTCTTTCTTAAACCAATTTGCTCTATTTCAGCAGGCTTGTCTAATTTATCTCCTACTCTACAGTTACTGTCTCATTTTTCTTTAAGTTGCCTTGGAGTTTGTTCTGGGCATCTTGGGTTGTATCTTGGTCCCCCTTCTCCATCTTCTCTACGTAATTCCCTGAAAGATTGACTCAATTTATACGCTTTCAATCACCGTCTGTCCTCATGGTGCCTCCTGTGTCCATGCTGTAATCCAAACACATAAATCCAAATGCCTTCTGGAAATTGTCTTGAACATCTCATAAGCACCTCAGCTTAACACATTCCAAACTGAATTTTTCACCTTCCCTTCACTCCTCCACCCATCAAATGGCTTTCTTCTATGTTCTCTACCTCTGCAAATAACATTAACATTTGTTTAATTTCCAGAGCCAGAAATAAAGCTACCGTTTTGACTGTTCATTTTCTTTCATCCTCAAATCCAAATAATAGTAAGTCTTGCCATTCTTATTCTTCATTTTCATGCTACCATATTAGTCCCAACCACCATGGCATGTCACCTGATAATCTAACAATTTTCTAACTAGTTCCATTAACACCTGCCCTGTCCCATCTGTTTAATTTTTACAGCAGAATTGCATTACTCTTTAAAAACAAAATTATGATTTTTTAAAATTAATTAAAACCTGTTCTTTGATTCCTATTGTACTTAGACCAGAATCCAAATATGCATGCATGGTTTGCATGGCCATTCATTATGTAGGCCCTCATCACACCACCGGTATCATATCTTTTCCCTTGGTCCTTCTTGCTTATGCAGTCAGTTCCTTTATATATGCACAAGCACATTCATTTTAAGTACTAACCTTATTAAATTGCTTTTAGTTTCCTTAAGCACCATACTGATAATTCCGTTTCTGTTTTCACTTCATTATCATCTACTAACATTTAGACTTCCAATTAAGTGTCCCCTATTTCCTAGAAGTATTCCTATTTCCTTCTGTCTAGCTTTGGAGTTTTTGTTTTATGTTTCTGGACATATTCCCTTATGTCACCTTTCAGACTAAATCATAGTTGCCAGTTTTAATTGCCCATATTTTCTCACTTGACTGTAAGCTCTACAGTCTTGAATGTTATTTACTACCCCATCCTTGAACCAAGCCTAAATCCTGGGACTCAGTACATTTAAATATTAATTTAATGGATACATAATGCATAATTAATCGAGTAAGTGGACTTTTATTAGTAAGGCATACAAATAAACTATAAATTATCTTTTTAAAATATCATTTTATTTCAAAGGCAATACATGTTCATTATGGAAAATTTGGTAAATCCAGGTATAATGCTTAAAGTTGTATTTATCCATAATCATATCACATGGCAATAACAGCAGTTTTTGAAAATCTATCATCTACTTATTTTTATGCAATCCAAAACATTAGATATTGATCCCCTACTGCCTTTTTAATATCTATAGTTCTAAAGTTATTTTATAAAATGCTAAATGCGATTTGGTTTCTTTTTTTAGAATCAACAATTTTTGTATTTTTGATTTTCTTGATATAGATTTACAAGTAGTAATTCTGTGAGACAAACAGTTTTAAATGTCTAATATGTTCAAAATATGTTTTAGATATTTAAAAAAAGTTGTCTCTTCTAAAAATAGTTTCTCCAAAAATAGCTTATTAAATGCTAAGAAATTCCCAGTTGGTAGCAATAGGGAATCATTGTTATGACTTAAAAACATTGGTCAGAACAGGTAATAGTGATTTCTGTGATAACATATAAGCATAGTGTTCAAGTGACATTACAAGACTCTCTCAAGTCTCATTGATTTTCTACTCCAAATGGCTGGCCTTAGCACAGCAACTGTGTTCATATTAGCATGTGCAGCAGATAAAACAGGAATTTCTAAGGTCAGTAACTCTCAAATTTAGAGTCTAAAAGAATCACCTCGATCATTTGTTAAAAAATTATCTGCACCCCATCCTCAGAGATCCTAGTCTTGTGGTTTGCAAAATACTACCTGGGAATTTGGGCCTAAACCACCTATGGACTTTTCATGCATTCTTCATAATTTTTAACCCTGGAACAATAACATATCATTCCCTGTTTTTGGTCTTTTAATAATATAAGCATGAGTGAAAAATTTAAACAATTAAAAATGCATTTTTTACCTTTAGAAATATTGTTTTATATGATAGAATTTTTAATGTTTCTTTTACTTGAAAGAGGTTAGTTTTTGAACCAACACTGCTCTTCTACCCTAAGGCCTTCCTGTATTGAACTTATTTTTTCCTCTATGAAGCTACTCTCAGAATTAGAGCCCATGGAAAGCGAATAGGCTTTGGGCACTTAAAAAAAATGTAGATAGTCATTTCATTCCCATGTCGTATTTTACTATTTTAGGGAGTTTCAATTAAATTATGTCATTTAGGTAAATTCAAATATCATATTCAAAAAGATATTTATATAAAACATCTTTGGTTTTCTAGTACTACAATATCAAATTTCCTTAAACTCTGACCTAATAGTGCATTTTAAAATTCATTATGAATTGTAATATAGATTAATATTAGCCTTCAAATAAGGAAAAGTGGTAGAGTAGAAAGCACACATTTAAAAACAAGCTTTATCTCTGGCTTCACCATTCCTATAACTTTGTTAAATTATTTCTCCTTTTCCCAGACTCCAAATTGACCAGATATTTATTGAGGACTTTCTTATTGCCAAGAACAGTAGATTTAAAGATGAAAACAGACCCCCTTGCTCCGCCTTGCTTTCTTCGTCGTTTTCATGAAGCTCAAGTGAAGGAGCTCTATAAACTCTATCTAGTTCCACATCAATGCAAAATTTTATTTTCATTTGCTGTGATTGCATTAAGTACACTAAATGGTTTTCTCAGAAATTGTTTTTGTAAACTTCTTAAAGATGATCACATAATGAGCAAATATATGGTAGATAATTATTTTCTAAGCTTTTGAATCTTTTCTTTAAGAAGACCCCTCTCTGTCACTGGTCTGCAAACTGTTCAACTTTGTTAAAATTGGTGTTTAAATATAAATTTTCCTCAAGTCCAAACTAGAATTTTTTTTATCTTGACATCATATCTAGCTCTCTTCTTAGAATATGTCATTGTTAATAACTGCTTTATTCTCATTAAAATCTCCTGCTAATTTCCATTTAGTAATACACAGATTATTTTCCTTCAATACTCATCAACCATTCCATATGTCTTTTACTATAAATTCAAAACAACTGAAGGTGGTAAATACATTTTAAAGCCTATTTAGATGTGTTTTAGTGTGCATCCGTGTGTGTGTTTGCAGATCCATGCGTTTAAGAAATAGTCTATATGTAGAAATCTTTTCAAATATGTAAATGTAATTGTATTTCTCTATCCACATACTAGATATCTGCTATCTTTTCCCCCTCCTAACTGAAATTGCCCTGACTATATCTACCTACTGATGAAATGGCTCTGGATTATTTTGTTGGCGTATTTGGCCATCATGTCCCTGACATTAGCTGTTTGGAACAGGCACAGCCACATGACACAATAGAATCTAATCTGTACAATAGTACATGAGGCTATATGATTCCAAGTCAGCTCCCAAGCAAAAACTATGGTGACCACTCAAATTAAAACTGAGACCCAGGATGGGGTGAAGGAGAGTCATCAGATTGACCAGGAGAGCAGAATGGAAACCTACATTTAAAAAAAATCAGAAATAGGAAGAGAGAAGATGTGTTACCAAAATGACATAATACCACAACAGGTATAAGATTTATTTTGCTCTTGCTTTGAAGGTATTTCAAGAGGTACTGCTCACCAAAACAGTAATGAATCCTTTTTTTTTTTTAACCATTCCCCCAACTCTCTCTCCCTTGGCAACCATTAGCTTTTTCTCCATATCTATGGGTCTGTTTCTGTTTTGTTTGTTCGTTTTGTTTTGTTTTGACTTTTTAGATTCTACGTATAAGTGAAATCACGCAATGTTTGATTTTCTTCGACTTATTTCATTTAGGTCCATCCATGTTGTTGTAAATAACACAATTATATATATATGAATATAACACAATTGTATATAACACAATTATATGTATATATAACACAATTATATGTACATATAATTGTGTTATATATACATATAATTGTGTTATATACAATTGTGTTATATTCATATATATATAATTGTATTATATATATATAATTGTGTTATTTACACTATATATATACATATTGCTGAGTAATATTCCATTGCATGTATATATATCACATCTTCTTTATCTATTCACATATCAATAGACACCTAGGTTGCTTCTATATCTTGACTATTATAAATAATGCTCAAGTGAACAAAAGGTATATATATCTTTTCAAATTAGTGTTTTTGTTTCCTTAAGATAAATACCCAAAAGTGGTATTGTTGGGTCATATGGCAGCCCTATTTTAATTTTTTGAGGAATCTCCCTACTGTAAATTGGTGGCTACAGCAATTTACAATCCCAATAATAGTGTACGAGGGTTTCCTTTTCTCCACATCTTCGACAGCACTTTTCATTTGTTAAGTTTTTAACGACAGCCATTTTAGAAACATGAGGTGATATCTCATTGTGGTTTTGATTTGCATTTTCCTGATGATTCATGATGCTGAGCATCTTTTCATGTGTCTGATGGGCATCTGAATGTCCTCTTTGGAGAAATGTCAATTTGGGTCCTCTGCCCATTCTTTAATTTATTGTTTTTGTTTGTTTGTTTATTTTGTCATCGAGCTATATGAGTTTCTTCTACATTTTGGATAGTAACCACTTTTCAGATGCATTATTTGTGAATTATCTTCTTCCATTCAGTAGGTTGTCTTTTTATTTTGTTGGTGGTTTCCTTCTTTATGAATCTTTCTTCATGATAAACAAGATAAATGATTTCCAATTTAGAAAAGATTTGACCATACTTCTTTTCACAGTAAAGCTAGGCATACATGTTAGTTAGACTTTTATGGTTTCAAGGAACATTGAAGCATTTCAGGAAACTCAAGTATGGTTTTTTTATTATAAGATTATATGTCAAAATAAGAAAAGCAAATATTTCAGCCATGAGTCGAAGCTTCATGGAACTTGGGAAAAACTCAACAATTAAATATCTTAAGAAAAGTAACAATAGTATAGTAATTATATACAGTTATACTAGGCTCACCAAAAAGGAAAATGGGAAATGGTTCAGGTACTAGATTCATTACAAGCTATAGCAATTAGACAAGAAAAAGAAGTAAAAGCATCAAAGTTCTTTACTACTTAAGAAAGACATATAATTGTCACTATTTGTAGATGACATGGTATTATTGTATGTAGAAAAGCTAAAGACTCCACCAAAAAACTATTAGAATTAGTGAATTCAGTAAAGTTGAAGAATACAAAATTAATGTATAAAAATTGGTTACAGCTTAGTGGTTACCAGAGGGAAAGGTGGAAAGGGAAGGTAGAAAAGAGTAAAGAGGGTCAGGTGTATGGTGACAGAAAGAGATGTGACTTCGGGTGTTGAACACACAATGCAATATACAGATAATGAATTATAAAATTATATGCTCAAAACCTACATAATTTTATTAACCAACATCATCCCAATAAATTTAAATAGAGCAAAGAAAAAAACAATTTAAAAAATCTGTTGCATTTCTATACACTAATAACAAACTATCAGAAAGAGAAACTTTAGGATTATTTGTTTAGTACATGGATTATAATACACATTTACACATGCTCACTCATCATGTATGTGCTTGTGGCCAAAGCCTAAAGAGCAGCATTTTTTTTTTTCAGTACAATCTAACTTGATTAGCTAAAGACCAAAATAAACATTAATTTATGGTTTATCATTATAAAATTGGTTCTTGTTATAGATACTGCAGATATTGTGATACTTCACTTAGACTTCCAACTCAAGACCATCCCCCAGCTTCTGGTAGTAACAGCTGCTGAACACACACAGCTCAGTCCCTCAATAGGAATTGTTCTCAGCTCTAAGGAACTTCCTTGCCAAAGGGGACTGGGGGCAGCCCATGGCCAATGGTGAGCTGATGAAGGGACACAAAGGCAAAGATCTCTTTGCTCAAATTGGGATAACTTTAAAGTTCCATCTCAGCTCAGAGATTCCCATAGGATTGGCCAAGGTATTACATGTAACTGTATTGCAAGTCAGGTCAGCTTCCCCCTTTGCCCAGTCCATCATTATCACTTATTAATATATGTGTATCTTAATAGATTGCCCCAGTAAGCCTTCTGTATAAAATTCTCTGTCGCTTTATAGGGAACTCAAGCTAATACAGAGAAAACTCAGGCCCTGCAGTTTACAACAATACAAACTAAAAGAATTTTCCTACTTGAATTTTAAAATGATGATCTAAAAGAATTCAAGAGTACAACTAAAAATAATTTCAAGTTTATTATAACTTATCATTTTCAATACAATAAGTATTGCAAGATGGAAGTGAGATTGTTCTCACAATATCCAAGATAGAGACTTTGGACTTTCCCAAATGAAATTGGTTGGGATTACATGTAATTGATAAATGCCAAACCTGGGAGAAGTTTAATCTGTAAGCCATTTAAAGTCAGGACTGTATCTATTTCTTATGTAAAACAGGACATCAATATTGTATTTTTTTTATTATAAAAGTAGAAATGCACATCCCAGAAGGATATCTGTGACACAGTAAATGAGAACAGCAAGTTGCATTTATATGTATAATACAATGTTTATAAGTGTAAATGGTATCAATCCTTTAGATGCTTGTGTATTTATTTGCATATGCTTGAGAGTGAAGAAGGATATATAACAGGAATTAACATAAACTATCATAGGATGAGATGAGTAGAAGGGCAAAGTTAGCAAGAGTGTGAATATAGTGGTTTAAAAGAACCATTATTTGATTGTGGGGTTTTTTTTGTTTTGTTTTTGCGATTGAGGTTAAGAGGTATAAGGTTTGTAATTTTGGAAGAGGCATTTTAGACTTAGAACAATGTCTTTAGTCTAAAAACAAAACAATGAAAACCTATTCTAAATAAATTTTTGTTTATCGTAATATGATACCAGCTAACGTTTATATTGCTGAAAGGACAGTTCCAAGACAGCAGTGAAATCTATTATAAACAAATGCAATGGTTTCAAGGAACTGTGGGAAAAAAACAAATAAATAAACAAAACTGAGTTACAATTGATGACAGAATTATTAAATTTTCTTTCCTCAGAAATGCCTATACTACAAACACATATATATATAGCGCCATGAAATCATCACCACAATTCAAGATAATGAATTTTTACCATTATCCACAAAAATTTCTTTGTCTCTTTGTATTT
This sequence comes from Pteropus alecto, assembly GCF_000325575.1. Lineage (NCBI taxonomy): Eukaryota > Metazoa > Chordata > Mammalia > Chiroptera > Pteropodidae > Pteropus > Pteropus alecto. The sequence continues at coordinate 6,804,759 of NW_006442103.1, read as the reverse complement.
TCTCCTATCCCTCTTCATTCTACGTGTGCATCCTCAGGCTACCAAAGATCTGCTTCCTGTCATGAAGGATTAATCTGAATTTTCTAGAATTTTATATAAATAGAAACATACAGTATGTATTATTTTATTTCTGACTTTTTTCACTCTGTAATTTTTTTGACTTATCAGTGTTGTTGAATATATCAATAATTCATTAATTTTAATATCTGAGTACTATTCCATTCCAAGATTTGTTTTTCCATTCACCTGTTGATGGACATTTGTGTTATTTCCAGTTTGGGGCTATTACAAATAAAGCTGCTATTTACATTTGTGTACAAATCTCCCACACCTGTGTGGAAAGATATGCTTTTGTTTCTCCTGTGTAAATACCTAAGAGTGTGTATTAGTTTCTAGGGCTATTGTAACAAAGTACCACAAACTGGGTGGCTTAAAACAACAGAAATTGATTTTCCCACTGTTCTGGGGTCTAGAAGTTCAAAATCAAGGTGTTGGCAGAGTCAGGCTCCTTCCAAAGGCTGTAGGGAATATTGCTTCTCAGGTTCTTCTAGATTCTGACATTTCTTGGCATTCCTTGGCTTGTAGATGGATTATTCTCAGGAATATTGCTTCTCAGGTTCTTCTAGATTCTGACATTTCTTGGCATTCCTTGGCTTGTAGATGGATTATTCTCAGGAATATTGCTTCTCAGGTTCTTCTAGATTCTGACATTTCTTGGCATTCCTTGGCTTGTAGATCCATTCTCTGCTTCTGTCTTCATTGGCCTTCTCTCCTGTGTGTTTGTGCTTCTGTGTCCAAATTTCCCTAAGAAAACCGACCATATTAGATTTAAGGCCCACTTTGATCCAGTATGAGCTCATCCTAACTGGATTACAACTTCAAAGACCCTATTTCCAAATAAGGTCACATTTATTAGTTCTGGGTAAATGTGAATTTGACACTACTCAACCCCAGACAGAGCGAACATTTATTTGAACAAGGTTACTTTTTACTGCACAGATATGTTTTCCAAGTATTTTCTTCTATGAAGGACTTGCCCTTTCATTATTATACATACCAGTGTCTTTTGAAAAGCAAAGTTTTCAATTTTAATAATCTAACTTAGTGATTTCTTTCTTTTATAATTTGCCTTTTGTATAATATTTAAGAAATATATATCAAACTCAAGTCATTGAGAGTTTTCTCTATGATTTCTTATAAAAGTTCTAGATTTAGTTCTATGAATCAATTCAAATTAATTTTTGTCTATAATGTGAAGAATAGAGACTTCTTTTTTGTTTATTTTGTATATAATTATCCAATTGTTCTAGCACCACTTGTTGAAAATGGATTTTTTTCTTTCCCATTGAATTGTCTTGATAATTTTGTCAAAAATAAATTGAATATACATATAGGGCCTAATTCTAGATTCTCTATTCTGTTGCCAATTGATCTGTTTTTTTAATCTATGTGCCAAAACCACACTGCCTTGATTCTTGTAACTTTAGAATGAGTCTTAAAATTAGATAATAAGTCTTCTGACTTTGTTCTTTATAAAAATTATTTTGTTAATTTTCGGCCCCTTGCAGTTTTATGTAAATGTTAGAATTTGCTTGTCAATGTGTATCCCAATGCTTGCTGGAATTTGGATTGAAATTGCATTAAATCTATAGGACAATTAGATAAGAAGTGGTATCTTAACAATATTGAGTCCTTTTAAGATATAAGTATAGTATGTTACTTCATTTATTTATTAATTTCTCAGCAATGTTATTTAGTTTTTAGTATATAGATATTGCATGTTTTCCCAGAGTTATCCCTATTTCATGTTTTTCATGTTATTTTATATGGTATTATTTTAAATTTCTATTTGGAATGGCAATTTGCTAGTATGTAGAAAAACAATTGACTATTGTATATTGGTCTGGTATCATTTGGTATAACTAAACTCATTTATTAGGTTTAGCAGATTTTTTTTATAGCTCCCACAGGATTTTCTACATAAATGATAAAGTTGTTTGTAAAAACTGACAACTTTACTTCCTTTAACAATTTCAATACCTTCCCTTTCTCCCTCCATTCTTCTTTCTGTCTTATTGATCAGGCTAGAACCTGTAGTGTGATGTCAAATGGGAGCATGAGAGGAGACATCCTTACTTTGTTCCCGATCTTTGGTAAAAAAGTTTTTTACCATTAACTTATGATGTTAGAATGTATGTTTCTCATAGATGCCCTTAATCAGACCCTTTTACAGATTTATAGGTCTCTCTCTGTGCATCTCTCCTTTTTGGTTCACTGTTCCTTGACAACTAGCTGCATTGGTTTTCCTAGATTACCAATTCTTTGTTCTCCAGTCATGGAGACTAACAGTCTCTACCTATGTTCCTTTTTGTGCTTCAGCCTGGAAACTCTAGACTCTCTAAGGGCACCTCATTTGTTTCGTCTCTCTCAGGGATTATTTTTATATGTGTGCTGTTTGATGTCTAATATGTGAAACCTAGTATTTCATATATTTTGTCTGGTGTTTTAATTATTTTAAGCAGAATGGTAAATTCTGTGCTTGTTACTTAATCTTGACCTAAGTTCTAATATCTTCTCAATTATGAGTCTATTTTACTAAACTGTATGCTCTCTAAAGGCAGATACCATGACTTTTATGTCATTATTTGCATGATTCACTGCATATAATAAGTATCACTTCATGTTTGCTAAATGAATGAATACATGATAATTGAATAAATGCATTATATTGGTCTGTCTGTTTATGTTAATGCAGTGATGATGCTGAGAATATATCTGTGGCTATGTAGCCAGTCCCTAAGTACTTTAACATTTTTAAAAATTAAGGTTGTTAATTCCAATCACTGCTAAAGTATGTCAAATTTAGCCAGCATAAGCATATTTGGATTATTAATTATTTCTGTATTAGCATATCCATCTCAGTAATGCTGCCTAGAAATGTGAACCAAGGCATATAATGGTCAGAACTGAGGAATATTTATTATGCTGGCAACTTTTATATTCATTGGGACTGTCACACAAAGTAACAAAAGCCAAGCAGAAGAAGATATATTTACTAATACAAAATTCTTGAAAGGGGGATTACAAGAAACCCATGTAATTTAATAGTAGTCCCAAGGTTTCCTAAAATACCAGTGCTCAGGAAATATCAGTGATATATGTGTGTGTGTGTGTGTGTGTGTGTGTGTGTATATATGTGTGTAATACATACACACATACATACAATGGAGCAAAGATAGACTGTTCCACAAATGGTGTTAGACCAACTGGATGGACATCCACATGCAAAAAAATAAATCTAGACAAAAACTTAACACACTTCAAAAAAATTAACACAAAATAGATCATAGAACTAAATATCAAATGCAAAACTATAAAATTCCTAGAAGATAACCTAGGGGAAATCCTAGATGACCTTTGATGTTTTATCTAAAAAGCCATTGCCACATCCAAGGCATGATCCATGAAAGAAATAGTTAATAAGCTAGACTTCATTAAAATGAAAACTTCTGCTCTATGAAAGACAATGTCTAGAGTATGAGAATATAATCCACATGCTGAGAGAAAATGTTTGCAAAAGACCAATCTGATAAAGGACTGTTATCCAAAATATACAAAAAAAATCTCCTAAAAGTCAACATTAAGAAAATAAACAACCCCACTAAAAAGTGGGCCAAAATCTTTATATTTGCCTTACCAAAGAAGATATACAGATGACAAATAAGCATATGAAAAGATATCAGGGTAATGCAAATTAAAAAAACCATGGGATACCACTACACACCTGTTAGAATAGCCAAAATCCATTGAGAACACCAAATGCTGGTGAGGATGTGGAGCAACTGGAACTCTCATTTATTGCTGGTAGAACTGCACATAGGACAGCCCCTCGGGAATAGAGTTTGTCAGGTTTTTGCAAAACTAATTACACTCTTACCATGTGATCCAGCAATCACAATCCTTGTTACATACCCAAAGGAGTTGAAAATTTATGTCCACACGAAACCTTGCACACATATATTTATAGCAGCTTTATTCGCAGTTACCAAAACTTGGAAGCAACCATGATGTCCTTCAGTAGGTGAATGGATAAATAAAACTGTAGCACATTCAGACAATGGAATATTATTCAGTAGTAAAAAGAAATGAGCTATCAAACCATGAAAAGACAAAGAAGCCAATCTGAAAAGGCCATATCTTGTGTGATTTCCACTATATGACATTCTGGAAAAGGCAAAACTATAGACAATTATAAGATCACTGATTGCCAAAAGGTTGGGATGATGGAGATGAATGGGCAGAGCACAGAGGATTTTAAGAGCTGTGTAAAATATCATAATAATGGATACATAGCATTATATATTTATCCAAACCCACTGAATGTGTAACACCAAATGTGGACCCTAAGGCAATCTATGGAATTTGGGTGATGATGATGTATCAATTTATGTTCATCAATTATAACAAATGTACCACTCTGATGAGTGATGTTGATAATGAGAGGGGCTATGCATGTTGGGATGGGAGAGCAACATACGGTAAATTTCTGCACTTTTTCCTTAATTTCACTGCAAACCTTAAAATGCTCTAAAAAACAAAGTCCTAAATGTTTTAAAAGCTGTCATAGTTAAGGCCTGTGGTAATTCTTTTTGCTGTGGGACTTCCTTAATGAGCCTAACATTGGGAACGATCCCTACCCAGAGAACGAGTAGCTGCACTGTAAAAGGCCTTACTTAAGAGCTAAATTGATTTCTGGGCTTCTTTCGTTTCTGCCTAACACAGAGCTCCAGCTCTGTGGCAACTTCTATTGTTTATGGACTTGCACCAAAAAAACCGAACTGCTCTGAACTTTAGCCAGTAGAGCAATTTGGTACTGGAGAACTTTTAACCACTAAGAGAGGTTATAAGAAATCCAACTCTTGCATAAATTTGGCTTAATGA
>NW_006442103.1:6684557-6799779 GCF_000325575.1 Pteropus alecto | reverse complement strand
AAGAGAAAAAATTCAACAAGTCCAGGCAAGCAAGTTTGGGGGCCTTAGAATATTTCAGGATATTGAGAAAAGGCTGGATTTCCAGTTATGAGAGGCAGCTGAAGATCCAGAATTGTCATAATATAAAAATTATTTTACTTATGACTTTATTTTTCTACTTAAAACAAGAAAAGTAATATGTATATTTCAAATATATGCATTGAATTTCTGATTTTGTTTTTTAATTTAAACCCCATACCCTCTAATTTTGAAGATAAGTTTCAATGAATACAGTTATTGGTAACTCACCATCAAAATTGTTTCTTGTCATAGTCGATGTATATTTTAGTAAATATTTTAATCTCATTTAAACAGGAAAAAACAACAAATCAAGGAAATAAATAATTCTAGGTGGACCCTTTTTATGCTACATGCATTTATCATCATCATCACTCTTCTCTGGGCTTTCAAAAAGCGAAATTCAGATAAGCAAGCTGAAAATTCAAACTATTATGGAAAAAAAATCTCTTAGGCATTAAGTACTTTGGTCTCTAACCCTACCTCTGCTGTTACCTAGCTAAGTGGAGCTTTGAATAAATCACCTTGCTTCATTGGACCTTTGATTTTTCTTTGTTAAAATAAAGGAGTTGTACCAGATGATTTCTAAAAGCTCTTAACACTTCTTGCATATGCATCTGTTACAAATATTTTATTTACATAGCAATATCCTATTTTAGAAAATGTTGCTCAAGTGGATATGTCACATCTATCAGGTACTAAATCAATTAGGAAGTAAAAACAGCTATTTCATTTAGAATTGGAAATTATCAAAAACAATTGCACAGTTTTTAAAATTTTTATATTTTTTTATTTATAGTTGACATATAATATTATATTAATTTCAGGTGTACAACACAGTGATTAGATATATATATAACTTATGAAGCAATTACCCAAATAAATCCAGTACCCATCTGACACCATACATAGTTACTAGAATACTATTACATGCTATACTCTACATCCCCCCATGACTATTTTGTACTACCAATTTGAGCTTGTTTCTTGTTTGTTTGTTTGTTTGTTTATCTTATTCTCTAGATTCCATATATAACATTCATCTTTGACTTGCTGCACTCAGTGTAATACCCTCTAGGTCCATCTATGTTGTCGTAGATGGCAAGATTTCAATCTTTTTTATATCTGAGTAATATTTCATTGTATATATAAACCACCTGTTTTTCATCGATTTATCCATTGATGGATACCCAGGATGCCTCCATATCTTGGCTATTGTATATAATGTTGCAATGAACAAATGGATTCACATGTCCCTTCAAAGTAGTGTTTTGGATTTCTTCAGATAAATACCCAGAAGTAGGATAATTGGGTCCTTCTTTGTCTCTTGTTATAACCTTTATTTTAAAGTCTGTTTTGTCTGGTATAAATATTGCTACCCCAGCTTTTTGTTTGTTTCTTTCCATTTTCATTAAACATCTTTTTTTTTTCCTCTTTACTTTAAGTCTGCATGTGTTTTTCAATCTGAAATGAGTCTCTTGTAGTCAGATATGTAAAAGTCTTATTTTCTTATCCATTCAGCCACCCTATCTTTTGACAAGAGCATTAATCCATTTACATTGAAAGTAATTGTTGATAGATATGTAGTTATTGTCATTTTATTATCCATATTTTTAATCTTTTTTTTTTCTTCTTCTTAAAGAAGTTCCTCCAACATTTCTTCTAATACCGACTTTGTGATAATAAACTTCAGTTTTTTCTTGTCTAGGAAGCGTTATATCTGTTCTTCAACTCTAAATGATAGTTTTGCTGGGTAGAGTAATCTTGGTTGTAATTTCTTGCTTTTCATTATTTTGAATATTTCTTGCCAATCCCTTCTGACTTGCAAAGTTTCTGTTGAGCAATCAACTGTTAGTGTTATGCAAGCTCCCTTGTAAATAATTAACTGCTTTTCTCTTGCTGCTTTTAAAATTCTCTCTTTGTCTTTAACCTTTGGCATTTTAATTATGATGTGTCTTGATGTAGGCCTCTTTCAGTTCATCTCATTTGGGACTCTTTGCACTTCCTGGGCTTGTATGTCTATTTTCTTCACCAAGTTAGAGAAGTTTTCTGTTATTATTTCTTGAAATAGGTTTTCAATCCTTGCATGCTCTCTTTTCTTCTTCTGATATCCCTATGATGCGAATGTTGGTATGGTTGATGTTGTCCCACAGGTCTCTTAAACTATCCTCATTTTTTTGAATTTTTAGTTCTTGTTGCTATTCTGATTGGGTGTTTTCTGGTTCTTTATCTTCTAAATCGCTGATTCAGTCCTCTGCTTCATCTAATCTACTGTTAATTCCTCCTAAGGTATTTTTCATTTTAGTTATTGTATTCTTCATTTCTGACTGATTCTTTTTTATGTTTTCTATCTCCGCTTCTATGTTTTCTATCTCTTTGTTAAAGTTTTCACTGAGTTCCTCCTAAGTTTATTGAGCATCCTTATAACCTTATAACCTTTGAACTCTACATTTGGTAGATTGTTTGTCTCTATTTTGTTTAGTTTTATTTCTGGAACTTTGTTCAGTTATCTTATTTGGGATACGTTTCTTTCTCTTCTCATTTTGGCTGCCTACTTGTGTTTGTTTCTATATATTAGGTATGGCTGCTATGTCTCCCGGTCTTAGTTGAGTGGCCTTATGTAGTAGGTGTGCCGTGGGTCCCAGTGGCACAGTCTTCCCTGGCCACCTTAGCTAGGTGCTCCAGGTATGTCCCTTGTATGGGTTGTGTGTGCCCTCCTGTAGTAATTGAGCCTTGGTTGCTGTTTGTTTATCAGTCCAGTCACTAGCCCTTTAAGAGGAATGTCTATGACTCCCGTGGCCCTCTGTCTCACTCAGCCACCATCTCCTTTGGTTTTTACAGCCAGATGTTATTGAGACTTCTCTTCCCAGTACCGGAACCCTGGGGTCTGGAGCCTAGTGTGGGGCCGGGACCTTTTGGTCTTCCTTTGTTTATCAGTGGGACTGACCCTTGGGCTGATTGGTTGTAATGACTGGCTGTGACCAAGTAGAGGAGCTGTTGTGCAGGGGCTGACCCTATAGAGCAGGATTCCCTTTAGCAGGTTGCCTGCTCTCTCTGCCTTTTGGGTGTGCTGTCCTCGGATGTGACAACTGGTGGTGCTCTGTCTTACACAGAAGCTGGCCACCAGGTATGCAACATAGGACCTCCTGGGAGGGGCCTTGCCACAGGCTAAGTTCAACTGCAGCTTGTGCCCTGCCCCAGGCCACCCGGCATGAGCCACTAAACAATCCACAGATGTCTGCCACCCACATTGGGCTTGGAGTTGTCTCAAGAGGCCAAGTCATGAACCAAGGCCAGCTGCCATTAGTGCTGGAAGTGGGGCTGCTTAGCAAGTACAGGGCACATTGAGGCCAAATGCTGCTTGTTTAGGTTTTTTGAACCTTCTAGAGATTTTAGGAAAGTCCTTAGCATGAGCCAAGATAGGCTGTTTGTATGGAAAATCCACTGGAAGAGGACTGGGTGAGCTCTCACATTGGGAGGGATGGGGTGACCAGTGTTAGCTATGTGGATGGAGACTAAGATATGGCACCTGCCTAGGCTGGCAAACCAGGTGAGAGGAGGGCTCAACAAAGGAACAATTCCCTCTGCCAGCACTTCTGTCTGGGAGGAAGCTACCCCTCAATCTCTCACTCCAAAGCCAGACAATTCAGTCCCTCCTTGTGTGTTCTTGGTTCTTTTCGAGTTGCTGCCCTAGCACTGGAGCTCAGAGTGAGTGAATCCATCAGCAAGGAAGTCCAGTCACTAGCCCTTAAGAGGAATGTCTATGACTCCTGTAGCCCTCTGTCTCACTCAGCCACCATCTCCTCTGGTTTTTACAGCCAGATGTTATTGAGACTTCTCTTCCCAGTACTGGAACCCTGGGTTCTGGAGCCTAGTGTGGGGCCGAGATCCTTTGGTCTTCCTTGGGGATCTCCACAGCCAAGATATTTCTACCAATTCTCAACCACCACACTTGAGTGTGGGACCAGCTTGTTTTGCATCTCTGCCCCTCCTGCCAGTCTCAAGGTGGCCCCTTTCATGTGTTTCCAGTTGTAGAACTTCTGTTCAGCTAGATTTCAGGTGACTTCCAATGATGGCTATTCTGTAGTTTAATGGTAATTTTGATGTGGTTGTGAGAGAAGGCAAGAACAGCATTTAACTACTCCACCATCTTGATAGGAACTTCACAAATGCATAATCTTAATGTATTAACACAGAGTTCAACTTTTTGACAACTTAATAACTGTAAAACATCCTGATTTTACTATTTTTCCCTTATGAAAAACAATAGGTACAATTTAAAATGAGTGTTTCTTTTCAAGCTCTCCAAGAAATGATAAAGTTTTTTTTACTCATCAGCAAGACAAGGATATCAAATGAAAAGGAAATAAATCATGGCCTCAACAAAATATGTGCCATTTTGCAATGAATAAATACATTTCCCTTTTCAGTAATCTAATAAAATTCTTCTGACTTTTTTTCCATGGTGATTTTCATGTTTCAGAAAACCTTTATTGGTAATTTAATTTTTTCCTTTCATAAGTTTTTTACTTCTAAATGGAATCTTATAGATAAATATTTAATAAATACTTGCTATCTCCAAATTACTACATAAATATTGCAAAGATTATATCATAAAATAACATCATTACTGATAGGATGTAAAAATACAGCATATACATAGTTACTCTTGATTTTCTAGAACCTTGGCAACTCAGTGTGGACCACAGACCAGCAGCCTTAGTATCACCTGGAAGCTTATTAGAAATGCAAAATCTCAGTTTCATTCCAGGACTCATGAATCAATGTTGAATTGTAAACACATTCAAGTTTCAGAAGCACTGGTCAAAAGGATATGGTGATGCTTCTGGTTTAAGGACCATGTTTGAAACAGCAAGCAAAGAGACAGTCTGGGAAGGCCCTGCTGATTGCCTCCACCTCCCCATTTGCTTTTTTTCTGGGATAGTATTGATGTGATGGTTAATACTCATAGAATGATAACCTTTCTACTAAAAGAGTGCTCAAAGCTGGATCTTATGTGAGGTTTTAGTTATAGAGATTTTCAAGTTGGATTTTAGAAGACAGTATTCTCAAGGTCAGTGTAAATCACCTAGATGGTACATTGAATACATTTTTATTCAATTTTGAAAGTAAGATTATAATCGACTGATAACATCTGAAGTAAAAATTGTCTATTTTCATGGAATTTCAAAGAGTTTTAATTGTAAGTCAGTCATTTCAAATTATTTTATGTTTGGATACCCAATTATTAAAGATTTATAGAGGTTGTGTGACTACATCCAAGGGGCAGATGTTGGCTCAAAATGTGCTGAACACAAACTTTAGAAAGTATAATATATAATTTTCCTACATTTATTTTCACTTCTGGTTGCCTCCCTCATCCAAAGATATTCGTGCTTTGGATAGAAAATTCTGTGATGTCATTTGAGGGAAAATTACGGTGTGAGTTTTGTTTATAACAATGTAGTGGTCAGAAGAACCCACGCCACCTTGGCACTAGATTACAGTTTAGAAAATGTTCATATTCATTTGTAATGTGTCCAGAGGACAGTAAAAGAGAGAGATTTGAAGTTGGAAAGAGTTTATACAAATCAAAGTGAATGTTTTCTAAAATAAATACCATATGATATGATACATGATATGGTATAACATAATACAGTACGATATAATGAGGATCTTGCAAAAAAAAAAAAAAAAAGCCTAAATCCAAGAGATAAAATAAGAGGGAAAAAGGTAGTAAATAGAAGTTTACTCTTCCTCATCTTTCTATTTAAGAGATATGAAGTTAAAAATGATAGTAGACAAGGCTCATTTACCTAAACAAAAAATGGGCAATTTTATACTGCACTAATAACTCGAAAAAGAGAAGAAAGTAACATTGTGTAGAACATGGTAACATACTGATTGAACAGCAGGAGTTGTGAAGTAGAGTCAATGTAAGAAAAAATTATGTAAAAATTATAAGTTATAAATAAATTTTAAAAGTTTGAGATAGAGAAAAGGGAAGAAGAGTGAAAACATAGATTGAAAAATGTAACAGAAGGATAAGAATGGAAGGTTAAAGGGTGCAGAGAAACCATTGACATAAAGGAGAAAGAGACACATAGACAAGTGACTAATATTTACTAGTCATGGAGGAGACAAGGAATATGAGAATCTGAAATTTGCAGAGAGAGATAGAAGGATTGTGAAAGAGTCCCTTAGAAGTGAGGTACTCACTTCAGATCTGTTCTGATTAATCCAGAGAGTACAGGTTAATAACAATAAAAATAGCTAAGATATATTTATGACTTATACGATTAGGCACTTTTCTAAGCACTTTATATGTATAAGTCATTTAATATTTATATGAACATTTATAAATGAAAAAACAGAATAGTTAAGTATTGAATTTTTAAATATTATATGGTTAAATATTGAATTGGCCCAGAATTACACAGCTAGTTAGTGGCAGATTTAGTTTAACTCAAAATGTCCATCTCCAGAATTTTTGTTATTAACCACTTTGCTATTAAGGATCCTAGTGTATAACTGTCATCCCTTTTCTAATAATATATTTCTAGAAATAAAACTTATAAAGTTTTTTATTTTATGAAGGGATTTTGTTCTCACCTCAAACTGTTAGCGGATCTTAAAAGGCAGTATATAAGAACGTTAAAAGGCCTGGGCTTTTGTTTGAGGTTTAAATCTCATCTCCACCACTTACTACTTTTCACATCTTTAGTAAGATATTTAATCTTTGTTCACCTCATTGTCTCATTTAAATAAATCTGTCTCCAATGTCTCCATGTAAATATATTTTTCCAATGTTTGATGGGAGATCAATAAGATTAAAATTATCACAGCATTTGACACAGGGTAGTCATTCAAAAATGGCAATTATTATTTCTGAGATTACTGTTATCAGTCTATTATTCTCAAGTATTATTGACTAATTGTTGTTAGTTTCCTCCCTTTCTCTATTAGAGTATGAACTCTATAAGAATATGGAATCTGAGGTATGTTTAGCTTAATACACAGTGTCTGGCACAGAATAGCTGCTCAAGAAAAGCATAAATAGAAGGGAAGAAGAACAGGAAAAGGAAGAGGAAGAAGGAGAAGGAGAAGAGGAAAAACACTGCTATTAACAATAAATTAGCTTAGTATTTTCAAAGCAATGAAGTTTATACTTAGGTACTTAATCAAAATGGCTTTAGAACACAGACTTTAAATTTAAAAAGGGAAATATTAAGAATTTAAAAGTTATTAAATTTTGAGCCATAAAATTTATATCTCAGCTTCATATTTACAGTCAACTTTCCCTCACCCCGCCCCAAACATAGTACATAAAAAAAATGGAATTTCCAGACAGAATTCAGTTTTTTATGCTTGGCATACATCTTTGTATTCATTCGTAATTATGTAGTATTTTTTCAAAATATATCTGCATCTGGGTTTTTGTTTTTCTGTTTCCCTTTAAGCTGTTTGTAGATGAAGTCACTCAACAGTATGGTATTTTATTTCTTTTCTTTTGCTATAGTTAGCATAAAAACTTTACAGTCTAGTAAATAGGAACAGTATGCAATGAATGGATCTAATGAGTTTCTGAAAAATAAGAGTTTGAATATATTATAAAATCAGAGCTTTCATTTCATGTAATGAAAGAGCAGAGTAACTTGTTCACAAGAGTCAATAAGAAAATCTAGACCAGTTTTCTCAATTTTCCTAAATTTCTCATTGGAGATTCAGTGATTTGATACCTACCTCAGGACACTGCACGGGGTGGCTGTGGACTCCTAGGCATGTATTTTCCTTTAGAACTTCTCCTACAGGCATCCTAGGGTCGAACTGCCATGAGATGGGCCCATGTAGGCAACAAGTTAATAACTTTGGATTTCATCCTGATTCTATTTTAAGTAATTGTATTACTTTGGACAAGTCACTTATTCTCATTCATGTATTCAATACTATTTAATTAGGGTCCTCTATCTTCCTGTCACTGTTCTGGGTTCCAGGGATAGAGAAGTGAGTACTATAGTGAAGATTCTCTGCCTTTACTCGTTATCTTTTAGTAGAACTGCCTTATCTTTCTCTGAATCTGTCTCCCTCTCTCTAAATGTGTTAAATTATGGGTCTCTTGGGGAGTAGTAGGGAGTAAACTAGGTAACAGATATGAGGCCTTCAAGTAGTTAACGCATGGTAGAACATAAATGCTCAAAAAATATTAGTTTGCAGCCCACCAAATTCTATTCCTATGATGGAACACATAAAATATTTAAGTTAAGTTAAAATCAATGAAAAGCTTCTACAGTCTTAGGATGTTATAAGTTTATTGTAACATTCTAATATTTTGATGCTTTAAACATTATAGGTAATATGAAAGATAATGCCAAAGCATTATTGAAATCAACTGGATATATACATGAATTTAAAAAAATCTTTACCTTGTGCATAGTCCCTCTAGAACTCCAGTGGAACTCAAATTTCACTTTGAAGAAAAAATTTTTGTATATTGTTAATACCAAAAATATTTTAACGTTAAACTCTTTGGGTGATAACACAATATTAATATTCTATTAGAAGCTTCAAAATGGTTTCCTCCAATTATAATCAAAATGGTATTCAAAATATTCTATTGTGAATTAAGCATTTTCTTAATTTGAAAACTTTTGTACAGTATCATTAGGTTGTAATTGTAAATTTAATGTTTTTTAAAAATTTAAATACTTTTTTTGTTAACATATATTAGATTTATATAATGGTGGTGAAGATGGTACAGAGTTACCATTCAACCCATACAGGATTTCACCTATAAGTAACATCTTAATTTAGTATGGTTCATATATCACAATTAATGAATCGATACTGATACATTATCATATTTTATGACACTTGGAAATTGTATAAATTTCAAATTTCAGTGTCTATAAATAAAGTTTTATTGGAACACAGCCATACTCTAATTTTTGCATTATCTGTGATTGTTTTTGTGCTACAATGGCAAAGTTTGGTAGTTGCTACAGAAAATATTTAATGTCGAGCTTTTTACTGAAAAAGTTTCTCGCCAATGGTAAAAATTTTAGATTTTATACTGAGAATGAGAAGACACCGGTAGTTTTATAAGAGGATTTGCATGATCTCACTTGTTTTCGAAAATCTATTAAGTTAATGAATCAGTGATTTGCAGGTTTGATATTGTGATTTAAATAAGGAATCTATATTTGGTCTAAGTCCAGTTTCTGGCACAGAGCTCCTAAAACCCTAGGAATTTCCTAAGTGATGAGAGTAGAAAGGTGTCTTTTGTTATGTTAATAAGGTGATTTTGGAAAGCACTTAATATGGGGCTGGTTGCTAGGAGAACCAACCCTGAATAGAGAAGGTTGAAAATTTAAGTCCCACCCTCTGATTTCCGGAGAGGCAGAGGAGCCTCCCGGTTGAATCAATCACCAATGTCTAATGATTTAATCATTCCTGACTTTGTAATGAAGTCTTCATAAAAACCCAACAGGACAGAGTATGGAGAGCTTCTGGATTGGTAAACTTTTGCGGAGATTTAGAGAGAGTGCTTCTTATGTTATCAGTCGAAAGTCTGCGTGCCCATCACTTTGAAAAGTCAAAACTCAAAACGTCAGCATTCGGAGTAAGGAAAGGTTTATTGATTGAGAAGGTGCCAACTGAGAAGATGGGAGCTCTCATAGTTCCTCAAATCCAGCTTAAGAAAGTACAGCGTTCAGGCTTCTTTTATGTCAGGGGAGGGGAAATGGAAGGGACTGTTTTTGTAAAACTCAAGACACACACAGATTCCTCTATTGATTAGTTCCTCTATACGCAAGACAAAACAGGCTTGAACTAGATGGACTCAAAGAGAGACTGCTGAGCACTTCACTGTTACAATAGAACAGAAGTGAAAGGACTTTAAAGAATATTTGATTTAAGATAAAGGTAGCACTGAAGAGCAGTGTATGCATGTTGATTTTATTCAAAACATGGTCCTGAATCAACTGGATATATACATGAATTTTAAAAAATCTTTACCTTGTGCATAGTCCCTCTAGAACTCAAATGGTAGATTGTGAGAAAATATCTTCAAGATTTTAGGAGTAGACAAAGATTTGTTAAATAAGAACACAAAACCTCTAAGCTTAAAAGATATGTCAATGTACTAAAATAAAATAACAAATTTTGTTCTTCAAAATTAAGTCACAAAATAGTGGAAATTTTGCAAAGTATATATAATTAACAGAGAACATGTATCCAGTATGCATAGAAAGCTTCCCCCAAATCAATAAAAAATACTGATAACCCAATAAAAAATAGGCAAAATAAATGAATAAGAATTTTACAAATGAAGTTATCTGAAGTTACCCAAAATGTCAGTAACCATATTAAAACAATCAACCTCCTAAATCATTAGGGAAATGCGAATTACAATCACAGTGAGACACTAGTGCTCATCAGAATGGCTAAAATGAAAAAGACTGACAAGTCTAAATGTTGATAAAGATGTGGTACGACTTGGATATCACATTCTACTTGGGATGTACACTGGTACAACCATTTTGGGAAGCTTTTGCATTAAGACACTATATGACCCAGCAATTTCCTTCATAAACAAATACCCAAAATAAATTCTAACATACATTCACCAAAGGGTAAATACCTCAAAAGAGGATGAAACATGAATTTGTGGTTTCTGATACACAATCCATGTGCAAATATCTTTAATTAGAGCTTACATTTGATTCAACTTGAAGTCACACTGAAGGAAAAAGTCCCATTAAATGTACCAAACTTAGAAAAAGCTTCAGATAAGCATCAAATGCCATTAAAAATCCGAAAGTACATTTTGGTAACTGTAGTCCCCTCTTGCCTAATACTTTTTCATTCCCATCTCGGTTTAATAAATCTGATTAAACAAGCCTAATACTGGACTTTTAATGAGGATCACCAACCAGCACCACAAGTGCTGAAAAGACATGCTAATGGCTCTTTAAATACAAGCCTATTGAAGGCATAATTTAACAGACTGAGTCAAACTGATTTCTCAGCAGTTCCCAGAGTATTATGACCAAGGTTTTGCCTGTGAAAACAGTCTATGTTGTAACCTCTCAGAGGAACATATCCTTTACCAGGGCCTCAAAATATTCCCACAAAGATCCTAGGAATGTGAGCTCTGAACTAAAAAATTAATCACAAAACCTTCTGCACATGGAACTTGGCCTTCTAGAAATTGCTACTGCAGCCCTGACAGGGGGAGGAGGGGAGAGAGAGAGAGAAATAGAGACAGAGAGAGAGAGAGAGAGAGAGAGAGAGAGAGAGAGAGAGAGAGAGAGAGAGAAGGAGAGAGAGAGAGAGAAGGAGAGAGACGGAGAGATAAATATTGAGATAAATATAGTCCCAATGTAAGCCTGAATCAGGTAGTTCTTAGAGCTGTGTCATATGGCTGTGCCCTAGCTGGGAAAGTCAGAACATTATCAGTTTTCCTAAACTGAAGCAATTTTTAACTCCCATTAAGACTTATAGGGTAAAGAATTACCAAAATATTGCAAATGTCTCATAAAAACTGTGATATCCCTCCTGAATCTTGATTCTGCCCCTGCTTTCCTGCTTTACCACATACATGGACTCTGGCAAATCATTACTAGGCCTCATTTCAATACATGGATTAATTTCACACTTGCCCATAAGGCTCTTGGAACTCTGATACACTTCTGTTTCTCTCTTTCTATATTTCTCATTTTTTGTCTCTCCGTCTCTATTTTTAAATTCTTCTCTTGTCCACCTTTTCCCTAGTAAGTATGAGAATGAGGCCTAATATTTTATTCTATTGATTAGTAGCTAAATAATCTTGAAAACTTCACTTGGTATGAATCATATATTTGATTGGCTACTATGTAATTGGTGTTAACAAATCTGAAGAAAACATAGCTTATTAAATTTAGCACACATGAAATCAATGGGGAGAACTTTACATAGGTATATGCATAAGAAAATTTTCATTCTTTTCAACAAAAATATTGGAAAGTATTTCTAATATTGATTTAAAATACTCAAGATGTATTTATTCAATTTGTCTACAGTTAATATGCTGTACCTGTATGAATAAGTTTGAAGTTTTAAAAGCTATGAAAGATGTGAACTAAAACTGCATTATGTGTTCAATGCAAGTTTCCTTGCCAACTGATCATTCATGAGCCACTTTAAGTTTTAGTGTCACATTAGCCCTGTGAATTTCCTGTGAAATTCAGGCTGATTTGAAGTTCTTTGTTTTTATTTTGTTTTTTAGTAAATAACTTAGCTTTGCTGGGCTTGATTAAACAAATCAGATTTGTTTAATCAAGCCCAGCAAAGCTGTTGAAATGAGCTTTGGAATATTTTGTCTTCTACATTTGGTCTAAAATGCAAAAATGTAAAAATAATCTTTACAACTTGCTTTTTTTATTGTTTAAAAATGCCATTAACACTCATAGTCATACATAATTTTTATCTTTATATGGAAGAAAAAATGCATAGAAATTACTTGAAATGTTAGAAGCTACACATTTTACTGCTCCAAAAAGAAGATTCCAGTCCATACCAATGGCCAGCTTTTATCTAGTATTTGTGACCTCCTCTCTGTACTTGTTTAACTGCCATGGGTGAAAAAATGACATAATTTGACAACAGCCTTTTACATTGAGTGTCTGAATAAGGGAAAAAATGTACAATTATACACAATGAGTTTTTTAATTCATTCCTTCTACTGTCATTAACTACATGGAAGATTTTCACTCAAGCAAATCCAAACACTTTTATGTTTTTCTTAAAATGAGGCTATTATCAATTTTAACTAGTTTGTCATGAAACATTTATTCGTATGACAGTTTTAGTCTATTTTGGAATGTGGTTAATACCAGACTTGCTTGTATGAAATGCAAGATTAACGACTTCCTGAAAGCACAGAAAAAATCTTTTCATTCATACGTTATTGTTATTAGAGCAGCAAATGTCACAAAATTTCAGAACTGCAACCCAGCTAATCATTTAACGTTCTTGTTCAAAAATTTATTTATTAGTAGTTTTAATATTTTAGATCAGAAAATATTGCTGTAATCTGAGAAGGCGGCATATGATGTCACCTGTAAAAATATAATTGCCGTTTTCTGATTATACCAGGACAAAATTATAGGACCTTCCACTTTTTTGTCCCCTCTCTGAGAACAGAGTTAGTGTTTTTAGTATGACAAATTAGAAGAAAACAAGGTTCATGGGTTTTCAAGACTCATCTTTTGTTTAATCTTTCAAGACACCTCTTACTTGAAACAGAAATTAAGTGATAACTATTGAAAAAAGCCTTGCATTAGGATGGAGAGACCACGGTATTCTGCTGTTCCTCTGGCTAAGGTTTAATTTCTGATCTACTTAAAGGATCTGGAGAGTGAACTATGGTAGACTCATTAAGAAAGAATATAGCAATCCAACTTGGAAAATAGGTAGAACTTTATTGCCAACTGGAGATGAAATATATTTCTAGTTCTTATAGCAATCAAAGTTCAGAAACAGTAAAACAAACAAAAAATGTAGAAACGGTAGATGATTTTGCAGCTGGAAACTAGTAGACAAAGTTTCCTTTTACTGGAGAGGCTGCATTTTCTCTATAGTTTAGCAAATGATTTTCCCCTGACAATTGTTAGCACATCACTTTAATGCAGGAAAATCTTGATCCAGCTGAAGCCCATCCACTTTCTACATCCTCTTGGCCTGTGTAACAGTAGGGACTTCCATTACCAAATGGCACCCATTCAGCATATGCACTCCATTCTCTGTTGTCTTACAAAATCCACCCTGGGCATTGTTTTCGTGCTTGTTATAAAATTGTTTTTCAGGCTTCCATGTATTATGTGTCATTATTTTATTTCTTGTCTTATCCAAATTCTTTGCTTCAACAAACTCCCCTTCCAGTTTATAAACTTCTTAAATGTGAGGTTATCTTATTTATATTACCTTTTAAAAAATCATCGAACACATTGCTTTACATAACAAATATTCAGTAAAATTTTATTGAATAAATGAAGGTATGCATGCATCCATGAATAAATTAATTGGTGAATCTATTCATGTATGTCTTTTTGTGCCAAGAGAGGTTCACACAGACTGTAAATATGGATAAATATCAAGATGTTCACCATGGTAGCATTTGATTGTTACATAAATATATTTATTCTTAGTATGTTTTCTTTAAGTTAAATTATTAATAGGAAGGTGTATGGGAGTCACTGTCTAGGATCCTAACATAAATCATCAAGAAAATTAAATTTAAATGCTAAGTCATAAGATTTAATAAGTAGCAATTGATAAAGCACTTAAGAAAATGCCTACCACATAGCAAGTACTAGATGAGTGCTTATTAAATAAAATAAATCACTAAATGATCTCTGTGGTCAATGAAGACATAGGCTGCATATATCTTATTGTATCTATATGAGATGATGGATATTAACTAAACCTACTGTGGTAATCATTTCATTTGTAAATCAAACCATCATGCAGTACACCCTTAAATTTAAACAGTGATGTATGTCAATCCTTTCTTCAAAAAACTGGAAAAAAAGAGTGTACACTCCAATGAGAAAGTCACACACAGCAAAAATAATTATATAAATGTAGGGCACAATGACAGCACACATTAATAATAAAGCATATTCTGGGAGCTGGGTCAGTAAAGATTTACCCAAGGAAATGACATTTAAGGCAAAATCTACTTATCTCTCTTTAGACCAACTACAGTGATTCTAAATATCAAGAGTATTAAGGCTTCTTAATGCTTCAGAAAGAGAGAAGAAGAGAGCAAGACTTAGCAGGATGTAAAATTAATTATGTTTAGGAAGAACAGAAAACAATGATGGTCAGCATTTTACAGATAGTGCAAAGGGGAAGAAAGAGAATCTCTTGATTTTTAGATTTACTACATTTCTTTAAAAGTTACTGTCTTACAGTCATAGAATATATAAATGAATCTGATAAAGACTTTTGTTTATCATTCAGTTGTAATCAAGGAAACAGAATTATAATTAACTATTTAGCAATGTGTATAGTTTATTCATAAGGCCTTTTAATAATTTCTTAGAGAAATCTAAAATAAAGATTCCTTTTAGATGTTCTTGCAGATAGGAGCACTAGAAATCACTTAAAGTTCTGGTATTTGGTGTGGGTAGAATAGATAAGCAGTACCAAATGCTACTTAAAATAAACCTTTAAAAAGGTTTATTTCTGTTTGGGTATGTACCTCATCTAGATGTGTTAGGAAATATATTCCACCGTGTGCTTGATGCTAATTTCCACTAACACCCCTCTGCCTAAATATGGATGGGAATAATGCCATTAAAATATCTTTCCATATCTTCACTATCTATAGTAAATAACATTAATTTTTAAAACTTCTAAAATTATTTTATTACGTCAATAAGGCATTACTTTATTGAAAAGAAATAGTTGGATGTGGCTAAATATTTTCTTGAAAGTGCCAAAGTCTAAATGGGAAAAGTTCAACTTCAAAGTCAGATTAGTAGATGCCAGATTAAAGAAGGAATGTAGGCTCAGATTAATATCTCTGAGAAGGAATGAAAGGTCTGAGGAAAGAGAATTCAGAAGACAGGGAAGTGTGAACTATGTGGTATGTAAGGGTAATGGGGGAAGGGCAAAATGACAGCACTGCGTTGTAAGTGGAGTGTAATTGAAGCAAAACATCTGAGAAAAACGCTCAGCAGGTTCACATTCTAAAAGACACCTATGACTTTCACTAAGAATCGGGTAAAACCTAGTTTGGATCAACTAAGAAATTTCACTGTACAGGTTCTAGTACATTTCTTATTTTTTTGTTGTTTTTGTTGTTTGTTTTGTTTTAGTTTTTTGTTGTTCATATTGATGTGGCAACAGATTAGCCTACTATAAAAGAATATACTCATAGTCTTCACTGGTTCACTAGTTACTACTTGTATCAAGGATGATGTATTAATCTAAATAATTCTCAATCTTTCAGTAAGAAGTTACTATACAAGCAGTGTAGACTTTTCTATGATACATAAACACTTATGAGGAGCAAGACTTCCCTTTAGCCTGTAAAGTTCAAGAGAAACTCAAAAAGTCATGATCATCCTACATGTACTTGGTGGAAACACAAAGCATATCGCTCCCTCTCTTTCATTCCTCAACTTCAGAGATCCCTGTCAATGCCATCTTCCTGATGAAGATGATGGGGAGAAAGAGTCGTAACGTTTTGGGGGAACCCCAAATGACCATCTTCCATTTTTCTCCATATGAAATGATGTTTTTCTTCAAGGTTTAGCTGATGGAGAATGATTTTTAAATTACCACTATAATCAATAAACTATTTCAACAACCGGTAAGCAGTTGAAGGCCAAATTCTAATATTGATAGATACTAGTTTTTTTATGAAACTTATTTTAAGATTTGTATAAATTTCTGAACATACATTAAAATTTCATTAATGTTAAAATTTGCTTCATCGAATCGATTAAAAATTATATTTAGATAATTCTTAGAATTTTTACCATGAGATATGTTAGAATGTTATCACCTATTTTGTGTTTAACACAAACCTTAAAATAACATTTTTTGCTTTGAATCTGTTACAGGGACAAACTTGGAAAAAATCTGCTTCAATAAAACTTATTTTTAAACATTAATAAACAACGTATTGGTTTTCAAGAGCGTGGTCTTGACCTCAATAAGTGTTGTGTTTTAGAAGAAGCAAGTAATTGAATGAAAAAAACAATTTAATATTTTAATAACTATTCAGAACTCCCAGAGCAGCAAACATTATGCTGTATACAACTAGTTAGGGATGACTACGTTTAGTTTATTCTTTAAGGGCCCTTTTGTAAAATATATAAATATAAATTTTTTATATAAATATTCTGTAGAAGGAAAAGGAGGCATGGTAAGACAAATGTAGCCAGTTTCTGATGAGATGCAATTTCTCTTTGATCTGAAGGCAAGAAAGAACTCATATAGAGGAATCAAAAAGAGAAGATCAAAGTGATGGAAAAAAAAAAACTTTTTCAATTCACTATTTTGCTTGGATCCAGACCTAAAGAACCTTAAGCTTGAATCCCTCAGAAGTGAGAGTACAGCCTTTACGATGTATTTCCTAGTGATACAGATTCTTTGTTTCCAAAAAGTTCTGAACTGCCAGTCTAATGTTCACCCCAACTCACAAGAAAATTAGGAACCAGAAGTACATGACAATAGATATTATAGTATTTTGTTATTCTTGTGAATAATTTTCCAAAAACCTAAGTCTTTAAATCAGCTAAGCAAAATCAGTTATTCCAATCTGGTTTTCTGTTTAGTCTACAGCTCATCTTTGGGGCGAGCATTTCAAGAACATATGTCAATTATTAGCTGAAAAACTACTGTATGCCAGAGATTTAGAAACTTTAAAAATGTGATAGAACTCACCTCTAGTTACTGTAACTAATATAACAAAAACACAAAAGGAAAGAAAATTGAACTATAATACTTCCAAAAAGAAAATTTATGGTTACAGGTCACCCATTTTCTGCCTTTGATATTTACCATTTTCCTTTCAAAAGAATCTAAAATAAAATAGGCTCAACTATGCCATCGTCTTGACTCACATGACCTTCAGTACCATTACTGCAGTAAATTTGTGCCCAAACTACAGACTTCTCTGCACTAATATTTGGAGTGGAGCACAGGGTTTTTCCATATTGGTGGCAGCTTCAGCACCTTAAGTATCTAGCAATATCATTTCTAGGTCTTCACCAGCATTCTGGGCAAAAAACTGGCAATGTGAGTGAAGTTTTTTCTAGTTGCTTTCCACTTTCTCTCTTCTCAGGCACTGCTTATGGCTGTCAGCTGCTCTCATTCTTCCTCTCAAGCCCACCCACAAGAGCACAGATTCTGTAAAATGGCCTCGATTTCCAAAGCCAACCTACACCCTCAACAGTCTGTCCAAGGCTACACTTTCTAAAGTAATCATAATCGAAAAATCACTGATTCCCACACTACAGAACTCTCATTTTGATTCTTTATGTATGACAGGAAGATTAATTAAAGTCAATGTAGATTTCACTTGCTAATCCACATCTTGATGTACTTCCTTTAACCTCCTAATCAACGTTTTATTTGTTTCCCTAACATTGATGGATAATTATAGATATTATCAATATATATTTTAATCACTAATGATAATTTAGAGTTGTTATACTTGGATCATCAAAGATTATAGCTGATATTATTAACTTATTAACTAACATATTTGGGGCACTTATATTTTAGGTACCTAAGTACTCTCTATATAAGAATTCACTTAAAATTTGCAATGTCTCTTTAGGTAGGTAATGTTATTATCTGTGTATAATATTTTAGGAATGGTTAAGTGATGTGCTTAAGGTCACACTCTTAATGGGTAGAAGAGCTGGGATTTAAAGCCAATTCCCAAACTTACTTATACTGAACTACCTCTTCTTCTACTTGGACTCAGATCCCTGGATTGGACGTCTGGATATGGACCCCACTTCATCCACTATAATATAGACTTTTATATTACTTTCTAGTCTTAACATTGTTGAATAGTAATTTTTTTCCTTTGCTCTCATAGTGGTGACAACTACACATGTCTTTCGCATACAAATTGGCATCTTGCCTGTGACTCGGCCTACATACTACTATCTGGCTTGATCGGTTTCCAGTCTCAGTCCTTCCTTATGTGCACTATCTAGCAAGTGCTCAACTTTTCAGAGAATTAACTAACATTTTGTTGTGTGTGTGTGTGTGTGTGTGAGCGTGCACGCTATAATTTAGCAGGAAAATAAGAGTTATCTTTGTGGAAATGTCTGTTCATGTCCTTGATTTATTTTTAGTTGTGTGTATTTTAAATATATCTATTTTAGTTGTAACATATACATGACATAAAATTTACCATTTTAACCATTAAGTATACAGTTCAGCGGTAACAAGTACATTCATATTGTTGTGCCACCTTCACCACCATCCATTTCCAGAACTCTTTTCATCCTGCAAAAGTGAAACTCTATGCTCTTTAAAAACAATAACTACTCATCCTGCCCTTCCCATAGCCCCCTGGCAACCACCATTCTATATTCTGACTATGAATTTCACACATCTATGCACTACATGTAAATGGAATCATACAGTATTTGTCTTTTTGTGGCTTGCTTATTTCACTTAGCATAATGTCTTCAAGGTTCATGAGTGTTGTAGCACATGTCAGAATTTCCTTCCTTTTTAAGGCTAAATGTATTCCATTGTATGTATATACCATATTTTGTTTATCCATTTATTCATCAGTGGACACTTAGGTTGCTTCCACCTTTTAATGATGCAGTAAAGTGCAAATGTATCTTTGAGATCCTGCTTTCAAATCTTTTGCATATATACCCAAAGTGGTATTTCTGGATTATATGGTAGATTTAATAATTTTTTAAGGAACAACCATACAGTTTTCCAAGAAGCTGCATCATATGACAGTTCTAACAATAGTTCACAAGCATTCCAATTTCTCCACATCACAAAACTTGATATTTTCTGGTTTTTGATAGTAGTCATCCTACCTCTCCACTGTTTTTTTAATCAACTTCTAAATTTCTAGAAAAGTTATTCATGAATTATAGAGAAACAAAGTAAGTTTATAATAGTTTTAATGACTTTAGTATTTTAAAGTTTTCTTTTTTTGTTACTAAAATTGACATCCAGTTCCTTATTATAACAATCTATATTTTCTATAGAGTTTATAATTTTAAAAGGTCTTTTTCAAATGTTATGTCATTTAATCCTTACAACAGTCAAAAGTCTTATGTGTCATCCTCATTTTACAGATGAAGAAACTAAATTTAGGGACAAATTTACTGAAATATAAACACAATGAATTATAAATTAAGACTCAAAGACAAATAATTTCTAATTGTGGTCATTCCTATTATTATAGTAGTTTTGATTAATACCCTGCTAAAGAAACGAAATTTCCACATTTCAGTCTTACTTTTATTTAACTGTTCCAAAGTTTTGGCTGGAGTAGGAGGAGGAACACTCTGGTCAGTCCTTCTTGGCATTCTCCAAGATATTTCAGGACTCAAAAAGTTTAGAGTAATAATAAATAAGAAGATCATCTTTTCCGGTTTGGCTGATACAATATCTCTTCATGCCTGTAGTCTCAGTATGATCATTTTTGTCCAAACCAAGACGGTTTTGAGATTGAAAATGTTCTGTTAGATAATAAATTATGTGGTTCCTTTAATATTAGCTGACATTTATTATGTGAGAAACACATTACTAAGTATTTTAAATGTAATGTATTAACATTTGATTTTCATAGCAACTTTTTGAGACACACATAATTATAGCACTCATTTTACAAATGGAGAAGGTGAAGAACAAAGAGGTTAAGTCATGCTGGAGTTCATATGGGTAGTAAAGTTACAAACCCAGACCCTGTGACTCCAGAGTCTATGATTTAATTCTACAAAGTTTGCAAACCACTTATAAGCTCCGTTATACTGTATTTCCAGGCTCCCATCCTGCTATTGAAAATGATGAGATGCTTTCAACGGTCTCATAATTTAGTCTCTTCCCTGAAGTTGTCTCTCCTTGCCAGTCTCCTTGCTTCCTGTAATGACACTACCATTCATTCATTCATTCAGCTAAGGTAAGTAAAATGTGTTTCAACACAGTGTTTGGCCCAAACTCCCAGTCACTTACAACTGCACAGCCATCTTTGACTTCTCCAATCCTCCCACTTTTAAGTTTTCTCGATTCTTCTTTGGGAGTCATGAAAGTCAAAAATTAATCAGATGGCTATAATCTAACACTGGAAAATAACAAGTGTTGGCAAAGATATGGAGAAATGGAACCCTCCTGCATTGTTGGTCAGAATATAACATGGTGCAGCCCCTTTGAAAATAATTGTCAGTTCTTTAAAAAATTAAATGTAGAGTTTCCATATGACCCAGGACTTCTACTCCTAGTTATATACCCAAGAAAATTGAAACATGTGTCCAAACAAAAACTTTTACATAGATATTTATAGGAGCATTATTCAAAATAGCTAAAAAACAAAAACAACCCAAATACTAATTAACTGATAAATGGATAAACAAAAAGTGGCATATCCATACAATGGGCTATTATTTAGCCATTCACAGGAATAAAGTAATGATTTGTTATAGTAACTGAAAGAAGCCAGACGTGAAAGTTCACATATCGTATTATTCCATTCATATGAAATGTCCAGAATAGGCAAATCTGTAGAGATAGAAAGTAAATTAGTGGTTGCCAGAGGTTGGGGGTTGGGAGGATGGGGAGCGACTACTGATAGATATGAGGTTTCTTTTATGAATGATGAAAATATTCTGGAATTAAATAGCGGTGATGGTTGCACAACCTTGTGAATATAATAAAACCACTAAATTGTACACTTTAAAATTGTAAATTTTATGGTATACGAAAAATTAACCAGAGAAAAACTGAAAAGTATGACAAACTGAAACTTTAATTTTCTTTTGTGATTTTTGATAGACTAAAATAACATGTTTAAATTGTTGAAGGAATAATTTATCACATTAAAAATATTTTTGCTAAGTAATCTATTATTATTTAAGTATCACCATCAATGAACTAATTAGCATTTAAAAATAATCTTATAAATTATTTCTATTCCATCAATTGACTAGTAATTGCCATTGATGTTAAAAGCAGTCATTAACGTGAACTAATTAAAATATCAGAAATGTTATGGTAAAGTCAACATATTATAATTTGTAAAGCTATATTTAATAAAATATTTTTATTGTGAATTAACATTTTCATGTAGTAAATATATAAAAGATAACTTCTTTTTATTACTCTACAATATTAAATTTGAAGAAAATTTATACTTTCATTAATATCTCTGCTATTATCTCATCTAACTTGCAGTAAGAGAATGAAATCATGTTATAAAATTATGCTGATTTCTATAACGATCCTGGAAAACCATAGTTTCTGTTTCCTTAGACGAAAATGTCTAAAGAAACAGAAATATATGCTTGCTATTGAATAATCATAATTTTTTAATAAAAGATCAGCTATTGAAAATTCCACTTGATTTAGAGAGGAGCCTTTCAAGATCTTTTGGTGTTTGTTATGTTATTTGTTTAAATCATTACAAAATTTGGTATGGTGCCAAATATCTTTAATGGTTGGGAGTTTAAGGCGGACATTTTAAATTCAACGTAAAGGTCCTACTAAGAACAATCTAAAGAACAGTATTAAATAGTGTGACTTCACTTTAGTTTTACATGTGCATTTTTTCTCAGGCCTAACATCTAACGTTTGTGGTTGCAGAAGTATTCTACCAAGCCCCATGGTATACGTACAGACACAGACTCGTCAGAGCAGAAAACATTCTTCTGGATTTTCATACAGTGCTTACCTTACGCGGAGCCAAGGTAAGCAAAAATACGTTTCAGTTCAACTCTGTTTTCAGCCTAAACTGACTATGTGGTTCTGACTCCTTTATTTGTGGTCAGCCAGCTCACTAGCTGCAGCTGGGCCTACTATGCCTAGCTAATAATAGGAGTCAGGCCAATTATAAATCTTGCTTTTTGTAATGGAATCGGCTTTTACTTACTCAGAGATTTATTTTTAAATAATTTCCCTTTCAAACCAGCTGTGATGAGGCTTTAGTGTCAACTAACATTAAAGGTACACACCCTGGAGACTGAGTTTCCCCTTAGACCACACTGAGAGCATTGATAAGGAGGCCACTTCAGTGCTGCTTTGTCATCTCAGAGAGGCAAGAAAATTCAAAGATAACTTACACACACACACACACACACACACACACAGATCTCTTGAAGCTAAATCTGTATCTCTACATCCCCCTGTCCAAAGACATATTCATTCATTTAACAGATGTTTATTATATTCCTACAATGTGGCAGGCACTTTTCTAGGTACTAAAAATATACCAGTAAACAAAAAAATTTAAAATATCTGCCCTTATAAAATCTATGTTCCTCTAGTGGTGGAAAAGCAAGAAATAAATGACTTTATATTCAAATATATAGTATGTTAAATGATAAGTACTATGGAGAAAAGGGTGATAGAGATGACGACTAAGAAAGGAAATTTTGAAAATTTAAGTAGGGTAGTGAGGGACAGCCTCAACCAAAAGGTAACATTTGATCTAGGACTTGAAGTAGTTGAGGGAACGAGCTGCACAGCTGTCTGGAGGAAGAATATCTCAGGAGGAAGCAGAACACAAACACTGTGGCTGGAGCCCTTCTGGTGTGTTGGCCAGCAGGTGGGTCAATTGTAGCTGGAGCAGAATGAGGGAAGGTGATGGTAGCAGATGACATATGAATCAGATAAATCAGGGCAATATACTCATTTTATGGACTTTCATTTTTACTATCAATTAGATGTGAGGTCGTTGGAGGGTTTAGAGCAGAGAAGTGATATGTAAAAGGATTATTCTGCCTGCTCTACTGAGAGCAGACTAAAATTTAACAAACTTCACAGAAGATAAGGAACAGTATGAATGGTGTGCTCTATGTTGTTTACCTAATATATAGACATTACATGTACAAATATGATTTGATATTCTTTATAATAAAATATTGGTATAATTACAGTGTGAGCCTAATATTATTTACCAAAACTTTCTTACTACGACTATGTGAGATTTCTCTGTACCAGAGATAGTGTGTGTACAATTTATTTTTACGATCACCATGTTATATATCTGCCATTAATTTGGCTTCCACTAATAAAGTCTGCATATATTTCTGTCTGATTTACACTGTTCATTTATATGTAACAAGAATGATGAGTAAACCGCAATGACTTTTACATATTCTTGCCTGCAGTTTTATCAGTCAGGGGCTTGTTAGAAAATAAATAGCATTCTTAGAAGAAGTAACTCAAGAGAGGTGAATTAGGGACCATTTATAAAGATGTTCAGTGTTAAGCGATATCAACAAGGATGTTAAAGCACCCTGAGGTAGTGACAGTGGGGAGCTTCTGCCATCCCCAGGCATGAAGGGGCAAAGTGAGCAGCAGGCAGTTATAAGAAAGGATGACTTAAAGGACTATATTTCTGATAGATGTACATGGCTGACCCTCAAGGACCCAGTACTTTCTTCATGCGCTTCATTTTTTTGTTAGTTCACCCCATGGTCTGCCTCAGCCGGCAGCCAGGAGGTGAGGAAACCCATCCACATAGTCCATGATCAGCCTCCAGGGCACAGAGCAGGGCAGAAAAGATGGTGCGCAGGTCGGGAAAAACAAATTTAAAATATCTAGCATAGCAATTAATAAAGACTCTGAAGATTCCGTCTTCATTAATTGCATCACCCAACTATAGACTTGTCTCCTGTACTGCTATGACACAAACTGCAGGTGAAGAAATAATACATAGGTAAAGAAATAGCTGTGATACAGATTTCCTTTAATTCAAGTTCTATAAAATTCATTATGTGCAAGTAGAGCTGTAAGGTTTTTTTAGTATAAAGGTGAGAGAAATTATATAAAATACTTGATTTGGGGAAAGAAACAATTTTCTGGTTTAATACTACCTAATGACTATTAAAAAAAAAACTATTGTCTTATGAGACAACTTGTATCAATTGATGTTTGACTATTTAACTGTGTTATGTGTCACATGTCTGTGGGGTTATTGCCCTGATATTTTTCTAAAATCCTCCCAAGTTATGCTTTTCTGCTTTGCATTTATATTGTGCATAAATAATACAGGGTCTGAATTTTTTAATGTTTAACAGGATCACTACAAAGTTAAGTATGATATGAAAACATGAAAAAAATAAGGGCCCGTGGAGAAATAAAAGAGTTTACATTATTAAAATTCAGTTCTATTGTGAAATTCTAAGCAGCTGTAATTTTTGGCAATAATTTAATTTATTTCATATGTATCTATTGAAATTTTATTTTTAAGTTTTGTTCTGGGCACAAAAGATATATGTAACAATATGATTATTGTCCAAGATAAATTATTAATTGTAAAAAGCAAGTTATTAGATAATATATATAAAACTAACATTTTGAGATGATAAACAAGTTGTTTATCATCTCAAACATTATATGTGTTATGCTATTTGGTTTCCATAATAACTTTATGACATAGGTGGCATTTTTATCCACATGTTATAGAAAATAGAACTAAGACTTAGCGGAGTAAAGTGACTTATCTGTGCTACTGTCTAAGTCCATTTGCACAGCCATAACAAACTATAAACAACAGAAATTTAGTTCTGGACGCTGAAAGTTCAAGATCAAGGTGCTGGTAGATTCAGTGTCACTTCAACAAAATTAAAAACTGATTTAAAATTTAAAACATCAGAAAACAAGATATAAAGAAGTTACTCATTCTGTTAATTTGCATCTGTGAAAAATCTACAGAAACATCATAATTATAAAATATTAAACTTTTCTTTTAAAATCTAGAAAAGTGAAAAATTTCTCCACTTACAGCTTTTATTCATCATTTTAATGGAGGATTTCATCAATACAATAAAAGCAAGGAAAAGATACAAAGCACAAAGATTGGAAAGGAAGAGCTTTATTTATAGATGATATGACTGCTTACATAGAAACAGACAGTATCTACAAAAAAACACTAGAATTAACAAGTGATTTCATAAAGTTCACAAGAAAAAAACAATATAAAATACTAATTTTGTTCCTGTATACTAGAAGCAAGCAATTAAAAAAAGAAATATAAAAAGTCCTTTACCTTAGCATAAAAAGTAATTAGGAATAAAATCAATAAGGAAGTCTACAACCTCTAAAATGATAACTACAAAACGTTGCTGAGAGAAATCTAAAAACACTTCATTCTTTCTTATCTTTCCTCCTAAGATTCCAGTTGCACATATATTAGATCACCTGAGATTGTCCTAGAGGTCACTGAGAGTCTCTCTCTTTTTTTTTTAAATATTGTTTTCTTCATATGATTTAGATTAGACAAGTATTTTCAAGTATATTACTAACCTTTATTCTGTAGTCCCTAATCTGCTTTTAAGCTCTTCCAGTATATTTCTTTTCTTTTTTTTTCTTTTTTCTCCAGTTCTATAATTTTCATTTTCTTCATTTTTATGGAATATAAATTTATTGTCTGCTAATTCCAACATCTGGCTCACCTCCTGGTATGCTTCCTTGGCTGCTATTTTTTTCTTGATTATGAATCATATTTTCCTACTTCTTTGCATATCTAGTAATATTTTTATTGTAGATTGAATTTGTAGATGATACTTTAGAGAATATCCAGATTACATTGTTTTCTTCTAAGGGGTATTGATTTTTGTCTTGTTTGGCACTTAAATTACCGTGAATTATACTGGCTGTATCAAATTTTATTTTACTCTTTGTTAGATTACTGTTATTTCAATCTTGAACTTAGCTTTGAATTGCAGACCCTACTCTAGGGCATGTCCTTAGTCCTACTGGCAAAGAGTATTTCTGGGTCCTTGACTGAATGCCCATAGTGCCCAGAACATCTCTCCATTAGGGCAGGACAAGATCTTCAACATCTCTCAGCACTGCATGATCTCTTGTATCACCACTTAATTCTTAGCTCCATATCAGATCTCTGCTAAGCACATATTCTCACCCTGTGCACAGGTAGTACTATCCTGATCATGTATCCATGATGAATCCTGATTCAAATTTCTGGAGCCACTGTTCTGATGAGTTCTTTCTTCTCTGATGTCCTGTTCTGCAAATTAGTTCAAAGTGGCACATCTAATTGGTAACAGAGTTTTCTTAGATCAAGGTTCATGGTCCTTCTTCTTTGTCATTGCCTTACTAATTCTGCTTCTGGCATCTGTAACATTAGTACATAATTTAGTGCGTAAATAGAAGGTGATTTATACTTCCAATTTTAAAAAGATTTTTAGTGATGAATATATGCTATATTAGTTATTTCTAGTTATCAGAAAGAAACTTGACACAGATTGACCTATCTACTCCTATAAAATCTTTACTAATATCATTGCTATGTGTGTGGTTTTAGTCTTTTATTTAATGCTCTTATTACCAAAATAGTTAAAAGAACTTTATATATAATCTTCATTATAAAATAAGCTGCAATCCAATGGAATTAATTCTCTAAAATTAAATGATTTAAGTGTACAGATCCTATAAAAACATTGAAAATTTTGTAAATTTAACAGACATTTTGTGTCATTGAAATAAGAACCTTAATAAATGAAATTAAGGCAGTAGTTTGAAAATATAGCTAATTTGTTCAAGTTAAAAGTTAATATTTGCTTTTTGTTAATAGTTCTTTTCATCAAAACAATCTTAATATTGACAAATTCCAATTTAATTGGAGTCATAGAGCTGATCGGTTTTATTAAATTATGAGAAATGTGAAAGTCTGGATCTAGGTTACTTTTGGAAAATAATGGTTATTCATTTTAGAACTATCAAATAACCAGAAAGTATTTTATTGTACATTTTTTATCATCTTGATTCGATTGCTCTATAATTATAACTGTGGATAATAAAGCGTTACAATATATCCTAAAATAATACTATTTTATATGGATACTATTTTAAAGAAATAAATTGTTTCATTATATTTTATTGTATTTTTGTCTTTACTTATGATCCTGAATTTCTGAGATATTATGATAATATTTTGTTAATATGTGATGATATTGATAGATTCCTATTAAGATGCGAATTTAAAATTGTTTAAAATGCAATCTAATTTGTTTTCTATGGCAAGCTTGCTACAATAAATTAGTTGAAGTTTGGGAGCACTATGATTCACAGTTGAATTCTGTCTCCATTTGGTAGTATTTACTACCCATAGATCAAGCACTGATTCATTGCTTTACTCAATTAAACAATCTTGAGGTTTAAATATTGAAAATATTTCTTTATTTAAAAAAAAAATGCACCTATTTATTAAGCATCTTCTCTATGTCAGGCAACATTCCAGATATTTATGATACATAAGTGAAAAAGAGACCAATCTCTGCCCTCATAGAGATTCTGTTTTTTCCGGAAGTCGAGACAACAGAGATTTATTCTTTCATTATATATGTTATTTTTTATCCACACAGAAATATCCTATAGAATTCAATTCAAATTTTATTTTCCAATTTTGTTTTTTAATGACTCAAAATGTAGTTTTTTATCAGTTTCCTTTAAATTGTTTTTTCACAAAATAAATGTCAATATTAGGGTTTTCTCTTCTGATATTTGGGCTAATAGACGGATTTTTATTGTATTTTTTTTTTCAATTTGAGGAAAATAATTCTTTCTTCCTCATGTTTACTACTCTTTTAAAACTCTAAGAGACTAATTATACCCATCCCTCTACCCTAATCTTCCCTGAAACACATTCTGGTTTTTAACCTTTCCTCATAAATCCATCAACCTCAAGTCTTTAATCATTTTCATTATTTTTCTCTGAGTTCTATCCAGTTTTTTTACATACTTCTAATAATAATGACCTTAGAAATAAATCCTGTAATCCAGGTGTGAGCTCAACATAGCTCTGTACACAGAATTTGTCATTTCCATACTTTATGATAAAAGTTTTCTGCTAAAGAAAAAAAGTTCCTTCACTTCTAGTCAAACTTTACTTTTGGAGATTCTCATGGCTTTGACCTGGGCCCTCTTTCTCTCTCACTCACCATTGTCTCTCTAGCAATATTGTTTTCTCCTAAGACTTTAAATACCATTCATGTGCTGACCGCTTCCAAAGTGACATCTCTATCACAGACTTCTTCCTGTATTCTATATAAGAAAAAATATTTAAAAAGAAGGAAATGCAAAAAGAGAATAATGTTTAAAATTTCTTAAGTGCTTACTACGTGCTGACCATCTTTTTAGACAATTAATATTTATTAAATTAAACACAAAACAACTATGATTAAAGTAGCATTGTTATTTTTATTTATAAAATAAGGAATTGGTGCACAGGTTAGTAGTATTGTCTGAACTGGTTTTGCCACACACATTCAAATGCATTTTAAAAATCAATTTACCAAAGAATAGTTATCTCTTAAAAATACAAATTGTTATTTTCTTGACAATAATAATTCCATGGTTTCCTTTTCCTATTAGACCAAACTCTAAAATTCTTAATATTGCATAAAGGCGCTAGTGAGCACCATGAGGTAGAGACTTTGTGTCTCCAGTTTACTCTTGTATCCCCTAGAATAATGTCTGTCAGTCTGAACCATCCAACCCTTTCCTGATTCTCTATTATCCTCTTTTGCATTTCTGTCTCCTTAACCTTTAAGCTCCAGCCACCTTCTTCTCGCAGTTCTTCAAAGCCCTTCCAGGTTCAGGACCTTTGAAATGCTGACTGCTCTTCTAGAATGTTCTTTATTCCTATTATTGTCACTTAATTCAGACTAATTCTTCAGCACTCAGTTTAACTGTCATCTTTTTAGGGAAACCTAGTGGTGTGTGGGGGCCTGCTTTTACTAGGTTGCAGAAGTTTATTATGTTCGTTTCTTCTCAGCTCCATGTTGAATGATATCACATTGGTATCTTAAAAATCAACCATGGTGGGAGTATTTATTGAACAGAAACAGGCAAATGCTAAAAATTAGGACTCATTCCCCTTCCCACTGCCAAAAGCCTATTGTTAGGAATCTACTAGCTCACTAGTGAGAGTTTTGTCTGTTTCCCCTAACAACATCCGATCATTTATTATTTTCTTACGGGTCAATTGTAATTATGTAATTACTCTATGTTAACCTTTAAATATCATTAAAATGTTCTCTATTAGAGTATATGAATTGTATTTTTTTATTTGTTTTCACATCCGTAGTAACTAGAAGACGATCTTGCACTAAATAGATATTTGTTGAATGGAAAAATGAATTGTTGCCTTATCTACAGATACTACTATACTTACTTAGACCTCAAGAATTGTAGAATAGTTAGTGTATTAATTATCTATTACTGCATATCGAATTGCCATACACTTAATGTCTTAAAATAATATACATTTATTATCTCAAAATTTCTATGAGTCAGTAGTAGTCCAGGCACAGCTTTACTGGGTCCTCTACTCAGGATTTCACAAGACTATCATCTGGAATTTCTTTTGGGAGTTTCATGGGAATATATTTCCAAGCTCATTCAGGTTGCTTTTATAATCCATTTCCTTGTGGTTGTAGGACTAATAATCCTGGCTTCTTTCTGGTTGTCAGCCAGAAACCGCACCTTAGCAAATGAAGGACTCCGGTACTTTCTTGTCACTTAAGCTTTCCCACAGAGTCCCTTATTTCATCAAGGAAGCAAGGAAAGTCTCTAGAGTGTCTGCTATCCAGACAGAGTCTTAAGTATGCTATCGCAAGAGTGACATTTTATCAGCTTTGCTGGTCTAGTTGGTTAGAAGGCATCACAAATACTGCTTACACTAAGATGTGAACACCAGGGAGCAAGATCATGGGGGCGGGGAGGTGGGGGAAGCATTGATAATCTGGTCTGCCAGTCACAGTGGGGGAGAATAATAAAGAGCTCATTAACCTAGGAAATATAAAAATGCTCATTATCGTTTGTACCTAATTACATAAAAAAAAGCTATAAAATTAGAAGTGAACATGGAAAAATGCCATAAATACCAATTATAACAGAAGTACATTCAGGAGTACTTGATTACTAGTTCTTTTAAAAACAATAATGTACAGACCTCATTAATTTGGTTTCTATTCAATAAATGGAAATATATATTTCTAGAAACAATTTAAATCTCATTTTTTTTAAAGAAAAAACAGTTTTTAAAAATAGAATTGCTATTAGATTTAAGGGCCCAATATTACAATCTTAGATTTAGCTTGTGAGGCACTTTTATTATATAACTATTACTAGTCACTAAAATCTATCAATTGTAGATATGTTACATCTATGTTGAAAATACATTATTTCCTGATCTTATTTATACTGGTCTATGGGAAATGATATAAAAATCTAAAAGTAAGAAATATGACAGGAGATATTTGTCTTATTCATTTTCCACTTTAAATGATAAGGTCAATTTTTATTCAAAGCTGTCTCCTGTGCCTGACCTACATTAACTGCTCGCAAGTATTTACTGCCTGAATACTGAAATGTATCCACACTCTGGTTTCTTTGCTCCATTTTCAACCCTTTAACATTGCCTGTCTCAAAGATGGTGTAAGAGAGAGAGAGAGAGAGAGAGAGAGAGAGAGAGAGAGAGAGAAATAAAGTAGAAAACAACACACTTTCTTATTTTGATTTGACTTAACTAAATATATATCTTATATGTTTAGTTTAAAACACAAAAATAATATTCACTTCTTCCCTACAGTAAAGATCCCCAGATATAGGTTGTCAATTAAAAATTCAGTATAGAACACTTTGATGATATTATTCTAAATTCATTTTTGGCCTGTTTTAATAATACTATTTTTAGACAGAAATAGTATAAAAATTCTCATTCTGCTCCACTTGTCTTATGCCAAATAAATGTTTGCAACTTATCAATATTGGCAATGACTGAAAACAATGAACTATTTTGCAGCAAATACTGATGTAAACAACGAAGGGAGAAAACCATGACAATTCCTGTTCACATCAGTGAAACGAAATAGTTTGTAATAAGAAATGATAAACTTGTACATAATATGTTTTAAATCTCTCTGCCAAATTCTGTTAACATCTGCCACAACTGCTAAGTATTCATGAAATTTTCAATGGCTTGAGTAAGTTGATAACCATGTGGTAATGAGTCTGTCAACTGATAATGCCCTGTCATTCAGGTAGATAAAAGAGCTTCTGCTCTCTTCAATTGCCATGTTTGAATTTCCATGGTTGAATTAGCAGGGAAGATTCTTTATTTCTGAATTTTCTCCAGCTGAGATTCATAATGTGTAATGTAACTGTGAAGACAGACATTGTTCAGAAAGAATCCCAAAAGGTTATAGGTAAGATGCGACTCTTCTGCATTTCAGACAAGAAGTTGAGTCCCACGTCTATAGCTGGTGGATATTAAATGGAGGTAGTTTCTGCTCCAGGATGGACATTTCGATTCCACTAGTCTAACTTAATGAGTTCTTGGTATGTACTTGATATTGTGGTAAATGTCAGGGTGTCTAAAACATAAAATACAGGATCTTCTCTAAAGGAGCTTCCCTTGTGCTGAGTGAGATAGATTAATAATTTCTGTAAGAGAGGCAGAACTTATTTCTGCATAGTGTCTGTTTCTTTTCAAAGAATCAGTAATTTCTGTACAAGACTTATTTCAATCCAAACCTCCCCTGAAAACACAGTTAAGTTCTTAACAAAATTTGCAACTCAAGACTCTTTGCTAATCTATGAAAAGGAAGTATTGTTGAGGGGTGATTAATAGAAGAGCTTTTCCAGGGACTTGTATGTTATCCAAATCTTCACCTGTACCATTTTGTTAAATGTGACTGTCCTGTTCTGGTTTCATAGGTAATATTTTTGTTTATAACTTACTTTTCTTTTTTTACCTTAGAAAACCCACCGCATTAATGTGGTGCTTTTGGATTTTTTTTTTTTTTTTGTAAACTCTCAAGTGAGGCCTTTTGATAAAAAATGTAATTTTGTCACATTTTTTGGTACTCCATGCCCTTTTTTTTCTCCCTGCCTCCTTCCCCCTCGTTCCTTCTGTCTTGATTCCTCCCCCCAGACGCAGTTCTCCACCATGTTAGTAGCAATTTCCCCACCTCTGAATCTTGCTCTCAACTACTGAAACCCCCTTTCAAAAACTGTAATAGAAGAGTTCTGTGTAGAAAGTCATTTGAAAAATGTCAGGAACAACCCTTTGCCCTGTCTCCCTGGCATTCTGAAAGTTGCCAGCTAACCTCCCTGCGGTTCCCTACCTAGACCGCAGTTTCAAGAACTGAACTGTGGACCCTTGTTCAGTGTCCCCTGCTAAAAATCAGAGTAAACAGTTGAAATCAAAATGGGCTTTCTGAACTCACATTTTAGCATGTTGAGCCACCACTATGGAATGTTTGGGATTCTATTAATACAGAAGCTTCATGGCTTTAAAAGAAAGTATTCTTTCAGTCCTGGAAAGGTAGCTGCTTTATTTTCAAGGGGCAAAAATGGCAGAAAAATTTGGTCTAGGTTATAAGTAGTTGGTGTATCATAATTTTATTTTAAATAAGCGAAGGGCTATTTTACAAAATATAATTTGAAAATATATATACTTAGATCGAAAATTATAGGCTGGTAAATGTGAAATACTAAGGTATGTTGGAGAGTACATATTTGACTGCATATGAAGTCTACACTAATGATTTTTGACATTCATTGTTCAGTGTTTCCTCAAAGTTCAAAGAACAAAATATACCTTTCATGGCGATCCCTATGATGTCATAGTTATTGCAGTTAAAAATAACAATTGTATTGTACTTTTTGTAGCACTACTTAAAACTATCACTAAAAACAAGTTTCACTAATTCATTTCAGCAGTGAAGAAGAAGTGTTCCAATTTTGTACTCTAGCATGCCTTTCCTGGTATCTATTGAGGAAGTCATGGTCAACCTACAAGGCTCTCATGGCGTTTTACTTGTACAGCTTTTATTGCATGTAATGTATAATTTGTTATTTTTATGTTAATCTTATCTCCCCTGCTATGCTGCCAGCTTCTAAAATGTCAAAACCACAGCTCATCAGCCCTCCAATGCTTATCATGCCTATCATGGTTGCCTTGCTTCCAGCTTTCATTTATTTAATAAACATTGGCCCAAATCAAGGATTATCCAAGATTATAGGGAAGTTATTGACAGAGATGAGAATAGAGTCCAAATCTTTCTCTTTCATTGCAGAGAACCACTGGTCCACACTCTTGAGCTGGTATATATCCTCAAATGTGTAGTACTAGAAATAGTGGAAAGACAAATTATGAGGCTGCCAGGTAATATTATAGGTTATCCTTTTCAGTAATATGCACAATATTCAGGTTTCTGCTACATTATGGAAGGAGATTCAGAAGTATAGAACAAAAATTCTTAAAAATTTAGTGAAGGAGCCCGAAAATGACGTGAATTACTTTAGCAGGATAGGTGGCTGAATTGGATTTGAATCATAACTTTAGGGATACATGCGATGGGAGAAAGGACATAGAGTTTAGAGTAAAAATCCTGAATTCTCACGCTAGATTTTCACACTTCTGACCGTGTAATCTTGAGCATGTTACCTAATCTCCTTGAACCTCAGTAACAGAAATTATCTGAGATAAAGTTAGCCAGTCTACTTTTCCTTCCTTAGAAACCGAATTTTACTCAGACCAACCTCTGTGCTGAAGAAATGAGTCAGCCCATAGTTTAAAATGTAGACTGATTCACTGAGCTAAATATTTCACATTAAACCATCTTATTTCTCTGAAGTGAAGTAACATAAACTCCAGTGCCCCAGATTTGCTGTCTCGGGTGTTCTAGCATAAGTTTGGTTTGAGAAACATCATTTGAACACTTATTTGTCCCTATGTCAGAGAGCATGTAACTATAGCAATGCTATTCACTTTATTCTTTCTAAGAGTTAGTTGTTCTTTGCACAGTAGAAGTGGCTTTAGGGAAAAGACTTCTTTTTTACACTATAGCTCATTTGCTTATTTCAATCATGTATTCTTGCCGGTACTATTGTTTAGAATTTTTCACATATGCTACTCAATGTGCTTCATTGATCTATTGTTACCACAGCATTTCAGTTTTGTTATTTGACCTTTTTCTCCTAAAAGACAGACCTAGCTCTGTGAAGACTATATCTCCTTTGGTGCTCCACCCAAATCCTGAGGGTGGCCAATGAAATCTATTTGTCATCCGAAACCTCCACCATACTGAAAGCATGTGGAAGCCATTCTTCTTTCAATACCCATCACTTCTGCCTTCAGGGTTACGAGTATGAGACATTCCAACTAAGCCATTCCGATAGGAATGTGAGTTAGTCTGGGCAGGAATTGTAAACCTAGGGGTGTTTTGCTGTTGTTAACCACAGCATGTACATCCTGTTTCAGTCTTCTTTGACCAAACGTGTATGTTCACTCACTCTAATATCCTATTTCCTTTCCGACTAAAATAAAGTGTCTGACATCAAAGACTGACAACTGGACAAGGACAGAGGAAGTTGAACCACATTTCCTTCAGCGTCACTTACTTTTGGTATATCACATACCAAATGTGTTTGTGCTTGAGTACATTTAGTCCCAAGGCCTTTGAGTCCACTTGCCTTCAAATAAATTAAATAGATAAGCTTCTGAATTCAGGATTCACACCCATTGACTACTACTTTAAAATAACCCAAGTTTATCATTCCTGCCCAGACTAACTCACATTCCTGGCTGCAAAGGCCTAGCTGGAATGTCTAGCCTTAGAAATTCACATTTTGAATAGTTATTTCTATCTCATATATTTAACCCACAAAATGAATATAGTTGAAAACAGCAGCAAGTCTGTTTCAAATTATGTGACTCACATAAGGTATTAATGAAGACCATAGGAAAACATGGAGGCAGAGTATAAAGACTTAGAAATATAAAATCGGAATCGTAAAAACATCTTAAATATCCAACCACTATTAATAAAATTTTGCTGAAATTAGTAAATATTGAAGGATTTTTTTAAAACTCAAAAGTAGGTTTAAACTTGAAGTAACAGATTTAATGTATAAATACTCTTAAACAGTAAATATTAAGACACTGTTCTTAGAGCTTCTAAGGAGCCAATTTATGTGCGTAATAGAACATGTAATATGTATTTGTATACATGTGTACTCACTACTGTGAAAGACATAACTATTTTATTCCTCACAGTGCAAGGTTAAAATAAAATAGTCTGAAGAAAAGAAAAAAAAAGTTGAAGAATCCAATAATATAATTCTCGGTGACATAGCATGCCAGTTAATTTAACAACAAATTAAGTGGCTAAAGTTGAATTGAATTGCTATTCTTTCTTGGGGAAAACACCAGGGAGTTTTCCTTGAATAAGAACCAATGAATCAAGAC
Organism: Pteropus alecto; assembly: GCF_000325575.1. NCBI lineage: Eukaryota > Metazoa > Chordata > Mammalia > Chiroptera > Pteropodidae > Pteropus > Pteropus alecto. Next base: position 6,763,736 of record NW_006442103.1, on the reverse strand, counting down.
CAAAGGAAACTGACCACACCTGTCTTGGATAATAGAAGAATGGAAGCTGGAACCAGAGATTGAGCGACCTAAAGCATGCTGATAGAAATACCATCAGTGACTTCCCATAACCTTGTAACCATCTGCAGGTGGTTCCCTGTACCAGTAAAACAGTGCTGGCAAACTTCTGCAAGCTTCCTTAGTGAATACCCACATTGCTCTAGGAACCAAGCCAAGAAGACATGCATTTGTATAAAGGAATGTGGCTTTTCTCTCTCCTTGTCTGTGGCTTCTTTGTGTATGTATTGGCTACTATTGCTCAAAAGTGACTTATAAGAAATACAATATTATTGAAGATATACAAATAAGTGAATTTCTAGTCAGAAGAGTTCTTTCGGGTATTTGGAAATAATCCAGAAGTCTCTGTTATTCATGCAGGACCTTCTACATTTGGCTTCTTAACTTTTACATTTTTTTAACCTTTTAAATCTATCATCTCATCAGTTATTTTCTTCATCATAGATCAGGATAGCTCTTTCGTTGAGTTCCATATGTGTCATAGAGGTAACTTCATGAGTAGTTAAATGAAGTTGCCAGGTAACTAAATCAACAAAGTTTTATCGCCTTCTGTATGTAAAGCTCTGTTGTAGGAATTCTGCAGGTTAAAAATAGATAAGACTGTCTTTCATTAAAAAGCAAATGATCTGCTAATTTAGAAAAATGGTAATAAGTTTTATGAAATTATTAATTCAAGTATTTTCAGTAACAACAGATGCACACATTGTCTTAAAAGATAAAGTGACATTTTTAAGAGTACACATAATAGAGTTAATTATTGATTTCTCAAAACAAATTCTGGATTTGTTTTTAGTCTCTAAACTTAAACAGAATTATTTTCATAAATGCTAACACATTTGGCTACATTCAGTGATCAAACTACATTATATTCTAAAAATATTTTTTAAATTAAGAAGTTAACAATAGGATATTAAAGTACAGACTAGAAAAGAGAAAATCACACTTGTATATTGTTTTGGGTAACTATTTGGAAATTATAGTACAAAAATAGACCCCACAAGAATAAACATTTGATTTCAATACACATCTTAGTTGTCTTGCTAAAGATCTTCATGGAATTTTAAGAAATGTTTATTTTTAGATTTTTTTCTCTGTTTATGATAAGATGTATAGAGTAAACACTTATATAAAAATATCAAAACAATCAAACCAAAGATTAAAATAAAAAAAAAATACTGGGCCCATGTTTTAAGTCCACAATAAGATTCTTAAGAAACTATTAGAATAATCTTAGAATGAAGTCAGTTTTTCTGTAACTTATATAAAATATCTGCTTAAGAAAATGTTTTATAGAATCTTTCCTTCTCTGTTATAAATCCTAAATGTATACTTAAGCTCTTAGCTCAAGAAGAATGTGGTAAATGCTCAAGATAGTAATGTGAGAAAGATTGATTCTATTGCTATTTTCTAATGATAAAGCAATCCAGGAAAGATATGATCGAAGAAGAAAATTTAGAAGAGAAATTTGACATAATGATAGTTTATAAACCTGAGAATAGGTTTTTCTAAGATTATATGTGAAGATTATCTTACATTAACATATGCCCTAGCAACAAATTAGATTGATATAAAGAACAACATTGGAATTTAGCTGTAACACTGATCCTGGTTATATTGTGCCGTTGATCCATAATCATTCTAAAAGACTTGATGATAACTTACCGTTCATTCATGGATTCATTCATATGTTTATTAATTCGTATGCATTCATCATGTAAAGTATGTATGTGTTCTGTTCACAGAGGAAAGAAGCAGACTTGTTAAAATAATGTGACTAGATAAACATTAAAATGCTGGAAGTAGGGCTACGTAGGAGAAATCAGGAAAATTTTCATGGAGAAAGTTGTTCTGAGCTACATCTTGAAGGATGTACAAGATTTGTGTAAAGAAATCAACAAACCAAACTTTCTAACTAGATAAAAACGATATTTATACATAAATATATTTGACACACACTAGGTTAAATAAAAGTAAAGAGAGGTTTTTATTTTTACTGCATAATTCTCAGAAACTTTAGTGATGTTTCTTAAATTTTCTTGATTATAAAAGTACTTTAGGTCACATAATAAAAATATAGATTTCACGAATTCACTGTCTTAGTCCATTTAGGCTGTTACAAAGATACCACAGACTGGATAACATAAACAGAAATTTATTCCTCACAATTCTGGTGGCTGGAAGTATGAGATCAGGGTGACAACATGTCACGTTCTGGTGAAAGCTATCTTTGGGGTTGTAGACATCTCTTGTCCTCACATGGTGGAAGGAGCTAGGCATCTCTCTGGAGCCTCTTTCATTAAGTCACTAATCCCATTCATGAGGGCTTTGCCCTCATAATCTAAGCACCTCCCAAACCCCCACCTTCTAATTCCATCACATCGGGCTTTCGGATTTTACAATATGAATTTGGGGAGGACACAAACATTCAGACCATAACACTTAGCTCATATATATGATTCAAAATCTTTTAAAATAGGCTGAGAATTGATGACTTTTAACAAATGTCCCAAGTGATTCTTAAAATCTTCCAGTTTGAAAAATATTACTGTTTAAGCAATTATACAGTCAGGACCTTTAATATAAAAATATGGTATATGTTACTTTTCAAACTATAACTTTCATGCAAGAAGATTCTTATTTGCATTTTGTGAAATAAATGTGCTCCTCAGAGCATGTTTGAAGAAATCAGCAAAAAATAAAAAAATAAAATAAAGACATGGCAAGTTGAAAAGCTAAGACTTAGTCTATGAATCCTTAGAAGATCTGTGTTTCTGAACACAGGGCTGTGGAACTTGATGCCGAAGGATCATAAGGGCAGACAAGGTGCTAAGGTGTTTGTACTTTATCTTATGAGCGATAAGGAGACCAGAATAATTTTTGAAGCCTATAAGATTAGGTTTGGAAAGGTGCATGGATGTTTGCTTCACTTTGTCATAATTATGAAGTTAATCATAATTATGAAGTTATCCATAATACATAATTATATACAATGGAGTTATATAGTTACATATAAGTTATATATATGTTATATATAATTATATATAAATTATATAATTATATAGTTATATATAATTATATATACATTATATAATTATATAGTTATATATAATTATATAACTCCATTGTATATATTGGATTATATACAATGGAGCCAATGCACCAATCACTCACTAGTGAATTTACACATTTGCAGTGGGTAAGCTATAAGTATGGCTCAAACTTACTTATGGGCAACCTTAACAGGAAAGCAAAGTCAAGTTTAAGTTCAGAGATGGTGTTATTGAATATTTGTTAAATAAAAGATTCAAGAGTGGCTAACAGGCTGACTAATTAAATGAGGATTTTCGACTATTAAATGGAGATTTACTTTATAAGAAAGTAAGTCTAGTAGCTGCATGGAAGATGGAAGGTTCAAGGAAATTCTGGTGGCAAAAAAGTTATCATATGAGTGAGAGATAGTTGTACTTTGAATCAGGTGGCACTAGCACAGATTGGTAAGACAAACCAGATTCAAGAAACAATTCTAAAAATGAATTGATAGTCTTTACTAATTGATCTGATGTTGGAGAATTCAAAAAAACGCAATGAGAGTTGAGATGACTCAAAGCTTATAATTGATAGTGTACACTATTAAAAAAAAGATAAGGATTATAGAACGAGGACTAACTTGAGGAATAGGGTACTCAGAAGTAAAAGATAATGAGCTTAATTTGGGATATATTAAGTTCAACATTTCTATAGGCTGCTGGAATTATATTTGGTGGAACTCAGGAGGAAGCAGACAGGCCAGTGATTTTCAAATAACAGTCTATGTAGGCTTTTTCTAAAAAAGCAATACTATTACTTAGAATTTCTCTTCTCTCTAAAAGTGCAATAATAATCTAAAAGTGCAATAAAAGGATATCAGAAAATGAACGTACATTTTCCACATATCAGAATATAATTGTGAGAAAAGCTATCAATAAATATCATCATAACTATTAAAAAATGTTTGCTTTTTTTGACTATGAAAATAATGGCAAGCATTTATTTGATAAATTTTGGAACTAAGATAAAATATCTAACCTAAAAATTCAAATTGATATTATCCATATTTTTCTTATAAGGAATATAAATCAGGAGTAGGATTTTATCAGATTTTTTTGCTTTACTGAGGTGTATTTTTCAGAAATAAAGAGGCAAAGGAATGGCTTGTAAACAAGAGCAACTAACAAACCAACATTTTACTATGAGGTAATGCATAAAGAAAACTGAAAACTAAACTGTAGTTAATCAAAATTAGTTCTCTAATCAGCCTAAAGATTTCAGCAAAGTATATCAGAAAATGTATTAAATGTATTGAGTGATTTTGTTAAGTTAGTAAAGAACAAGGAGAGAATCGATTTTACAGGTCTTCTACAGAGATTATTTTTCACATACATAAAACCTCATGGGACATGCTGTGACATGACTACTTAAGAATACTTTAGGAACTACATATAACTGTTAGAAAGAGGAAGTAATCTTTTTTTCTTTGCCCTCTCAAGCTCCATAGGGCACTCGGCTGAATCACAGTCTTGGAACAAACTTGTCAAATTCTTTAATGCCAGGTAGACTGTAGTCCTGACTTGTTCCTCCCTGGGCTATGGATGGAGTGGGGCTGGAAGGAGATGCTGAGCTGATTTTGCATTGGTGCCACAGTGGAAGTCACCAAGATGGTTGATCCAAGGGGCAATATTTCAGGAATGTGAGAGTCCCCCAAATAACCATAACCAAATCATTTAAATTTACATAATAAGCATATGGCTTAAAAGTCATTTTGGGAAGGGATATAACTAATGTGGTGAAACCTGCATTATTCTAGCCATTTGTAGCTCTGCAGAACATGAGATTATTGAAACCAAGCTCAACTCCTACTTTTTCTCAGAGACTTTTCTAAATAAAGTAAGCTTACATTTGTCTCCTTTGGATAGGTCTACAAGTACAAGTACTCATTCAGACAATGAGTGAGTTCTCATTTAATGAGACTAGTTATCTCTGTTTTCGCTCCATCCTGGGTTCTTTGCTTTTAGTAGCATTCATTTTGGAAGCCTAACTGTCTTCAAAGTAGTTGACAGATTTAGTCCCTGGCCAACATACTAAGCATTCTTCATAGAAGCTCAATGTTTAAAACAAAAATTTTTGGAAGCATAGTAGCTCACATAGGTACTCTCTGCTCTAAACTCCTACAGTCCTAACTAGAACCACACAGTTGAACAGCTGGTTAGCTACTTATTAGCCACTCTAGAAATACTTGTTGACTCATCAACAGTGTGTGAAGTTTTATTGTTTGCTAATTTTTTGCCCTCTATAAGTCAAATTTTCTCAGATGTGATGTTCAGAACAACAGGATTTTCTCTGTTCATATCCTATCACCCCTTAATTTTTCCTTCTAAAATATTCAGAAAAGAAGAAAAAAGTCATCTTTATCTTTCACCATGATTTTTCTACACAAACTGCAGAAAGATATTGACTTAATATAAGTAGCCTTCATGAAAGCCAAGTTGTATTATCAGGAAATGAAACCAATCCCAGCTTACATTTGTAACACATTTTTATGCCTCTTTACAATAAGAAGGAAGATTTGAAAAAAGAAAGGAGGATGGTGATGAAAGAAACACAAGAAAGATTTAGATGAGGTCAGCGAGGACAACATAAATTAGAAAAAATATGTATAATATGTGCTTGAGGTGGAGAAAGAAAGGGAAGACTACAATAAATTCTTTTTTAAACGACAAATTACTGCAAAACTTAGCTTTGTATACATGCATTTTATTAGCAAGTTCTTCCTGTACTTAAATGATATAAAATAAAGATTTACACAATTGTAATTAGTATTACAATAAAGATTGTACATATAGAAAAATAATGCTAAAGTTAAATAATGGTGATATAATTTATTTTACAAAAATAGAAACTGAGGCTTAGAAGATTAAGTGGCTTGCTATTGGTCATTGCCCAAATAGGTAGCGGAACCAGAAGAATTTGGCGCCTGGAACTCATTCACCACAATACAAACACATGATTTACTTTCAAAATGTAAGAATTGTTTTTAGTCATGCTAAACTTTACTAAGATAAAGCAGGTAAGTTGTACAGGGTATGTGGCACTCTGACATATTTCATCACTTTGAAGCAAACCTCTCAAAAATAGTAGATCAAAAACAATTTAATTTTTTTTTATTATTTTACTCTGATACTAACCTTGTCTAGAAATTTTTAAGAGCAACAAACTCTTTTCTATAACAATCACACATATTTATAAAATTAAAATATTCCCCTCAGTTTTTGAATACTGAACTTATTAAAAACAAAGAATAACAGAAGTAAGAGGAAGATAAAGGATGGTCCTTGTTTTTGAATGCTTTCTAAAATATAGATATATCTCAAACATTCAAGAAATTAAATTATGAATATTTAAAATTTTTCAAATAAATTCTATTTAATATTTATAATCTTAATTCTAAATTGATCATCTTAATTATTAAAAGAGAATGACTATTTGATGTAAATCTTCTTACATTTTATTCTCTGTAGACTTTGACTTTTCTTCTAACTTCTATCACTTTTGTAGGGTTTAGTCTAATTATATGTTAGCAATATTAATAAGTTATATTAATAAGTCTAAAAAATACTTATGAAACCTATTCCTCCTCTTGAAGTAGGAAAGTGCTATAAAATGGCAGTAAAAGCTTTTATTTTTTCTGCCAATAGCGCCCCATCACATCTTTTACTCCTTCTTATTGGCTCAAGTAGCTAATATTAACTAACATTCGTATAGTGCATTCTAGCTTACCATTCTCGCTTTTTCACAATCATTGCCTCATTTAGTCCTCACAATAAGCCTCTAAGGTGGTTGTTATTATCATTACCATGCACAGACAAGGAAACTAAGATTCAAAGAGGCTAAGCAACTTGTAAATAGTTTTCAGAATTCATTACATTCATTATACATCCATTAAAAATAAGGATTTTGTTAATAATTTAATGATATGGGAAAATACTCATGAAAAAACATAAATTAAAAAAAACAGGCCATAAACTACAGTAAATTAATCTAATTTTCTCTTTTCTGCATCTCCAATTTGCCACAAAAAGCATTTACTAATTTTCATAATTTGATTAGGCCCATAATAATGTTTATTGTCTAGCAAAATCAACATGAACCCCATGCTTTGTTCAGTTCCACTACGAACTTGCTTATAGAAAAAATCATTAATGTATAGCTATATAACTATAAACAAACATTTTAAAAATAATCAATTCAGATTTGCTTGTGAACAGATTAATTTCTTAACAAAATCATCAGCATTTTGTTCTCAATCATTTTTTCCCCAGAAGCCATCGGATTAGATGTCTGTCAATAGAAATGGACTAACCAAAGTATATTCATTATGGTTGGGAAATCTTACAGTTTTCCATCCTCCTGGGGAGTATTCAGGACTCAAAAGAGCTAAAATTTATTGAATAGTTTTATATTGTACTAAATATTTTATAGAACACTAATACTATAAGCCACTTAATTCTGAAAACATCTCTTATGAAATTGGTCTTATTTATTATGTACTTTTGCAGCTCAGGCAAGTGAGACTTGAAAATGTAGGATAAATTTCCATGTTCATGGCAAGTGAATGGCAGAGATACAAAACTCAAACCTGATAATTCTTTTTAAAGCCCCTGTTCTTAAGCTACTGATCCTGCCCTACCTAAACTTAAGGACATATGAGTGTGACCTTAACCACCGTGACCTGAATCTCAGTTAGTAATAATTTATTAGCTCTACTTGTTAACCTCCTTCATCACTTATTTTAAATTTTAGAACCAAATTTAGTACTTAGTTCTGTTGTTTATTAGGTAGCTATTTGCTATGGTAGAGATAAATATAAATGCACTTTCTTTTGCTGGCTTCCATTAACTCATCATTTTGAGAACAGTAGAAAGGACTAAGGAGTAAACATACAAAAAATTTGCCCAGCAATGAATTCACAATTCTCTAGCCTTAATGATTTTGGAATGTTGAGTCATTTTTACATCTCAATTAAACTCACACTGTGGAATTTATAAATAGAAAAAAATTTTCAAACACAATTCTTTTCCTCATCAAATATCAGTTACAGATTGTCTTTTTATATCATGGAAGTGCAACTTTTTGAAGATGCTCTCCATTTGAGTCTTTAGGTTGGTGATAGGTTGCCCTGACATTTATCCAAACCGTATTTGAAAAACTGAACTATCTCCTTATCTTTGTGGCAATAAATTCTGACTGTGCTAGACTATTTGAAAGGTCGCAGGTTTTAGAATGTAATGTGTCAAGATGATAATAATAATAATAAAAGCCAATGTCATGTGGGAACTGAAATGGAGCTACCAAGGGGGAGCAGCCAATCCAAGAAGGAGCATTTTCTTGGTGACCGTAATTTTTTGTTTTCGACATAAACACACATCTTATCACTTTATTTTATTTCATCTTTTAGTGTTTCATTGGCTTCACATAGTAACCTCTTCTGTTCTCCACATTCAATTTGGTATAAGACACAATGAGAATAATTTTCGAATTGGCAAGGTTTTCTGAATATTTCAGTTATTTCTTTTATTTGCCTCGGAGAGACTGGCCATCATTGAACCTATTGCTCTTTCATGATGTTTTCACTTAAGTAGAATAACATACGTTGCCCACTTTTATGTTTTATATGGTTTTACTTATTATATTAAATAAAATGTTATGCTATATTCTGTGACTTTGGGACCCCAGACTGCAAATGCAGATGTACAAGGCATTAAAGGTTCTCAAATGTGAGCATTCTTTGGTTACAAAGTAATTCACCCCATGTTCCATTAACGATTACGCTTCTTCATGCACTTATATTTTTTAAAATTAAACCTCTTCCAAACAAACCCAAAGCATGTGTAAATATAGAAATCCTTATTATAAGCAATTGTACATAATTCATTGTAAATATTTATTGTCAATAATTTTATTTTTATTACAATGTAATAAAATTATAAATTTTATTCAATGTAAATAAAAACAATCTTTAAGGGATAGACTTGTGTCACAATAGAGTAATTCTGGAAATTAGTGGTAGAAAATTTGGATTATAATCTTTTCCATTTACTAAATATGTGAACTCCAATTTGCTCTTCAATGTATGTGCTAAAGGCATCTTGCAAACTTTGACAGGACTAATGAGACATAATTTGTTATAAATCCCTTGTGAACTATCAAAACATCTAAAGTAGGATATATATGTATGTGCTTTTTATTTTGTAAATATCATTATTAATAATAATATGCCTTCAGATTCCTCAAAAAGAATTATCTGAAGTTTGCTATTTTCACTGAGTTGATATTAAATTAATTTCCAAATGTACAGGGAAGATTTGATATGCTCATGGTATTTCTTTTCCAGGAGAAACAAATCTCTGCTAATTGCAGAATTATTTTGTTTTAAATAGTTAGTTTAACCTTTAGGTACTATAAACACTATATTGGTATGTGTCACCCTCTCAAAGTATCCTACAGCCACATTTCCTGTGTACCGCTAGCCAATCTACACTGCCTGGCATGAGGTTTTCATATATATACTTCTATTTTAACTTTATTGATTTTGTTTGTTGTTGTTTTTATTCTTACTTAGTGTCTTTTTAACTGTTTATTTAAAAATAATTATAAATTCTCTGAAAGTTACAAAAATAGTAGAGAGGTCCCATGTACACTTCACCTAGTTTCCTCTAGTGGTGACATCAGCATAACTGTAGTACAGTATCAAAATCAGAAAATTGACATTGGTACAATCCCTAAAGCATATTTAGATTTCACTAGTTTTACATACACTCATTTTCTGTATATATATGTCTATGCCAGTTTATCACATATGTACATTTGTGTAACCACCACCATAATAAAAATACAGAACTATTCCATCACCACGAAAATTTCCCTCAAGCTACCCCTTCATTAATTACAGACATCCTTCTACATACCCTCTCCCATGTCTCTAGGCTTAGGTAATCACTAATCTTTTTTCTGCCACTACAGGTTTATCATTTCAAAAATATTATGAAAAATGGAATCATTAAGTATATAACCTTTTGATACTGGCCTTTTTCACTCAATATAATTCTGTTGCAATCCACCAAATTCTTATGTACATGACTGATACATTTATTTTTGAGTAGCATTTCATGGTGTATCACATTCCATGTGGATGTGCCACAGTTTGTTGGAAGGACATTTATGTTGTTTCCAGTTTGGGCTTATTACAAATAAAACTACTGTGAACTTTTATGGTACATTTTTATGTAAATGTAAGTGTTCATTTCTCTGAGATAAATGACCAAATATAGGATTGTTAGGTTGTATAAAAATTGTATTATTTTAAATAAAATTCTCAAAATATTTTCTGAAATGGCTATACCATTTATCTTACATACCTATCAGCAATTTCTGAATGATGCAATTTCTCCACATCCTCACCAGATTTGGTATTGTCACTGTTTTTTTGTTTTTTTTGTTTTTTTAACTCATGTAATATTGGTGTAGTGATACCTCATCGTGGTTTTAATTTGTGTTTTCTTAATGGTTAATTATGCTGAATATCTTTTCACATTTTTTTTTTAACTCATGTAATATTGGTGTAGTAATACCTCATCGTGGTTTCAATTTGTGTTTTCTTATTGGTTAATTATGCTGAATATCTTTTCACGTGTCTATTGCTTATTTGCCATCCATATATCCTCTAAAGTGAAATATCCGTTCAATGTCTTTTGTCCAATTTCTAATTGGATTTTGTGTGTACGTGTATGTGTTTACTGTTGCATTTTGAGAGTTCTATGTCTATACTAAATATGAGTTCTTTCTCACATATGTGGTTTGAAAATAATTTCTCCTATTTTAGATTACCTCTTTTATCACCTTAATGGATCTTTTAATTTTGATTAAGTAAAATTTATTTTTCTTTATTTTGCTTTTCTTTTCACATTTAAGAATTCTTTACCTTTACTTTGTAAATTACATAAATGTCTAACCATTATGCTGTACACCTGAAATTAAACTAAACTAATCTAAAATATTTTTTAAAAAGAATTATTTACTTAACCCTAGGTCCTAAAACTTTTCTTCTGTATTTTCTTCTATAAGTTTCACAGTTTTATATTTTACACTTATATCTTTGATCCATTTTGAGTTAATATTTGTGTAAGGTATGAGGTTTAGGTTGACTTGTTTTTTAAGTTTTCGAATTTGTTTTTGATTTTTTTTGCATATATTTATCCAAATTCTCCAGCAATTTGTTGAGACTATTTTTCCTTTGTATAGATTTGTGCCTTGTTTCAAAATTGATTGGCTGAATTTTTGTGAGTCTGTTTCTCTCTCCTCTGTTCAGTCCCATTATAGTATCTACATGTATCTATCCTTCTGTCACTACCGCACTGTCTGATTTCTGTAGGTAAACAGTAAGTTTTAAAATTGGGTAGAGATTCATCCTATTTTATTTCTTTTTTAAAATTGCTTTAGCTATTCTAATTCCCTTGCATTTCCATATAATTTTTAGAGTAATCATTTTAATATTTATAAAATATATTATGGGATTTTGATAAGAATTGCATCAAACCTAGATTAATTGTGGGAGAATTACCATCCTTACTCTGCTGAGTTTTTCAAATCATGAAAATGGTTATGATTTCATTCATTTAGATTTTCTTTGCTTCCTTTCATCAATATTTTGTAATTTTCACTGTACATCTATAGTACATATTTTGTTAGATTTATACCTATGTATTTTATTTTTGAGTGATTATAGATAGTATTTTAAATCTTAGTTTCCATTTGTTTATTGCTACTATATACAAATGTAATATCTTGTATCCTGAGACCTTGCTGAACTCACTATTAGTTCAAGGAGTTTTTGTTTGTTTGCTTGTTTGTTTGTTTTTGTTTGGTAGATTTAGTACATATTTTGTTAGATTTATACCTATGTATTTTATTTTTGAGTGATTATAGATAGTATTTTAAATCTTAGTTTCCATTTGTTTATTGCTACTATATACAAATGTAATATCTTGTATCCTGAGACCTTGCTGAACTCACTATTAGTTCAAGGAGTTTTTGTTTGTTTGTTTGTTTGTTTGTTTTTGTTTGGTAGATTCCTGGGCATTTCTATGTAGATTATAATGTCATTTGCAAATAAAGAAAGTTTCATATCTTTCTCTCCTATTTGTAGTTTTCATTTCCTCTTCTTCATAGTGTCTAGTAGTTCCAGTGCTATGTTGAATAAGAGTTGTGAGAGTGAATGCCCTTGCCTTATTTATTTCTAATTTTAAGAGGAATGTATTCAGTGTTTCACAAAATGTATGGTGTTAGCTATATGTTATTATTTTTTTAACTAGTTTTTAATTATCGATTATTATGTTACTATAAGGAGCCTTACATCTGTTTTAATAACGAATGCTAAGAATTCTTATTCCTAGCTTTCAGATGTCGGCATAGTAAACATTCACCTGCCTCCTGACAAAACTTATAGTTTCATTCTGTTCCGAATACTGATGGTGCCTTGGTTTCAAATGAGATGCAATAAAGTAGAGGGGTTAAGAGTGTAGACTACTGAGTCAATCTTTCTGCATTTATCTTACAACTTAATCACTCAGCTTTATCTCTTAAGACAGATTAAGAATTAGTTTCTGATCATGAGAAAGGTTGTGACAGTTGACCTTGCCAGAGTAATATGGTATGGCAAGGGTTGAAATGCAATATATTTGACCCAATTTTGGTCAGTTATCCAAGGCTGAAGGGTAGGAGAATGGAAAATATAACTCTTACCTCTGAATTTCTTATAGTGTGAATGAAAGTTGCCATGCCCTGAAAAGATTCCCCAAGTACTTTATACATATTTATTGTGTCTGTGTGTTGTTTGCAATTCCCAAAAATTCATTGGACTTATAATTTTATTGGAGATATGTGTTTTCAGTTTTGTTTTGTTTTTTAATTTACAGATATTCCTCTTAAGTTTATAGAGATATGTATGATTTAGGTAAGTGGTAAGCAAATATTTTGGCAAGTATCACATAGAGTTGTGGTTTTAAAATCCATTTTTCCTCAACTAGAAGCTAAAGTTATTCCTTGGTTCTAAATAAAATACCTTGAAAAAGTATATTAACTTCTCTTTTTTTTCATAGTTTTAAGGTATGTTTTTAAAAGTCTAAGATAAAAATTTCCAATTTTAAGATGCGTATGTTCTGGAGATAAAATATACAGCATGATGACTAAACTAAACAGACAAACAAATAATTACATTTGTGAGGAAGTTTGCTAAGTTAGAATTGGAATATAATATCTGAGTTATGATAATACAAACTTGTAACCTAAATACCTTTTAGATAATATGTGATTATCTTTTTTGGATTATGCTACCTGGGGGTCAAATAGGAACACAAAATCTTTTTTCAAGACTTTTTCCACACATAATTATAATTTTTTTTCTTTTTTTCTGTTCTACTTCAAGACTCCTGCTATCTGATATGAACCTACATTTATTTTTACTTATGATAAATATTCAATGAATACAAATGGAATTAAACTGTGCTTTTCATAGTCTTGCAGGTTTTTAGAAATGCAGCAGATAACTTTCTTTGTTTGCTAGAGGAATTTTAATACTATACATACTGTTCTGTGTGGAACAACTAGGAAGCACAGAACTTTTAGAAATTAGAATGTGTTTGTGGTCACTCTCCCAACAACAAAGTGAGAAGATATGAGGGAGCCCTTCTCCCAACCCACCAGCAAATAATTGCATTCTCTTGGGAGAAAAACAATGTTTTTCTGGGTCTGGTTTCCTGAAAAACTTTTAAAGGGTCGAACCATAAAATTTATTGTTTGATTCTCTTCATTTGAATCATTAAAACTTTTTGTATATAAAAAAAATCCTGCCATATTGAATAAATTTGTCAAAGATCTAAAGAGTACCTTTGGTTTTCTGACTAAGTTTTAGATTTCATATTATCTGGATAATTGTGACAATTGTAATGTCATTTTAAATATTTTAAAATGAAAAAGGATATTTTGGGTATATTTTAAAAATATATTCACCAAAGAAACGTAATATAAGATAGACTATAACATGAGCATAAACAAATTCTTCTAATAGATGATGTCATTTCATCCTTTGTTTCTAATACCAATATTGTACACTCAGTAACGACCCTTAATGAAGAATGTTTATAGATATCTACTATTTTATTTCATTATGCTAGAAACTTTATGCAGATTACTAGTAATTGTCTAAAACCCTGTGGTCATCTTCATGCTGCATCTAGTCCTTCTGGATCTTGGCTTTTCAGGCACATGATAGGAATGCTCTTTTAGACTCTACTGCTGTTGAGTGCAATGATATAATGAGTGCTAGTCAATGCACTGTGAGTGGAAACGGCATGTGTCCCTTCCGGACTGAATTATTTGTGTGTTGGAGGCCTTCCTTTTGCTTCAGCTAATCACAGCTTTTGAGTAGTGGTTTCTCTATGAGACTGCCACAGAATGAGCAGGTGTGATGGAGAGCAGATATAATGGAGTCTGTCAATTCATGTCAGACACATAACCTCAGTAAGAAAGAGCCTTTTTCTTTATAAGCTACTTAGGTTTCGGGGTTGTTTGTTTTACAGCCTAAACTAGACTAATATTAACTGTCCTATTTTATAGATTAAAATAAACTACCCACCACAGTAAGAAGGAGAATTAAGACACATACTCAAGTCTGTTCCAAAATGCATGCTTTTCAGTGTTCAGCCTACAATGTCAGTTGGCATCCCATATCCTTTAGCACTAATTCTTGGACTTTCAGTCACTCAGTTTTAGAGCCCTTGCAAATACCTCAGGTTTTTTTGGTATTATTGTGGGACATTAAAGTCATTTCTCTCAGAATGCATTCAAATGTATTATTTATCTAAGGCTCAAATTCATAACTGCTACGAGTACGATTCTGCATAAGGATAGAATTGGCACTTATGCAGAATGGCATTTCATGGTCTTGATGTTGCATAACTCCCAGCTGCTGACCATATGAACAAGCCACATAAACAATTGCAAACACAAAGTAGAAGGTTTTATTAAAAATATTGTGAGTTCTGAGATTGACCTATTGCTGGTGTAAATTTTTAAACTGCGGTTTGATTTAGAATAAATAATAAGCTTTGGCATGCAGAGCTTAGTTATAATATACAGTTACATCTCTTTTTGTTTAAAATAGCATTTTTGTTAGTGGAAAAATGTTTCATTCCACTTTTAATCTATTTTCTATTAAAATGCATACGTTTTAGGTATAAGTAGATTTTCCTTGTGTTACATGAGTCAACTTAGTGTATACACAGTCTTTATTCATTTTGCACAGAAATAATACATTACATAATGGATTATTGGATATACTGTAATAAATGATGATCCAATTTTCATAATATACACAATTTTTTAAAAATTTAAATTGGATTTTATTTTCATAGCTCCGAAACAAATCCAATGACCATTAAAATTAAGCGATATTTTAGTTTTGTATTATATCTGTAGCTACAGATTTCACTGATCTCTAACGTGTTTTGGCCTAAAGCAAAATTATTGATTTTACTTGCTCTGTTGTCTTATTCCAAAATCTAGAGTTAAGAGATTCAATTAATATGTCAAGTATTCTTAGCTGTAAAAAAATGCCAGTTGGATCTAACCTTCCTAAAATAAAAAATAAAAGAGACTCATCTACATAATATATCAACAGAGCTGCATCTTATAAAATGTAGTGTCAGAACAAAAGTTATAGCAGAACACATATTTTCTGATATGATTTAAATAAAGTTAATAAACTAAGCTGTATATTGTTATGGAACATATACATGTGCTAAAAATATATAGAAAATAATGTGTCACTATAGTTAAAACTGTACAAAGTATCAAAAAGTATAACATTATAACACTGATATTTCTTTCATACCTTACACTAAGAGCCTTCTTGCTAATGTGCATTTTCAACGATCATTTTAGTTGTAAAATGCAGGGCCATGAACTAAATTTCTACGTATATTGTTAATTTTTAAAATTTGATCAAAATGCATTTTTTATGTTTAAATCAACCACTGTTTCTCATATAAGTTAAAAGAATGCCTTATATTACATGTCTATTATGGGCCCTTGAACCCTCTAGTGGATATTTTACTTGTTTCAATTTTATATGTGCCTATAAATGATTTTATAACTAATCTTTCACCTGTCCCACTTGCCTATCTTGGAAATGAAAATTATATGTTCACAAAGAGAAAGTACATTATATGGTCACTTTCAAGTAATAGTATGTCATGGATTCTGATGCCCTCTTGTACCAAGCCAGTGCCTTCTCTCACTTCAGTTTTCCAGAGCCTCCTAACTGGTCTTTGCTTCATCTGTCCTGGCTGCCCTGCGGTGTTTTCTCAAAACAGAAGTCAGAGTAGTTAGGTTAGCACATCAGGCAGTTTATGCCACTTTCCTGTTTAAAATCCTCCAGTGGCTTCTTCTGGTTGTAGCCAGACACACAGTGGCCTTCCAGAACCAACATGATTCACCCCTTGTTCTCTAAGTCATTTACTCTTTTCCTTGCTCATTCCTTCCTGTTTACACTGGGCTCCTTTCTATTCTGTCACATAGTTCCCACCTCAGTTCCTTTATATGATGTTTCCTCTGTTCAAAATTCTCCTCCTATAGATATCGGCAAGACTTGCTCCCTCACCTCCTTTGGGCACTCAATTATCACCTTTTTAGCTAGGCCTTTGCTAACTAATCAATTAAAAATTTCAACTTATTATTATCTCTGTGTGTGCATAAATTTTAAAAACTTACTTATTTCATTTATTTGTCTTCCTCCCTTGACTTATAAAATGCAAATAGTAAAAGACAAAAGCTCTTATTTTTCTTCTCCTCTTCCTCCTCCTCCTAAACCATATCCAAAATGCTGATGTCAGTGCCAGACACATGGTAACATTCATTTTGAATGAATTATTCCTGAAATTTATAATATTAAAATTGAGTTAAGATTGAAACATTAACTTCATAGAACTTGTGTGTGTGGGGAGGTGTATTTAAAACATTTAAAACCCATTGAAACTTGTGATTACAAGAGAAGGGTCTTACGGACATGGTGGAAGTACATCAAAGACCTCAATAGTGCAAATTGAGTGAATGGTTTGGCACACTGGAGAGATAAGTGTTCATATAAAAAGAGAAAATTCTAGAATAAGGTTAAAACAACCTCAGACATTGCATAGGACATTACAAAAAAATTCATTCAGTTTAATGGTTTCATTCATAATTTAGATTTACGTAAGGGTTTTATGCCCAATTCAAACTTCTTTCTCATTTTCTTCTCTGCAAGAGAAATCATTTGTTTAATGATGTTTTCTTTGTTCACTATTTTTGCTTCAAGTACAGGTATGATCAGTACATGGAAATCAAAAGTGTAAGTTTTGTCAATCTTACGCATACACTGCTTTTGTTTCTTGCAACTTTGAAAAGACCACCCCAAAAGAAGGTATTTTTGAAACATAAACTAAAAAGAATAAGCATGAACTTTTTAATCATCATTTACTGGTCAAATATTGTTATTTCCTTGTGTATACTAAACACACGCAGACATAACGCCTCTGAGAGTTGGAATATCGTCTCTTTTGCTCATTGGTTCTTTTAGTAAGTTTCTGTTGCAAAAAAAAAAAAAAAATGCTCCATAACTAACATATGTCAGTGGCAGCTACAAAAACAGTTATTTCTTAATCAGGATACATGAAAGCTGTGGGTCATCCCAGGCTCTACTGGACCCTCCTGGGTTCTGCTGAGGTACTTGTATCTTCTGAGGCCAGATTGTGGAAGTACAGAAAAGGGTAGCCATTCTCGGGGATGTGCTTATCGTAGAAAGCAGTGCGTATGGCCAATACATTTCATAAAGCTTTAACAACTTCTCCTTGCATGAGGCACATAAAAGACTCACACTGTCCTTTGCTAGAGTATGTCACATGGACAAACTGACAATGGAATGAGGAATTACACTACACTTAGAGGGATACACGGCAAGTCTGAGCATGGACAATTCTCTCACACAGGAGTGGATAACGAAACCACAATACGATCTACCACACTGACATAACCCAAGCAACTAGAACAATGTCTGCTACATAAACATATGTTGAATGTGTATTACTAAAATGTAACAATTGATCAAGAATGGAAAATATATGTTACATATGTATGTGTTATATATGTTATATATGTATAACATGTTATATACATATAAATATATATTTTTTAATTAGAAAAATCAAAAAGCATTGATATCTAGAGCGCTCTTCAAACTTGGGTATGCACACACTCCAAGGATATGTGAAAGCTTTTCAGTGAGTACGGTGGGTATCAGTAGCATTAAGGGAAATTATATTCGAAATCTCCACTTCCTAATATTGTTCTTCTTAGAAAAGCATTTCTAGACTTCCAGCTCTCCTATCTCAGTTTACTTTTTATAATTGCCCTTCTATCACATTTCAAAAAAAGGCCTATTCCTTACCTAGGGAGAATCTTTTCAGCCCTTGGGTCCAAAGATCTCCGGGGAATCAAACAAAGAAATGTATTTCTCAATGAAAACAACACAAAAGAGAGCTTAATATGGTCTATGCCTAGTTTCATCCCCATGACCCACTCCGGATAAGGTTCCATGCCATTACTCAATTTCTTCCACAACTATATACCTTAGGATTGGAATTTAAAAGTGAAGAGGTTTTCATTTGAAGATATATCAATATATATATAATTATTGTATTAAAAATGAAGTCTGATTTTTTTTTGACTGAAAGCAAAATTGACTTGGCTAATTTTGACAATGAGGACTGACTTTGCCAATTGGATTATACGGTAACATTTTCTATGAATTGAATGAGCTAAATGTTATGCTGAGGTTACAATAGAATGAATACATATAAAGCACTATAGTTTACACTGTATACTATACAGGAAAATGTATTTTTCACCACTGTTTAAATAAATCATTTTTTATATCAAATATAAATGAACAAGAGAGTACATAGTATTTCAAATATGTCTTTACATGGTATGCAAGGAAAAATGTTTCTTTCATAATATGGAGACAGGAGAGAAATGAGCAGCCAGTGTAGTATGAGAACGCTTTGTCTAAATAACAATTGCACATAAGGCTGGTGCTATATCTTACTTGAAGAAAGCTAAGGATTTATAACAAACTTCTAAAATCTCTACACACAAAACCAAACAGGTAAGCTTTGAATTGATACCTTTGAAGGTTTTATTTGAGCTGCTATAAGAGCAGGTCTCCCAGCTACTGCAAAATAAGCACAGGAAATGAAACATAATGATAAGGATCTAAATGTCATAATAGTTATTCTTTTGCACCTAAATCACTAGTCATTCATAGAGTCTGCATTCACACATGGCAAAGCACAATTGGGGAGCTGGAAGCGTTTGTTTTGAGGGTATAAAATAAATCCTTTCAGGGCTGTAGTGATTGAATTGCTAGGCTCAGCACCACCTGCTTCAGTTCTCAGAGCACCTGAGGTGAAGGCGCAGTCAAACAATCAACCCTCTGAAAATTAAATATATATGAAGGAATTACTGGCTGTAAAGCAGTGTGAACTGTATATACATTATAAAGTTGGTTGGCTTAGGCTACGAAACTCCTTTTTTAGCTACGCAACACTTCTATTGTTGCAAAAGTTGTATTTTGCGCCAGTGCAGTATCGAGATTCTGGCCTACTTTTTTAACACGCAATCCTGGAAATCATGTTACTACTTCTGTATATGCTGGTTAAAACTGATTCTGATGACAGTCTAGTCACACAATGACTATATACCCATGATTCTAAATATCTATAAATAAACAGAAGCTCTTGATCAATGATGCATGCTGCCATATACCCAGATGTTTTCCAAATCTTTGTTGTAAAAAAGTAAAGATAATTGATATTTCATTTTATTGTAGTATCACTTGGACACAACCTAGAAAAATTAAAAAAAAAAAAACCCTCATAACAAAAGACCGTCATATAGTTTCGATTTAAGTCGTGATAGGAAAGAATTTAGGAACTAAGTGGTAATAAAAGCAAGAGAGTAAAGGCCCCCATCCAGGACTGTCATGAGCCACTATTATTTGGCCAGAAACCTGACTTCACCTTCTTAGATGTTTAAATATAGATTCCTTTATATTTAACTACGTATGCTATTTGAAATGAAAATATCAGATTTTTAATATCACAGTCATTCTCAGTGTAAAACTGAATTAAATAGTTAAATATATTAAATATATTTTCTAGTCGAACCAATCAATAAGCTATTGACTCACTTCCTTAGGGAGACAAATATATTTTCTAGTTTTTCTCTTATTTTTCCCTGACTGCAGAATGAAGGCTTTTGATGTTTTAAAGATAGATCACCTCTTTAAATTCATTCTCTTTTAAAATCAATGTGTTAAATTACGAGATGTTGCAACAAATGGCATATTGTTTTGCACAGCAAACTTTTTTAAATGTGTCATATTTTTATCAAATTACCATCAAACTAGCTGAGTATTTTGAAAGCAAATATGTAGAAAAATTGAATATATTTGCTCAATATCCTCTGACACCTCCTACCCCTGGATTCCTTCCCTGCCCTTGTCTGCACTATTCTTTATCACAAGAGGCTGATGACAATTACCTTTGACTTCCAATTAGATGTGGTTATTTCAACAGAGCTTCTCCACCAGGACACTCCTGACATTCTGGTCTGAATCATTTCTTGTTGTGTGTGTAGGGGTGAGGGTGGGGGTCTGTCCTATGCATTACAAGCTGTTTAGCAGCACCGCTGGCCTCTAAATGCCAATAATACCTCCTCCCTTCTTCATGGCAATTGGATGTCGCCAGTCATTAGGGGAGGGGGAGCAAAATGGCTCCTGTCGAGAAGCACTGGATTGATCAGAAGAAGCAAAGGAGATAGAAGAGAGGGAGGAGGAGAAGTGGTCTGGATACTTAAAGCTGCTCCAGCCCTTATCAGGTAATGGTTTTGCCAGCAGCTTAGTTGTTCTGTGTTTGTGACTTTCATCTCGAGGCCTTCCTCCAAGGCTGCGTTTCTCTCTGTGTTCTCATAACAGTAACGGCAGTCCCTCCCCCGTTGCCACATCAACAAAGCGGTGGTAACAGCTTTCCACTATTGCTTGTCCCTGCTTGAGTCACCCACACTTGTTGGTTTCTAAAACCCTCACATTCTTCTAAATAATTCCTTTATTTAACTCTCTTCAAACTATTTCCTGCCGACTTCTTGAGTAATAAAACACACTTCTTTGAAAGATGCCTGATGTGTCCAGTAAACACAGCGTTTTGCTAATCACTAATTTCAGATCTCATACTCCTTCTCTCCCTCTCTCCGCCATATGAGTTCTATCATATTGCATATCATAGTAGATGTGCTAGAACAGCCGATGTTTAGTCCATGAACAAGCATTTGTTGAATATACATTACAACCATAGCACAATATTCAATACAAGGATTAAATAAAGCAAAAATAATTTCTTTTGGAGAATGTAAAACTTAGATAAAAGTTTAAATACATTAAGTAACATAAATCTCAGCATGTTATTCTAACATATTTTGTCATGATGGGTGAATCATGGTAGTTGGTATCCCTAGCAAGGTAGCAAACCAGTCAGTTGCTGGAACATAGAGTCAGTCCAGCCTTTGTGGAAAGAAGATAGGACTAGACCGGAGATCAGAGCTTAATAGGACAGATCTCTGATCCTCGTACATATCTATTCATATAGGCCTGACTTACCCAGTGGAGGTTAAAGTAGAAACATGTTGCTTAGCTGGCTCAGGGTGACTTAAAAGCAAATCATAAGTTCCTGGTGTACCTAGGTAAGGCCACGAGGTTAATTTTAGACCTTACCCACTGGTGAAGACGGAATTTCTAATATACTTCCAGGTAAGAAATGGATTAGCCCACATAGTTGCCTGAGAATAAGTGCATTGATGTAATTATCTGAAGTTGAACTTGAAGACAAAAAATAATAAGTATGATTAAAACATTCTTTCATTTATTCATATATTTAACATTAATATTGATAATTCACTAGTTGAATAAAACCATTCAAATTACTGAGGATATAACAGTAAACAACAAATAGCTTGATTTTGTGGTGCTTACATGCTAATACACATCAACAGGCATAATTCATAAATTCACTTGCACGGTGCTTTTCTTGTGAGACAAAGATAATTAAAGAAGACCTCAGATAAAAATGTAATATTACAGTTTTTGATTTGGCTCTAATTTGTTCTTTTAAATCTGTGATTTCTATTTATCTTTTATTATTTTTTATAGTCTTTGGTACTTCATGAAGTCATCCGTGGAAAACTCCAAAATCAGGAAAATTTGCATTTTGATGTCATTTATTACATTTTAGTGCTCATTGTCTTCATCTCCTCTTAAGGCATTTTCCAGTAGGAGGCCAACATAAAGGAATAGAAATATTGCAGTTTGGGGGTTAGGACCTGTTGGATTTGAACCCAGATTCTGCCAATTACTAATTGCAAATCTTGATACTCAAATGTCTAAAGGCTCATTTTCCACATCTATAAAATAGTCCCAAAGGCTAAGGAGAGACCAGCATGAAAATATCACTGCTTTGCTCCTATCAAACCCCTGAGATTTCTGGATGCCCTCAAGTGCTCTGAGAAGCTATGAGAGATCAATATAATTTGGGGTTCGAAGATAGATTTGAACTTTTAATTTTTTTTTTTGGATAGCTAAACTTTTTTCTTTAGCAGTGTCTTAAGAGCTTAAAAGGAAAAAAACAAAGAATATTCAATCGAATGTGTTTTTCTAAAGTTTTAAAGAAATATATATATACATACATACACACACACATTATACATATACTTTTCTTTTTCATCCACTATACAAACTTATTGGTTTCTATTAAGCAGGTATCTCAGGAAAGATTACAATATATTAGCAAAAATGAAAGTGTCCTTCCGAAGGTGAAGTTTTTCCAGACCAGTTCATTTATTTTGTGGCAAAGATTACCATCACAAGTCCAGGGCTTTGTTTGCCTGGAGTCCATTCCTGTGGTTCCCGTAGCTGGAAGGCAACCAGAAGAAGTGGGAAAGACAGATGCTGGTCAAGGCCAACCATTCAACAGCAGCAGCAGCTTCACATGTTTGAAATCATGTTGTGGTTTTTTTTTTTCAGTTTGATTTTTATTGTCTTTTTGGCCTAAACACTTGCCATTCTTGTTGTAAAGCTAAGGACCATAAAGGCCAGTGTTCCTTAGTATCACATAGCTTAAATACCTCATAGTTAATTAATGCCTTCCAGAAAACTCTCAAAAGAAGGAATATATAAAAGTTCACAGTTGAGGGGCCGTTGCTGATTTTAAAGAAGACCATTCTTAGAGTTTCACTCCCTTTAAAGGAAAGTAAAACGTACTCTTCTGAAGAATTTACAGATAATTCTTAATTGCCATGGCACTGAAAGCCAGATATATCCCACATGAACATGATACACAGATAATCTGCTGCTCCTCAATCTTTTTTTAACCAGGTTTCCCTTCTCAAAAGGATTAACTCAAATAGCAGCTCTATTGTTGAAGTTAAAGAGTCACATGGACAGTTCATATCTAGGCTTTGCTCTCTATTAGCTGTGTGGCATTGAGCTTATCCCCTAACCTCACTGAGTCTCATTTTCTGATTTGTATTTGGTGATTGCCAAGAACTGTGAAGGGGCTGATATTTTACCCTAATCGCAAGCTAACACATTAGCATGCCTCATTTTCACGGATGCTGGCGGAAGACACAACACTACTGGGTCAGAGAAAAAGCACAGTTTATTATTCACAGCAATAACAGTAGCCGGATGATCATTTTCCTGAGCACTTTCCTCAAGCCTTGGTTCCCACAGAATAGGGCAATGGGGGCTTTTGAGAATCCACATGTGGAAGGGACTCATATTGACAGTTACTTAATCATCTAGTTTTGTTTTTTGTTTTTTTTAAAGAACAGTGCTTCATGCTCACTCTCAGTTTTTGCTTTTATCTCTGAAGACAGAATTTACCAGTTTCTTCAAACAGGAGCAAGGCCCAGAGAGTCTAAATATTTCTTCCAGACTTCCAAACTGACCAGCATCCCTTATCCAGAGGTACTTGGTGCCATTAAGCCCTAAGCCTTAGTGATTCTGTGCCATGAAATTCTTACTGGCTTCTTCTCCGCAGACCTGGGTTTTATTTTTCCCTAGTCTTCTACTTTCCATCCATTTTCTGGCTTCTAGAATTTTATTGACATGGCATGCTTATTGTTACATCTACTCCCTTTGTCCTTGTAGGTTTATGCCTATTTTGTTCCCTTCACTCTCATTTAAATTAATTTTCAGGAGGAAGGACGGATTAACAAAAATTCCTACAAGCATGTCTTTAGAAATATATGTTCTGAAATATTATAAGTGTTATACTCTTTTAAGTCCCAAGTAATTAGTTTGTATATACCGACCTAACATAAATGGTTCTATAGCATTTAATTGTTTTTTCTTAACTTTATTTTTTTCCCTAGAGGTAAAATGTGTTATTTATTTTGCTGAGGAGACCTTGTGACACAAACACAATTTTTCTGAATTCTTAAAAGGATCATAATTGTTTAATCTTTAGGGTGAAGTTAATGTCATGTGATCCTGTGTAAAACTCTTGTCCTGACTCTTCCATATATTGGCTGCACTGTCTGTCTGATTTCATTTCTCTGGTATGTAAAATATACATACCAGAGTGTCTTAGTGTTTGTGAAGATCGAGTGTGATTACACATATTAAAATAATTTGAATACAGCAAAAAATTACATAAACATGAGAGTATTTAAAGGAAAATATTCTACAGAATTTAAGAATAGTACTATTTTTTCTGAAACATTATTTTTGTTGATTTCTTTGTATACCCTCCAATTCCTTGATAACCTTCATAAAATATGAAGTTCCATCCTAGAAGTAGTACCTTTAAAAGAAACTTACTAATGCGAAACACACTGCTCTGTTTTCATTCCATTATCATGTTGCATTCCAGTATTTTGTCAGCCTTTGAAGTGTATGTGAAATTCCATTTTAACAAATACCATTGTAATGTCCAATTCTCCAAAAGAGAATACTTCCAGGTTCCAAAACACATGAAAAGTGAGGAAGACAGTTTAAATACTATTTTACTGACTTGGATACAGCAATCTGTATTAAATGAAAAATTCTGTTCACAAGATGTATTTAGAAATCTCTGTCTCTCCAGTGATATTTGAAATGTAAACCTTGTCCTTTAAGTAAAGTATTAGGTATAGCAGATAATTAAGGAAAAGAAAATTATTTAATACTCTATATTTTGAATTATTACTTTAGATTAAAATATATGCTCGTATGCATCTCCTGGTCTCAGTGTTCCTAAGTAGAGGGCAATCGAGAGTGTCCCAAGCATTGACAGTTCAAATGGACATGAATCTGGAATTCAAAATGGATGGAACTGAGTCACTGAGCAAACCAAAATCTAAATTCAAAAACTGCTCTCAAATGTTTCACAATAGCTTTTGGGTTGCCAACGTAACGCACCTCAAAAGCGGTAAAGATAGTCTTTTAATGTCGCTATTCATCTCTGTGGCCATTTTTTAACTGTGGTCACAAATTCTTTGACGCTTATCCCATCGTGATTTAGAATCTGTGTCACCTTTTCTTGGATCTGGGCAAGGCTGTGATTGCTTCAAACAATAAAATAAATTGCAAATGATGGTATGTGACTCTAAGGCTAGCTTATAAAAGGCCTTACGGCTTCATCTTATTATCTGGAACACTCCTTCTCGGAGCCTTGAGTTACGTAAGAAGTCTTATTACCCCGAGGTTGCAATGCTATGGCGAAGCCCATGTTACACAGAAAGGCTCCAAAAAGACATTCTGGTTGACAGTTCCAGCTAAACCCAAATTTGAGTCATCCCAGCCCTGGCACAAGATAAATGAGTAAAAATTCATCCAAATCATTCTGGTGTCAAGACAGTGAAATTACTTCTAAACATTTTAATCTTCTTATTTGTGACCCTAGACATCGTGGAGCAGAGACAAGCCACCTAAGCTGTGCCCAGTATGAATTTCTGACCCACAAAGCTGTAAGCATAATAAAATAGTTATTGTTTTATGCCACTAAATTTTGGGATGATTCATTTACAGCAATAGATCTCCAACTAACCTTTTAATCAGCAATGGCCTTGAAAGTTTCATTCTTTGCTATATAAAATTCAAAAATAGCAGTTAACAATCTTTGGATCAATCACTTTGCAAAAGTCAAGAGAAGCATAACAAATTACCTTTTGAAATCAGAGGATACACTCTAATCACTCTAATGCTATCACGTTTAGTAATAAATGTATTGAACAAGCTTTTTTTTTTTTACTTTATGTAAGCCCATTTTACATTTTAAAAATATGGCCTCTTAGAAATGTATGCGTTTTTCTGATGAAAATAAATTATATTCACAGATAGTAGAATACAAATGTATCAGGATTTGTAACGGAGGATTGTTCCATTTACAAAATAAAATTTCAAAAAGTACACAAAGTCAGTTAGAGATGGCAAGTTGGAGTTGGAAGATATTTCCAAGAAAATAGCTTAATTATTTCTTTGTTCGGACTCTCATGTGCAATTTTTAATTTACAGAGTATTCCTTGTCCAAAAACCTTTTCTCCTTTGTTTTTCTCTCATGTCTGATTCACTCTTTTCTTGAATACTCATAAAGCACAATATTCTTTATGCTGAGAATGTTTCTCTAAAATTATGCATATATTTTTGACACATTTTAAAAAACTTTAATATCTGCATAAAATGTGATTTTATAATACCTAGATGTAATCTATATCCTTTGCAAGGGCTTATGGAAATTAAAGATTAGTTAGAGAATTTCACCAAAGTTTATATTAAGCAAATTTGGGATAGAAATGCTCAATCAGAAATAAATATTTTAGATAAATCTGGGGTAGATATGCTCATTCGAAAATAATACATATTCAACTGAAATTACTCAGCTGTTTTTTGCAATGAGACAAATTTTAGTGATGAAATTCCCAAGTAATTTTTATGCTTCTAGAGTAAACAAGAATTGATAATTTAAGAGACCCCAGGCTAAAAATCAGCAATCCATTTATAAAGGGTCAGGCTATATCATAAGTTATAGGTTGAATATTAGCAATAATTAACAATGATGCACGCAGGCTATACACCTTGACCAAGGAATTCTTGGCCCTTTGAAAACCATAAACAAATGCCACCAGCTAACATCACCATATCTGTGAGTGGGCATTACGTCAATTTTACAGATAAGGAAACCAAGGATAATAATATGTAAGAGTTAAGATTTATTGAGTCCTATATATACACAAGTAGTCTTTTAGGTGATTTACATCTATTAACTAATTTAATTCTTACAGTAGCTGTATGAGATAGTATTATTTTCTTTGTTTTGTAAATCAGTCAACTGAGGCCAACATAGTTTAAGTATCTCCTCCAAGATCATCTAGGCAATAATTAGTAAATATGAAATTTAAAACAAATTAGATTTGTTTTTGACCTGTATTCTTAAACATTATGCTCTAAAAATACTAATATCTGAATTTATTTAGACCAGTGAAATTTGTCCTTAAAAGCATGGATTTACACTCAATTGCTCACCAATCTTAAAATCAGATAGATGAGACAGACAGTTTGCTGAGATTAATGTAATGTCCTCATCATTTTTCACAATAAATAGCTTTAAAGAACATTTTCCTCGACATTCTACTAGCTAAACATTATTGATACAAGAAATTGAACTCAGACACACTGACTTCATGTTATCAGTCTCTGCCCTATGGTGCCATTGAGTGAAAGTCCAGGTGTTAAGTGACCTGTCCTGACTTAAAAGCAGTAGTAGCAGAAAGAACTTGATTCTGAATTCTTTGATATTAAATCCTGTGCTTTTAATTTTTTAACAACAGCATTACAAAATCTCGTTTCTCCGTCTTTCTACCCATCTCTTTTCATGTATTTTTTGATATGTTTCCCAAATTACATATGAATTTGTTCCAGAATACATCCTATATTGGTCCCAAATTTCATACCTAAAATCCTTCATTTGCCATGAAGTACTGAAATCGAGGTATTCTGGGAAATACATATTCTTGCGAAGTATCACTCCATAAAGATTAAATTATATGTGCAACTCTTCTGTCAACAGCTTCTTCACTAACTTGTGAATATAAAATAAGTTAAACTATCGATTTTGCCTTCCAAACATTCTTGAGTCGAGTCTAGTGCAGTCATTTTCGCCACCACTTACATTCAAGCTCACATTATGTCTGAAGTGGATACTTCCGTTGCTGCTAAGTGGTCCCCAAGCATTCACGATGGCACACCTCCAATCTGTTCTCCACAGCACATCCACGGCAAAGTCTTTGAAATGCAAATATGATCATTTTTATACTCTGTCTACAATCTTTCATTGGCTTCCCGTTGCTCTTAAAATAACTTGGTGAAGGGATTTTCATATAGTTCAGCCCAAGGTATCAAAAAGCCTTATTTTCCCCACATTCCTTCTTTTTCTTTCCACTAGAGATATACCAGTCTTTCAGTCCTTTATACCCTCTTTATTCCCTCGGGCCACTTAATTCTCTTCCTTGTTCATTTTGCCTAGGTAACGCCTACTTAGATTTCATTTCAAATATGACTTCCTAGGGAATCTCACCCTGGCCAGTTTAAATCTCACCAATTTTAGCTTTCATCATAACAACCACATCTCTTGCGTAGCACTCATACGCCAAAAAGTTTACATTTCTTGTGTGGTAATTTTAGGATGATTTCTCCTCTCTAACAGACTGCGAGCTCCATAGGGCACTGACAATATTTCTTTTGCAAATTCATGGACGCCTAGAGATTGGTTGGTTGAGTGTGTAGCTCAGAGTAGAAACTATTCTATTGCTGATGAATATTAATATTCCTTGTTGGTACTGATTTCAGCCTCACGGAAGTGACACTTATTTGGCTATTGCTTGAGCATGCTTGAAAAGGCCTCTCTAGTTCCATACAGTACAAATTTTTGATTTTTGACATTTAATGCTGTTTCTGAAATCTTTGAAGTCAAGAAATAGCATTAAATGTCAAAAATCAAAAATGTGGAGAATTGCTCCCAAAGGTAACTTCTTTTAGAGGCCCTGACTCCAACAATATAATTTCCAGCATTAAATGTACTTAGAGCATGAAAAACCTACATTTCTTTTACAAACATAAAGAAAATGACACTTTGGAAGTTTTGAAAGTTTTGAAAGTTTTGAAAGTGCTAGAGTACCACACTTAGATCTCATATAGTGTTCTGTTTTTAAATGCAAATTGTGTGTATTATTTTTCCAAAATTATGACCTGCGCAAATGGAGAAATATACTTTATCTTTCACAAGTCTGGATTAAGATTTTTCCAACATATTAAGATTGTGAAATTTTTTATTGTTGTTATTGATACCTGTTATTTATTCATGAGTGTGATCAGGTAATGGGAATAAAGAATAGATTTAATATTTGGTATCAGCATCATTATTTTTACTTTCCTCAAAGTAAAGGAATACATGAACATAACTGGTCTAAAATTGGTATGCTGTAACTTGGAATTATTCACATTTCCTGTTTTAGCTTTACTCCAGCAATTACTAATATAACAAATATAAGAAACTTAATAAATGAAAGAAATTTTCAAAATACTAACATAAGTTATATACGTTAATTGGTAATGAAATTTGGAAGAAAACAATATGATTTTATACCACTGCAGATTTAGTATGATTTTCTTTTCCTGTTTTGTAAAAACACATAAAAAACATGGAAATTTTCCCTATTTTTTCCATGTGGAAACTGGAGGCTCATTTGTTCAAAAATTAAATTGATGTTTATTCCTCAAACCTAATAAAAATCAACGCATCCGTTAAACTTAAGCATTATAATTATCAAAAAGAGAAAAAGTATTTTTGTTTTAGTATCTACATAAAATGAGATTTCAAATAAAGTATCACACTAAATTCAATTAAATTAATGTATTAAAGCAACAGTCTCTAGTACATTATAGTAATTTTAGAATCTTTAACCTTAAGAATCCTGTCTACCTTCAGAATGTTTCTGCTGTTTGAGACTTCTCTCATTCCATTGCCACTACCCCAGTCCAAGATTCCATTATCTTTCACCCGGATTTTTACAATAGCCTCCTGCTTGTCTTCTCTATTTCTGTCATTGGCATACTGGCAGTCTCTTCTCAACAAAGTTGCTAGAGTGATTTTATTAAAACATAAGATAAATATGTCATTTTCTTCTTCAAAATTCTCCATGACATTCATCTTGACTAGATTTTTTAAAAAAATCAAAGTACTTGTTTATAACTCTCAAGTTTTCTCCACACAGTAGTTTCCTTGCTGTTTTTCTAACCTGTGATACACATTTTTGCCTAAGGGACTTTGTATTTGTTGGCTTTGCTAAGAATACAGTAGTCCCTCCTTCATCCATGAGGAATATATTCCAAGATCCTCCAGTGGATGCCTGAAACAGAGAGTAGTACTGGACCCTATATATTATATTTTTTCTTATAAATACATACCTATGATAAAGCTTAATTTATAAATTAGGCACAGTAGAGATTAACAACAGTAAGTAATAATAAACAATTATAGCAATATACTGAAATACAAGTTGTGTGAAGGGCTTTCTCTTGTGGATACATAGCATATCTAGTGTCAATACACTGAACAAAGGGATAATTCACATCCTTGGGAGAATAGAACTGGATGGTGTGAGATTTCATCATGCTACTCAAAATAGCATGCAATTTAAAATTTATAAATTAATTATTTCTGTCTTGTGGTATTTGTACAATGTATTGGTGTTTATCATCCTACCACATAGATTGGACATTCTTAAAAGTCAGAGATGCCATTATAATAAGTTGATATTCTAGGCCCTTCTCACAGTATCAGCTACATGATAAGAATTCAATAGATATGTTGAATAATGGATGAATGGTGAGTATAGTGGAGACCTATAATTTTATCTGCCCCAGAATGACTTCTGAGAATTGTCTTTGCTCTCATGCATTCATGGCCACTGTGATAGTCACTCTGCTAAATCAATCACTCAATCAATCTGTCAATCAATCAATCAATCTCAATCCCAGGCCACAAAGGGCTGATTCAGAGATGGGGTTCCCCACATTACTGTGCCCTTCACCGTCTTTCCCTGAACATTTGGAGTACAGAACTAAGAGAAAAGGACACATGCAATCATGGAAGCTGAATCATACTATTGACAGTTCCTCAGTGGACCAATTCATGACTTTTTTTCTGCTAAAGATTAGAATCTACTCTAATTCCCATATTCCCTGATGCTCGATTAAGCAATTTCTCCTTTGATTCAGAGAGATACTGATGAAAACTTTCAAATAATTCTCTTCGTGGCCTAAGCTAGCCAGAGGAGATTTCTATTTCTCATAATCAAATGAAATTGAGCAATTAGGACACAATGAGATACAGGCTGAATATGAAAGGATGGGCAGATTTAAATATCTGTTGGATATTAGACATGATAGGTATAAGAGAACTCTATGAGAATGAACCTGAAGTAAAACATTTTAAAGGTTATATCACAAGAGGTGTGGTCTTGAACATTACTTGAATCTATTTAATATTACTTTCTTAGAAGTTCAGGGAATTCACAATACCCAGTTCTCAGATAGGCAAACCCATATATGGCCATATAAGCAACTATCCCAAAACCACAGGGTTTGCCAGGGATTAAGCCAGAAATAGAACTCAAAAAATTGAGCTACAAGTCCCACTCTCTAACCACTAGCACCACTCCCTTCCTACAGTACACTTAGTGTGAAATAGTTTCTTGGTTTATTTTCATGCTTCTAGTCAACTGAAGTAGGGTGGAAAAAATTAAAAACAGGCCAAGAACTAAAAACGCATTTTTCCTTCTATTTACGAACCTTGAAATTAAACAAAAAAATAATAATTTAAGAAATTTCATGGATTAGTTACCTAAAATGTAGTTTTTTACTACCAGTATTATATTTATATATATATATGTATACTGAAGCTCTTAAAAAATAAGTGTGGAAACTTTTCATCTGTACACGAAATTAGACTATTTTTCTCTTTGAGAAACACCATCTTTTAGAAAGAGACTCTTAATAAGAACCTATTTTCTTCAGATTCTCTAGCTAGACAAACTCGGATGAGGAAAGATTATCAAAGATGAAACTAACTTTTACATGTTAAGTTATATCAGACTATTAATTTGTATCATATATTTTATTTTTCTGGAGTAAAGATAAATTATCATTTTTACAAGGAGAGAATTCAGAGGTAAAGGCGGTACGATGTCTGGAGATTCAGTAATTCATGAAAGAACCTCTTTTTTCCTCATTTCCTGTTTTTGAACTTCTTCCACTAGCACCCTTGAAGCAAAGAGTTGTACTGTGCTTCAGCACAAATGGCTAAAAGTGACATTAATTATTTTATTTATTTACTTTTCATTTGTTTGGGCAGCCTGCCTGCAGACAGCGGGAGTTGGTGAGCTGTGTTGCCTTACAGATGTGCTAATTCTTTTCCTGACAGAGATGATAGCTTTAATGATGCTGATTTAAATTAGGCGATTTCAATCTTGGAAACTAATTAAAAATAGTTGTCTGACTGAAAACTAAGCATTCACAATAAAATTCCGTATGGTCACGTATTTATCACATTTTGAATTCTTAGGTGAAAAAGAAGTGACTAAATATATAGCTTTCTATTTCAATAAAATACCAACATACTGACAAAATTCATTTTGGTGTTCAAAATGACTGATAGTTTAAAATGCTTTTCATTGCATATTGCTGCTTTTATTCTTAAAATGTGTATCGTGATCCTGTAAATACACTTATGATAATACTAAATAAGGTCGAGTTTCATTAATAGTAAATTGTAATAAATTTACTTTTTGAAAAATAATGAAGTCATTTCAAACTAAATTTTTTCATCCAAAAAGGATTTAGTATAGAAGAGAAAAAGTTTTGATTGAAGTATAAAGGTATGAAATTTAAGTTTAATAACATACAGAATAATATTCAGTAAATCCTAAACCTGCAGAGGGTCGTTCTAGGGTAGAGCCCTCATTTTCCCAGAGTTCATGCCTGGTGTAATCTGCTTTGGTGTTTCAAACCCCACATTTTTTTCCTCACCTCAGACCAGCTGAGCTTTCAAACCTTTGAATTCCTCTTTCATAATTTCACCTCTTTGTGGTGCTTTGAAATGCATATTTTCCATAAATAGAGTATTAGTCACAAAAAAAGGATTCAATTTGGTTTCATGATCAGATTTTTTCCCATATTTAGGTTGTCCCCTAATAACTGATCTTTGAAGCCATAAAACTGGATTTCTAGACTCAATTCATCCTGAGTGGATTTTTCCATATCCCTTCACCTGCTTAGATTCTATAGTTTTTAGTTAACAACTGCTACATTATTAATTTTAAATCTTACACATTCATAAGGATACATTTAATTTTCAGATTTAATACTTTTTTCCACTGCTGTTTATAATTTTATAATATTTTTCTCTGTGACTCATTTTGACAAGGATTTTCTAAAAATAGTAAAATTAATTTGCCAAGCAGGATTGCAATAAACTGTGAACTCATTAACAACAAACATTAATGAGTTTGTTTTCACACTCTTCATCTCTAGGATAACTCCAGGTGTATAGAAAATGTGCAACAAAGATTTGCTGGATACATGAATGAATCATAAATTTTAAAAAGTTTCTATATATTTTTTACATAAACATTTTTGAAAAGGTAGCATTTGACCCTCACTGTGCTGGTTGATATTGAAAAAAAGAATTTAAATTTTTACAGAATATCAAATTTTAACAAAAAATCAACATATCTACAAAATTTGGTGTTGAAAAAATTTGGAATTTTATAATGCTCTTCATTACATATTGTTTTACAGAATATCAGACCTAAAAGAAATAATGAAGATTTTTAAAATTCAATCAACTTATCATATAAATGAGGGAAATGAAGGACTGAAGATACATTAATGGTGTTGCCTGAATGCATTAAACAGCAACATACATTGGTGAATTTGGTTTAGAATCCAAAATTCTTTAAAACATGTTAGCTACATTTACAGTGGGAAGACTCCTTCCCTTTCATGTAGTCTAGCAAAGCAAATATAAACTTATCTCAAACACACAAAAACATTTATAAGAAAAATAGTTGAATAAATTTTATTTTTATTTAAAACATTTTCTAGTGATCATATGAGAACAAAAACTTTAAAGAAATATAATTAGTGTTTTGTTAAATCATATTCTCCCCCATTTCAGTAAATCAGTGTTTCAGTCCAAGACACCTCTATGAACTTGCCAAAGCAAATATGAGAGAAGCCATTTTTTTTCTTAATCTCATTAAAAATAACTATGATATTGGTAGTTCAGCCATATGCATGAGCATATACCATGTCTCTTCTTATCTGTCTCTACTACAGCTTCTTTTCAATTTCTTGATCAAATATTAGCAAAAGGGATGGGAGAAATCCATAATGTCACTGTACACAGGTTAACTTATATTTTTCCTTAAATGTAGATAGGAAGTACTGACATCACTTATTAACCTGGAAATGTATTTAACCAAAAGGAAAAAGATGACCTCAAATTACACTATAAATATACAGTAAATCTTTTAAGCTATCCTCATGTAAAGGAGTAGTGCTTTTCTGAAAAATATGATTGAAATTCCCCAAATTTATTATTATTATCCAAGAAACTGTATTTCTCTGAAACTACCAGGGAAGACTTGTCTTTGAATATCCTATAAACATAATTTCATTTCTGCTTCTTCCCTCAAGGATTAGATGAGAATTAACCATTCCAAGTATTAATTTTCTAAAAAAAATAAAAGTAAGCTTTTCAGCTGAAATTTATTGTTTAGTTCATATATAATTATATGTGTTTTAACATAACTGTTAGTATTTTAAAAGATTTTTGATAGTACTGATTTATCCAGAGTGTCAGAATTCTTTCATGTGTACTCACAGTTAACTCCTCATTTAAGTTGCAATTACTATGTTCTAACACAAATAATTGATACGAGTTGTTATAAATAGTTTCTCTGTTTTTGTTTGTAGATTATAGACCTTCAGAGATACATAATAACCTTATTTTATTATACTTGAAACTTAGCATAATCATGAGGACGATATAATCCAAAGTTCTCAAGGCTTCCAGTAGGGACCTTATATTTAAATATGCAAAAACTAGTACTACCATCTTTCTTGTACATACAATGGAAAAGTAGGACCACTCTCCAATATCTTTGGAATAGATAGGAGTGGCGAGTAGGTGGGACGCTTCCTTCTAACTATTGTATTTTCCCAAACAGATACTACCTGATTTCCTGCTATGATCAGCAATTTTCTATGGAATATTAGGTTTTTCAAATCAAAGTTGAGGATTAGATAACCTTGCTTATTTAAAGTTCTTGAACCATTTTCTGCTTGTCATTATGTGATTGAGGCTTCACACTTCCTTCTTTCAGATGTCAACCCCAGCCCCAATTTTAAACCCAACAGAGAGCCAAGGAAGACTGACTATTCATCTGTGTGGATTTATTGAGGGGATCTAATTAACTCTGTCTGAACTTCTTTAATCAAAATTATGTTTATAGAGGCTTGACTTTCAAAACTGATCTTTATCTTTATTATTTTTACCTTAAGAAAGAAAACTTAACTTTGTCAACAAAACTATAAACATACCAGCCACAACTTGCCTTATTAGATTGTAAATATGTTTAGTTAAATGGTGGGTAGGAAGTTATGGAGAGTTTATAATATTTGACAACTACTAATTTGAGTTAATGGCAAAAATTAAAAGAAAGTAAACATTGAACATAACTGAAATCATAACTTAACTATTGAAAGAACCCATAGTCCATTAATTTGTATTCTTTACATTTTATGTCCAAATAATTTCAGTAATATATTTGTTAACCAACACTTAATGATCTCTAGGAAACAATTCATAACTTTTATGTAAAGTTTCCTCTAAATTGAAATCTATTGTTTTGTCCTGTATTTTGTGAAGATGGAGAACAATTGTCATCAATCTTGATAAAATTGTTTCATAAATGACTTGATCCTTTAGAAGGTTACATTTTACTGAGTAGATTAGATCAAGTGGATTTCTGTTCACTTTTTTTTTCCCACACAGACTAAATATCTTTTAAGCAATTACTTTTTTTGTCTGTGATTACATAATATTCACCTGGTTAATAAATTCTTGCGAATTTTGTTTAGGATGATCTGTTGATTTATATTTATATATAATTGCTTCTATCATTACCTATAGGTAGAAAATTAGGAATGATACAGTATAGGCTACCAACATTATTAAGACTTAAGCACTAACGAATTTTCTACTATGTTATAAAACCAGAATGGAAATACCCCAAGGAATAAAAAATTGTGTTCCTTTGCTCATTGATGTATCTCAAGCTCTGAATAGTGCCTATTATACAATAGGCACTTAATTTATATTTGAAGAATAATAAATAAAACTTCAAAAATAAAAGTGAGAGTTTGAGGAACAAAAATAGACAAAAAAGTAACAAAAGACAATTTAAAGCCTCAAATTACCTAAATATATTCAAGTTATGAATATATGACAAAGATTGCATTTCAAACCAAAGACAAACTATGTAATAAAAACCATTTGGATAATAAACTAATTATTTCAAAAACAATTTAATTAAATCATCCCCTCAAATCACATTCCACTCTTGTCTAATAAGTTAAAGAGAAAAACATTTAGTTAAACCACTGAAAATGTGAACATATGTGAACATTGATCTTGGGGTGAAATAGTCTTTTCTGAGGAAAACCCCAGACAAAAAAATAATGGACAGATTTGATTGTATAAAATTCTAAAATTTTAGTCCATGAAGAACTTTGTGGGTAAAATTAATAACAAATGAGAGATTTGGAAAATGTTTATATATATTTAGGGAAGAATAAAGGTTAATAACTTTAATTTATAAAAACTTATGAATTAATAGAAAGATCCAGTGCCTCAGAGAAAACTGGACAATAGATACAAGCAGAAACAATTTCTAAATTTAAATTACAGATGATAAATATGTAAATACCAGTGTTTGTCAAATCCTCTGCTAACCAAAGACTTTTAAAATAATGAGTTACTTTTTGTTATACCACAAATATGGTAAATAGTTTTAATAAATGCATGGCCATAGCTACTTTCGCTATGAATATAATGAACTGGACTCTATCTTACATAACTGGTGGTAGTCCCCCTTTCTGTGTGTGTCTGGAGGACTCTTTCGTAATGATATAACAAAAGATTGTTTAATAATCTTACCCTTTGAATTAGAACTTCCAGTTTTAGAAGTACATTGTTGATGATATTTTATAAAATTGAAAAAAGAACTATTACACAATAAAATATGGGTTAAATACATCCTGATACATTAGAATAACAGAATAAAATGCAGTTATTAAAATGTTATTGAAGGAAAATATGCTACCTCATGAGAAAACATTATTTTGATAAGTCAAATCAGAGGTTATAACAGTATGTACAGCATCTTTCAAAATTTATCTAAAAATGTGTTATAGCTTGATAGATAAATATGAGTAGAAACAGAATACTAAAGAATACACTAAAAGTTAATAGTATATAGAGTGGAATTATTTGAATAGTGCCTATTACACAGTACTTACTTCATTTATATTTGAAGAATAATAAATAAAACTTCAAAAATAAAATAATTTTTATTTTATTGTGTACAATTATTTTGTATTTTCCATAATAAATAAGTATTTTGTAATCGATAAAATATTTTAAATGAGCTTTAGGATAGGTGATGGGGCAGCTGAATAATAACAATCAAAAATGAATATGATTCTGACACATTGCAAAAGTAAAGATCATAAATAGTCAAATTATTTTCCTTATCTATAAAGTAATAAGAGCTCTTGGATGTTTTACACAGGGAGAAAGTGAGTTACTTTTTTGTGGTGTAAGTCTTGTCACACACACAAAAAAAATTGGTGTTTCCTAAGAAATTGAACACTAGTGGCTGTAAATGGGAAAAAAACTAAGATTCTCAGATTATTGGAGCACATTATTAGAGTTTACGGAGAAGAGAAATGTTTTCATTTTAAATCTTCGTTAAAATATTTTCATTTGTTTGAGTAAATGGTAGAATAAAATACAGTCTTTTATTCAGATTCCAATCTGTTGAAGTCAGTATTTTACCAAACTCAACATGCTAAATTTCTCTCACATCACTGGAATCCTTCAGTTTCTTCCTAGAGAAAACTGCTCACCTGAAATATCAGAGCAGTTACCCAGAGGGTGTTCCTCGTTACCCCAGTTTGAAAGTGATAAACTAATCATAGCTACTTCTTAATTAATAGTCATTTGAAAATCATAAGTTGGCAAAGTGTCTGCTTTATAATTCTGAAGAACTATTATTATATCTGCAGAGAGTTAATGATCACTTTTATAGTGCATGGCACTTAGTCATTTTGTATTGTTTGGATTATGTGCAGTTCCTATAATTAGGGAGCATTTATTCTAGTGGGGAGACATAACATAGATATGGATATAAATGTTACATATATGTATTAAATATACATATTAAATAAATTATAGATATATACTGTTATTATATTTGAATGCTAATATGATTGCATAGAAAACATAAATAGACATTGGAGTTCACTTTAGCAGGAAGGGCTCCTGAGTGCCACAGATTCTGTTCTACTGTAAATGTCTCTGGAAGAGCTTGTCAAAAACTTGGAATGCTGGTACCTGGCTATTCCAGTAGAAAGGTCATTTTTATTTCTAAGAAATGCAGCACAAATTGTTCTTTTTCCACATGCTACAATATTTAGTATTATCACACCTAAAGACTTTCTGTGGAAAGGTTCACATCCATAGGTATGAGTTCATATTTCCTGCCTACCTGGCCTCAGCCAGATTATGGAGTGTTTCATCTGCCAACACAGTATATGTAGCATTATATCACACCAAGAAGTCCACTTTATAGCAGCAAAGAAATGTAACAATGAACAGGCGGTAATGGAATCCACTGGTTCCATCGCATGTTGCAATGAAGTTGCTGGCCTGAGAGAGTAATGGAGAGCTGTGAAGACAATAAAT
Organism: Pteropus alecto; assembly: GCF_000325575.1. Lineage (NCBI taxonomy): Eukaryota > Metazoa > Chordata > Mammalia > Chiroptera > Pteropodidae > Pteropus > Pteropus alecto. Next base: position 6,724,374 of record NW_006442103.1, on the reverse strand, counting down.
GAGGCACCAACCACTCTGCATGTATTAAGGACCATCTTTCAGAACACATTATGCACACTACGTCAACAGCTAGCATATGATTATATTGTATATTCAGTAACTAATTATTGTTATGATTTTCTAATCATTTTGTCTTTTAACTTTCATACTAGAGTTTCAAGTGATTTAAGCAACAACATTAAAGTATTAGAGCATTTTGAATTGATTATATACTTGCCTTGACCAGTGAGTGTATACTTTCATATGTTTTCATATTAATAATTGGTGTCTTTTTGTTTTAACTTGAAGAACTCCCGTTAGCATTTTGTGTAAGGAAGGTCTAGTGGTGATCAACTTCCTCAGCTTTGTCTAGGAGTCTTTACCTCTTCTTCATTTCTCAAGATCAGCTTTGACAGGTACAGTAACTTCAGTTGACAGTTTTTTCTTTCATCACTTTGAATATATCATTCCACTCTCTCCTGGCCTGCAAGGTTTCTACTGAGAAACCTGCTCAGAGGCTTCTGGGGATTCCTTTGTATATAACAAGTCACTGTTTAATAGCTGCTTTAAAGATTCTCTGTCTCTCTCCGATTTTTGACAATTTGATTTAATGTGTTTTCGTATACAACTCTTTAAATTTAGTCTATTTGAGCTTCATGATCTGGATGTCTATTGCCCTCTCCAGAGTTGAGAACTTTTTTTATCTATTATTTCATCAAATAAAATTACTCTCTCTTTCTATTTCTTGCTTTTCCTCCTGGGAATCCTATAATGTGCGTATTAGTTCACTTGCTCCATCCCATTAATCCCTTAGGCTTTCTTCACTCTTTTTTATCTGCCCACTTTTTTTATTTTGCTCCTCTGACTAGATAATTTCAAATGACCTGCTTTCGAGCCTGCCGATTGTTTCTTCTGTTCCAGTATATTGTTGAACTCCTATAGTAAAATTTTAATTTCAATTATTGTATTTTTTAGTTCAAATATTTCTGTTTGGTTCTTTTTGTCTTTGTCTCTGTTGATATTCTCATTTTGTTCATATATCATTTGCTGATTTCGCTTATTTGTTTATCAATATTCTCATAACTCATTGAACGTCTTTTAAGCAATTAATTTGAATTGTTTATCAGGTAATTTATAAATTTCCATTATTTTGGATCAGTTACTGGAGATTTATTTTCTTCCTTTTATTGTATTGATATTTGGACTCTCTAAAATGTAAAATATAAACAAATTAACAGTGAGAGACATATAATAGGAATGAATTCATTGTTTTAAAAATCTCGACTTTACAAGTTGCTATATAAAGCATAAAAGATGTGGTTCTAATTTAATTTATTTTGATACTTTATTTTCATTGCTGTAAGTGAAAAGAATCTACTCTCAGCAATAAATAATGACATTTATTATTTATATGACTTAGGTAAACATTTTCCTTTAACTTAGCAATGTTCTTACAGATTTCAGAAAGTACTGCATGTCTACGTTTTAAAAAATTGCTCCAAATTTACTGCATATTTTTATTAAAAAGGTTTTAGACAATTAAAAATTTTTCCATTTTTAATGAGTGCAGGTATGAAGATTTTGTAGGTTAACACGGTGGTTTTTAGCATTGATTGCATAATGACAGAAGCACTTTCTTACGTATGTTTTCAAAACACTCTCTTTCCAGCATAATTTTCTTTTCGAAAGTTATTGCTTTCTCTATCATTACTAAAATGTCAACTTTAACTCGAAAGGATATTTCAGCATACAAATGTTGATTAAATTATTTACTAGGTTGAACAATATTGACAGCCACTTATCATCAAAGAAGTTTAATAAATTTAGAAAATGTTTATGGTGAGTTAAAAGAAAAACGTATAATTTTAATTGTATTTACTACTCTCAAATATTTTGCACCAGATATTTTTGTAGTCCCTTCCCATTGAATTATGAAATATTATAATAAATCAACTAATTTGTGTGTATTCTAATAAACCTTTATTTATAATAATGGGTGATCTATCATTTTCTTTCCCCTCTATGTTCAGATGAATCAAAACGTTTGCTTTGCATACATCACGAGCATAGGAGAGGATGATATGGCATATTCTGCAGTCCACTGTATTTTAAAAGTCTTTTTTAAATGAAATTATCCCCACTGATGACATCTTTGTGTCCTTTTAGCTACAACTGCTTTACTACAGTGGTTGCTCTATCAATAATTTCTGGAAATAAATATTTCATGCAGTAATATTGCTGAACATAACTTCAAAATCATTTTTTTTATTGCTTTAAAAGCAGGCACATTAAAATGGTTATATTTATAATGTTTTTTCCAAGAAACAATAGTTTTATAAAGGGTTATTTTACATCATCTCCAGTACTTATTTCTTTCATTGACCACACACAAAAAGACTTTTCTGTTTTATTATTGAGGCAGATTTTACCAAAATCATAACTTGAGAAATGTTAGAAACATCTGTACTTTTTTTTAACAAATGTCCTCTGGTGTTATGCAATTTGTTTGATTTTTTTTCCTCCAAATAATTGGCAATATTTTTTGTTTCTTCTAAAGTACTTGCTATTAAATAAATATACTTTAGTCTTTGTGTCATATTGTTTTGCTAGTATATTTAGATCCATTTTTGCTATAACAAGAAAGAAAAAAATTTACCCAATGGTATGAAATTGTTTTAAATTGAGGCAATATTTACACAATGTTGAATTAACCATTTCAAATTGAACAATTCAGTGGCATTTAGTACAATCACAGTGTTGTACAACCACCATTTCTATGTAGCTCCAAACTATTTTCCTCACCACAATAGGATATTCCATACTCCTTAAGCAGTTATTCCTCATTATTCTCTCTCCCGAGTCACAGCAACCACAAATATGCTTTCTGACTCTATGGATTTAACTATTGTAAGTATTTCATATAATTGAATCCCACACTATGAGACTTTTTATGTCATTTTCTTTTACTTAGCATGTTTTTAAGGTTCATCCATATTGCAGTATGTATTGGCAACTTGTTCTTTTTTATGGTTGAATAATGTTGTTTTACATATATATCACAATTTGTTTATCCATTTATCTGACATTTGGGTTATTTCTACCTTTTAGCTATTGTGAATAATGCTGCTATATTCAAGTGTGTACATGTATTTGTTACAGTACTTGTTTCAGTTCTTTTTTGTGGAATTGCAGGGTCATGTGGGAATCCTTTGTTACACTTTGCAAGGGCCCACCAGCAGCTAAAAAAGTTAACAATCCCAGGAGCAAAGCATGAGGGTTGGTTCTAATTACTCCACCTTGTTACCAACACTTGTTGTTTTCATTTTTAATTATCATACTCTTCTAGCTGTTGTGAAATGATATCCAATTGTAGGTTTAACTTGCATTTCCCAAATGACTGATGTTCTTAAGCATTGCTCATATGCTTGTTGGCCATTTGTATGTCTTCTCGAAAGGAATGACCATTTTTAAATTAGTTTTTTTGTCTTTGTTCTTGAGGTATAAGTGTTCTTTGATATATTCTATACCATGCCCTTATCATATAAATGTTTGCAGATATTTTCTTTTATTATGCAAATTGTCTTTTTACTTTATCATGTGTCTTTTGAAGTACAAAAATTTTGCTTCATGAAATCTAACTTACCTATTTTTCCTTATGTTGTTCTTGAGACTTGTTTTTCGTCCTAAAAAATAGTCTGTTTTATAGAGTGTGCCATGTGCACTTGAGAAGAATATGTATTCCTTTGTTGAGTGGAGGGTTCTATATATGTCTGTTAAGTCTAGTAGTTTCATAATGTTGGTCAAGCCTCTATTTCATTATGTTTAGATGTTTAATCCATTATTAAAAGTGGGTTATTGAGGTTTCCAACTATTATTACAAGATTGTCTATTTCTTCCTTTAATCCTGTCACTATTGTCATATATCTTGAGGCTCTGCTGTTTGGTTTATATGTTTAAAATGCTTATATCTTGATGATTTATTGTATTTGATAATAGTACAATACATAGTACAATAATAGATAAATACAATAATTTATTGTATTTGATAATAGTACAGCCAGTCCATCTCTCTTTTAGTTACAATTTACATTTAATATTTACTTTCCATCAATTATGAGCTGAATGTTTGTATATCTCCCCCCCAAAATGTATATGTTGAAATCTTAATCATATTGGGAGATGGGAGATGGGGCTTTTAGGAAGTAATTGGGTCACAAGGATGGAGCCTTCATGAATGGGATTAGTGCCCTTATAGGAAGAGATGCAAGAGTTTTTTTCCCCTCTGCTCTCTGCATGTGAGAATACAAGAAAATGACCATCTATAAACCATGAAATAAGATCTCACCTGACATCAGATCTGCCAGCACTTTGAACTTAAACTTTCCAGTTTTCAGAACTATGATAAGTAAATGTTGGTTATTAAAAGGATTACAATGAACTTGTCTAGTAAGTGCAATGTCTGTGCTTCTTCAGGGACAGTTTCTATTCACCTCTGTGACTAACAAACACATACCTTTCTGTCACTTTGCATGTTTTATAACTTTTGTTGAAAATTGGAAATTTTGTATATTATGATGTGGCAACTTTGTAAATCACATTTTTATACTTCTCAGAGTTTTGTTTAATGAAAGCTTTAGGTATTTGTTTAGTGCCTTTTTTAAACTATTTTTAAAAGCCTGCAACTTGTTCACGTGTGGTCTCTGAAGTCTCTGTTTCTTTAGCATGTGTTTACCTAGTGTTTTAACAGCTATTTCCTGGAAATTGAGGAATGGGGACAGGAGAGAAAAAAAAAGAGAAAGACAGAGAGAGGGAACCACCAGGAGAGAGAGTGCTGGAGGAAGAAAGAGAGAGAGAAAGAAGGAAAAAATATAATTTATAAAAACCACTTGTGCCAGGCTTCACAGATTGCTTCTGTGCTTGGTGTGCCTTGACTGCTTAGCCAGGCCATTTAAAACTCTGCCTTAGCCTTTGCTTCCTGTTTTTATTGAGCTTAGAGATCAGCTATAGGTTTTCAGATTTTTACTGAGCATGTATCTTGCCCTGAGCATGTGCAGTGGCTTTCTAATTTCTGCCATATACCTGGATGCTTTTAAATGCCTTAATTTCCCAAAGAAACTCCCTAGATTTTCCTCCTGGGCTTTGAGTACTTTGTCATGTGCTTCAAGTTTCAACTTTTGCTCCAGGCAGCTTCAGGTTGTTCTTTTGTCTTACCATGTGATTCAGGAATGTCTGCTGCTTTTCTGACCAGTGTGAGCTCTGAATTAGTCAAACTAAAGACAAACACCTTGCATTAGTCTTTCACTTAGCTTCCAGACAGTTGAGAATTCTTTGAGGATAAAGTATGCTCTGCTTTTTCTGCCTGACACCAGGGTCACATATTGGGAATGTAGCCTGTGGTCTTTTAAACCATTATTGATCCAGCAAGGGCAGTGAAGCAAAAATAAATAAAAATGCCATAAATCTTTCCTACTATTTTATGTTGGCTTTTTCTTGATTCAGTGTTCTCTTTTTGCTGTAAAGCTTAGTTTTTTCAGTTTTCACACACTTGATTTCAACCATTTTGCTTGATTTTACAGTATTTCTGCAGAAAGACAGATGCTTGAATCTGCCTCTTTGCCATTTTTGCTGACATTCTCTGATCTTTGAGTTTTTGCTTTTAACTATTAAATTTGAAATGTCAAAAGGAGTTGAAAATTTAAATGTCACTCATAAAACTAGAGATTCTTTTTTCAATTATAGAGAACTTAATTTACCATGCTTTGATAATTGAAATAACTTTAAGCTTTGTCATTAGTGAGAGTCATCATTCAAAAGCAGTAAATATAGATTCATTTTCTTGATATGTATCCTTCAGGATATTCTACATAAGAACCAAAATGTGACTAGCTTACGTTGCTGTTAGGTGCAATGAATGACATTTGCAGTAGACTAAACATTCTATTTTCTCAAAATTCATATTTTAAAACCTAATCCCCAGTGTGATGGTATTTGAAGGTGAGGCCTTTGTGAGTTGATTAAGTCATGAGGGTGGAGCCTTTTTATAATTATGGGATTAGTTGGAAATTAGAAATTCTGTATATTATGATGTAGCAACTCTGTACCTAAGATTCTTACCCTCCTCAGGGTTTTGTTTACTGACGCTTTCTGTATTTGTTTAGAGCTTTTTCTAAACTATTTTTAAAAGTCTACAACTAATTGCGGGATTTGTGCAATTAGTTGTAGACTTTTATAAAACAGGCTCCTGAGAGCTACCTTGCCCCTTCTGCCATTTACAGTTACAGTCTATGAACCAGGGCGTGGGCCCTTGCCAGACCTCGAATCTGTGGTACCTCGATGTTAGACTTTCCAACCTCCAGAACTGTGAGAAATAAATTTCTATTGTTTATAAGCCACCCAGTCTATGCAATTTTATTGTAACAACCCAAAAGACTAAGACGATATTATTTTTTCAAAATTATTTTAATTCCTTATCAATAAAACCAAAGCAGATTTTTGTTGTCTTACATGAAGTTATGCACAGATTCTTGCCTCTTATGTTTGTAAATAAAAAGTGTCCTTGTCACTAAGCTTGGCTTGTTATTACTTCTTTTATTAGTGATAGACAGGTGTATATTGGTATATCTATATCATACAGCTGTGTATCATTCTTAAAATGCCACTTTACAGAATAAAATATCAACGTATACCAAATTGGCCAATGTAGTAAATTTTTCTCAGAATTCTACTGTCATTATAGTTTAATTATATAGAGAGGAATAGTAATTTAATGGTTCTAATCTTTATTGCATAAATATTGATTTCTCTACATGTGCTCTTTAATTCATTTGTCACATGATTTAACAAATACTGTCTTTTTAAAAATAAATATTTTAAATAGTATGGAGAATTATTTATTTAATTATTATTATATTCCTTTTCTTTGACATATTGAATGCTTTTTATTTCTTTTTCTTCTTGGAAAGCATAAAGTAACTTGAGGTTAACTTCAGTAATGTTTCTGTTTTTAGAAGCATATAAAGTTAAAAATAATTTCAAAATCCCTGAGGAGAGTGAAACCTAAAGGTTGGCATTCAGATAAAAATAAGTCATCATTGTTTATCTTTAAGAACAGGTGTTTTTAAATTTCTTAAAAATGTATTAAAAAATGTACCACTTTCATTGTATTATATATTTTTTCAATATTTATATATTTTTAAGGCTATAAATGTAGTCACCAACATTACCTTTCCTTAAAATTTATAGTACTAAGGATCTCATTCATTTTAATAATCTATGAGGAAATAATGCGCCTACTATAAAATACAAAAAAAATCTAAAAACTCATTACTTATAAAGAAAAGATTAATAATGAGAGCAGAAATGTGAGAATAAAATGTTTTTCACATATTCTGCTTCTGTATTCCTACTTTGAAGTTTGAGTGCCCCTTACCTCATTCTTAAAATAAAACTATTAAAATTGCCACATTCCTACCTCATGAAGATGTTATGAAAACTAACAAAACAAACCCATTAAGTATTTTAAATAAAAAAGTCCTCATAATGACAAAGTTACTTTGCTTTCAAAAGTATACCTTCATATTAAATGTTGCTTCTTTTGCAACCATTTAAATCCATAAGTAATTTTCCAGTTTTTATACATTAGATTGTAAAAACTTTTGAAATAGGATCTATTGTTTGTCCAGCATTTAAATGTGCAATAATTTGACCATACTGGTCCTGGCAGAAAATATAATATTGGGAAGGTTATTAAATACTGAGTATCTGCAAAACAAATTAAGTTAGAGTTATTCATCCCAGATGTTTTAAAAATCAGATATATTTTGATATTTAATCATATTCACCAGCCTTAAATCTTATATTTGGTGTTTGTGTGGCATCAAGAGAATATATAAGTCTGTCATACAAAAATAACAGAAACATTGCATATAATTCAGGAGCCTTCAGATTTTTGCACATGCACTGGTTTCAGAATTAAATGAGTTGGTACCAATGGTGGATGCACAAAACAAATTACATATGGTTGTCTGGAAATAATATTTATTCTAAGTCAAGAATACTGACTAGTGCTATTGGGACAGATCAATCTGTGGAGATATGGTAGAGTTGGAAAACAGGATTTGACGTCTTTCAGAAAGTGCGATGATATATTAGGTCATCTTCTTGCCTTTTATTAGTCGTATTATGAAATAATGTGTCAAAGAAAAACTATTTGCACATTTTCATTTTACTACCAAAATTAAATTTTAAAAAAGTATTTGTAAAATTGTTATGAGTAAATTCTTAAGAGTAAATAATCCCTTCAAAGTAGCTAAAATACTTACCTTCAGCAACCTTATATTTTATTAGGAATAGCCAGTGTGAATCAAGGCAATTACTGTTCAAATGATACTCGGAATGCTTTATACAGTGAAACCTCATTGGGTTATATTATTGGTGTGATACTTCCTTTGGCTGTGGCACATGTTTCACCAAAAATGTTTGAGTGCCCCTTACCTCCATCTTCTACCTCTATGGATAGAGATGTCGGTGATATTCTGCACCACTTTGTAAAAAGTCTTGTTGTATCTTTGCTGACACACAGGAGCTTTGTAAATGCTGAATCCATTCAATTAAGGAGAAAAAAAAATACAGAGAGTAAAAATATCTTGACAAAGTTCCAAAAAATATCTAAGTTTTTACCTCAAATTATTCTATTCTGTTCTCTATTCCTTCCAATTTTTGACAATTACGATAAAGGACTACGATAGCTAACTAAAGGGTATATTTAAGAGAGATGTACATGAGTGTACAAGGCTATATTCCTTGGATGTTGGGGTTCATTTAGAATTGATTTTCTTTCAGGTTCTTTTAAACAGGGTGGGTCTCTCATCTTTGAGTGGGCTCTTTCAGCACTTCAATAGACCAAACTTTCCACCTAAAGATTCTGTTTTATCATGAAAATTGGGCTAAATTTGGATTCTTCTGAAGTTCTGTATGTTATTTCACAGTAAAAGTGATGAAAAATATCTAATCATCACTGTGGAGTAACTGAGGAGTGAGGCTCAACTATGGAGGTAAACTTCTCTCTCCTTTTTCTACCCCACTTTGTACAATACAATGGTCCATCTGTGAGGTAAGAGTGACCAACTCCATTTTTAAACAGAGACTAATACACTGATGTATTAGAAAAACCGTAAAATAAATGTCAAACTGCTTAGTCATTTCTTAAAATATTTGACCTAAGTTCAGAAAAGGGCAAGAAAGACAAACCATTAGGCACAGTAAGAGAGGGATTACACTCAACAGCAATTTTCTTTGAAACATTTTAAGTATTTCTGATGTGTGCAAGAGTTTCCCACCTCCGTAATTATTTCTCATTCAATAAGTAAAAGTTGATGCAATGGTTTCAGTTATAGTAAAGGATTTGGAGAAAATGTCTCTCTATTTAACAAAATAACATACAAAAATAACATACAGAACCTCCTCAGAGGAATCCAAAGTCAGCCCAATTTCAATGATAAAATAGAATCTTTTGATGAGAAGTTTGGTCTGTTAATGTGTTCAAGAAGCTAACTTAGTTCGAGAAAAAATAAATAAATGCCAAAAGATTTAAAATATGATGTATCTGTCTACATCTATTTTTTCCTTGCCCCTAATTCTACCTGTGGTAATTTATTCCTTATTACAGGGTTCTCTCTACCTCCAATACCCTATTGCTGTTTGCTTATTGAGATCTCAGTCCCAGTTTGCTTATTGAGATCTCAATATGTAAAACATTGGTTCTGAATCTGTATCTTCTGATCCCTAGAGATTTGTGAAGATATTAACGGAGATCTGTGAGCTTTTCACAATGTTTAATACAGCTCCATGAACTCTAAAGATTGTCTAGAACATTTGTTTTCATAAACTGACCTTCCAATCAATTATCAAATTATGATCTCAGATTCTCTGACAAGCCAAGATGGACAAATTGATTAAAAATACTGTTACGAAGGAAATAATTTTTTTTTTTCTCTAAACTGTTTCCATCTTGTTTTTGAAAGGCTTGCAATCAGAACGAATTCTACGAACTGAAGAAATATCTTTAAACGTTTTTTTTTTTTTTTAACATGACAAGATAAGAAAAGTTATATAGCTAATAGTGCTCCAAATTAAAAACCATGTCAGGAAAACTGTCATACTGCCTATTATATTTCAAATCTATGCATAAACAGTTAACAAGGACTGGCTGAAAGGTGGCCTAGAAACAATGTCCCTGGAACTTATTCCATGCAAAGTTGAAGGTCATGAAGTCTCTTCTAGCTTCCCTCCTTTCACCGAATTCATCTTCTGTAAATGTGTGGGCAGGTTCCTGGGAGGCTCTAGATCTGGCGGCTAGCTACAGAATAGAGGGGTTAGACATAATTAACATTTCTTAGTATGAATCTGCATATTTCCTTCCAGAGGTATTAATTCAGACCCAGGTTATGCCTGGTTGGGCAGTGGCCAAAGGAATTCAGACCACAGAGTATAGAGAGCATAAGATAGTAATAAATCTGCTTACTCAACACTTTGCCTGAAAGGACCCTTTCCCCACTGTGAGAAGGCCTGACATGTAACCAGAAGATGGGGCTTGCTAGACTGATGGCATCATTTCTCACCTTCTAGAACAGTATCTGGCCAGGAAATTCTCAATAAATCATGAAAGCTATTGATAAACAATTTGGAACACCATTTTTATGTGCTGCTGCAAGCACTATAACTTTAGCACGAATTGGTTTAGGATTCTGGCACCTTCACAAATATATATTTCTAAACTTTATATTAATATCACTATTTTACATTTAAGAGAAGACCTACAGAAAAGAACAAGCTTAAAAATATACAAAGAATTGGACAGAAAAATCATGTTTCGAAGTGTGGAAACTGAAAAAACACAAATTTTTCATTTCGAAAAGATGAAGAATAATGAAGATGGTAAATTGACCTATGTATATATTTCCACCATAAGGGTCTTAATTTGTAATTGTCCATTCCACATTCAAACACAAGATCTTGAATTATTTTATTAAATTATATTAACAACTTGAGATTGTCATCTAAAAAGCTGGTGATATTTCTCTGCAGCTGACATAAGGCATCCCAAACATTCTGCCAGCAGCATTACCAATATAAAGTATTTTTTGACCTGTTATCTAAGATGTAAACTTCTTGAGATGGGAATGGTTCTTTGTCACAGAGAGTGACCATCATGTTGAAGGTATGTTTTAGTTGCTTTCCTCATTTTATATGCCTTTTCTATACATTGTTAAACAATTCCATCTTGGGCCTCAATCTAGTCTCTGAACACCTTCCATCTCTTAAACCACATAAATGGAATATTTCTATATAGAAAATTGAGGCATATAGAAAACTGAGTTTCTAAAGTTTAGGGGACATGTGTGCCTCATAAACTTAGTTGAGAACTCTTAAGCATTGAAATATCTTAACCATTCAGCATAGGTCCCGGCTAAAGATTCCAGTCTTTGTCATCTGGAAAATGTATTCATTCACTCAACACATCTATATGGAGGGCCTAATGTATGCTGGCACCTTGTTGGGCCCTGTTCTAGAAAATTTTTGAGAGATATCTTAGGCTATATTAAGAAATAAAAAGGAGCCAACAGGAGGGAGTAATTTAAACGTGGAAAAAATGACCAGGGAATCCATATTCCAGGCTTAAGTGGATAACTTTGAGGAAGGGGATGGAAGGACTCTAGAATCCTGCCCCTCAATTATTTTCACTGTGGAGTGACCATGTTTTCAGCTCCTGAGGCCCTTTATGAGCTGTGGGCCTAAGGCCGCTTGGAGATCTCTGCTAGTTGCTTTCCTAGTCTTTTCTCCTCCCACTCCATTCTCTCGTCTGGGGTCAGGGCAGAATCAGCTGGAAATTAAATTACTCAACCCCTTAATGTCAGTTCCCATACATTTCTTTCTCTCCTGCCTTAGAGTACATTCAGCTCTTTAAGAGACGAGCCTCCCAATGAAGCTAATGCAAAACTTGAACATTTAAAAGAAAAACCCGTCAGTTTCAGATCTCAAAGGAAAGCTCCCCTGTAAGATCATAGGTGTTGACCTTTTGAGTCTCTCTCACCTTCATCCCTTTCTTCTAATTCCAAGGTTAAGAGAGAAAGAGAGAGAGAGAGAGAGAGAGAGAGAGAGAGAGACAACGAACTTCGGAGCAGCATGCAGAGCAATGAGTCCGCTGGTTCTACGTCTGGTATAAGAAGCAGATTTTTGCACAAGGATAAGGTTACCGCTGCCAGCCCAGGACTCCAGCGGTGTGGAGGATCAGTCGCTGGGCTCCTTCCCTCCCCCGCCGACCAAGTAGAGGCTCACAGACGGGTGCAAGCAGACAAGTAGCTGTTTTTATTGAATACAGAAGCTCCTTGAAAACTCTGTGGGCTCCGGGATCTCCTGCAATTCCTTTCATTCCCAACGTGCAGGAGCCAAGCACGCGCCCCCCGTAACTCCCTCCCATTTTTCTCGGGAGTTTGGGTAGGAGAGGAGGGAGCAGAGGCGCGAGGAGGTGGGGGCTGGTCGGTGGGCTGGGCTTGCCCGGAGTCCCGATTCCTGGGCACCGGGAGAGGGGGGCGGGCCCCGCGCGGCCCGCGAGACGCGTGATTGGGTCTGACCCTCAGCCGGCTCGTCAGTTTCGCCCGGGGTAAGGGGGGCACGCGAGGGGAGTGGGCGGAGGAGGGGGCTGCCCGGAGCCTCTCGTCCGGCCCACTGACGGCATGAAGCCTTTAGGGGCACGCAGTCCTCCCAGATTTTTGGTTGAAGCCCCTCATCTGCCTCCAGTCTGAAGTCAGGGCCCCGCAGAGGACGCATCGGAGGGTCCCGGCCGGCGGGGCCAACCGAGAGGGAGAGGAGGGGGCGCGGGACAGGAAGGAAGCAAACCATCAAATTTAAAAGAAAGAGGCATTTGATTTTTCCCCCTCTCCCTCGCCAATGGCTGTGTAGCAAACATCCCCGACGATACCTTGGAAGGGACGAAGTTGGTCTGTCATCGCAATTTCGTGGGTTGAGTTCACAGTTGTGAGTGCGGGGCTCGGAGATGGAGCGGTGGTCCTCTAGGTGGAAAACGAAACGGTGGCTCTGGGACCTCACCGTAACAACCCTCGCACTGACGTCCCTCTTCCAGGCTAGAGAGGTCAGAGGAGGTAAGAAAAAATGGACTTGGGGAGGTGGGAGATCGCCGTCGGTCATTCTCCTTCTGTGCCCCTCCCCCTTGGTGCCTACCCCCGCCCCCCCCACCACCAAAATTCTGTTAAATAAAATCCAGATTGCAGATTGCAGCTGCCACCAGGTTGGAAGTGAAGATTGGAGAGCGAGAGATGGATGTAGGCGGGACAGTAATGGGAGAAAAGAGAGCTGGAAAAAAGATCTGTCAGGCACAGAGCCGGCTGAAATGCCCCTCGCCACTTTCCAGCGTCTTTGAAAGGAGGAAAAATATTCCCTTGAACACAAGAGCAGTTGTACAAAGCTTTTGTTTGAGGATCAGTCCTTAGACTGCCCTTTAACACATCTGGTTTCTTCAGGTTCTAGCCAATGGAAATATCTTTTTAAGGGTGAACTGAGGAGAAAATATAGAGAAGGGGTATAAAATGAACCTTGATAAAGTTCTTTGTCTGGAATAAGTGAGAACCAGGCTGTTTTACTTTTAGGGATTTAAGAGAAAGCAGGGGGATGAATCTGGAAGACTGAGAACACTTTGTGTGTGTGGCATTTTGAAGAGATTGTAAGTGGAAAAAATTGGCAGGTTATAAGGAACGGGTTGAAGATAGGGAAAACACTTTTCCTTCAATTTTAGTCCCTCCTCCCCGCTAAGACCCCCCCCCCTTCTTGCAGGTTGGACGTGCAGTTTTCATGGAGAATGATGAAACTGGCCAAGCAGATGGGGTGGGGGAGGAGGAATAGGGATTGGGAGGGAAGGGGAGGGGGCCTGGAGTTGGGTGGGAGGAGAGAGGTAAGGAAAAGTTCCTACGTGGCACCACCAAATATTCAATGACCAGACCTGTTGGGAAGACTGTAGCCCTGTCAGTACCCAAGGAGGGAGAGCGACTTCGCTCCTCCCTCCACCTCCTCTCTCCCCTGCCCCCGCCCTTTCCTGCAAAGGCATCTGGCTGGAGCGGTCCGTTAGGTGCTGTAGACACGGCTGGCGGGAGAATGACTTTGGAGTTAAGGGAGCCCACAGAGCTTAGGGTAGAAAAGCATGCTCTGTTAAACATGCACAGAGCAGTGGCAGTAAGAAGGAGGATGGCAAGAATTGGCTGAGAGAGAAAGAAATGGTCAACCCCAAATGCGCAGGCTTTAGCAGAAACCTGAGTCTGGCCCTGGTAGATGCCAAAATCTGAGCTGTCTCTAATGGGAGTTAGCGCTGCCGGAGGCCGAACTCTGCGAAGCCAGGTCCGTGCTCCTTCTCCAAACTCAGTGACTTTCACCTTCCCTGGAATCAGGCCGCGCTGGATTATTCCTCTGTGTGACTTTTCCTGGTGAAGACAGTCAGAGCCTCATGAGGACTATATTTGAATTTTGAAATAAGTTATGCTAATTATTTCGATTCGTTTATTTCTACATTTTCAAGGAAAAATAGTAGTCTTTGAAAGTGGAATCCATCAAAAGTTTGCATTTTACCTTTGGTACCTGGTCATCAGCTGGATTGGTCAATTCTGTCAGCAGTTCTGCCCTCTGCTGGTTTTGTTTTTTATTTGGAATCCAAGCATCTGCCTTAGCAAATGAGGCCTCTTAAAATCTTAACCACAGCGATGCTGGAAAAGTACACTCAATTAAACAGGAACAGAGATACCGCTTCTTTTTTTGCGTGTCATACACGTATGTAGACAAAAGTATCATAATGGCAACTATTTATTTAAAAACATAGAAACTCAGACTTTCTTCAATGAAAGATGAAATATAAACTCAAGAGACACCATTGTAGACATTCAGAGATTACTTCCTGAAGAGATTTATGTTTCTTTTCCTTAAAATTCTAAGGATATCTAAAAAATCGAACTTTTACCCATGTAATGTATAATTTTCTCTTTTCAATCTAGTTACATACCCGAAACACTTTTAAACAAACATGCTAGTACCATGTCAAATAAACGATGGAAAAAGAACCTTCCCTATTATTATAAAGCCAAGTAATGTGAGAAATAGCAAATGTAAGGATCATATGTTGTTTCTGTTTGTCTTTTCTGATGAAGTATCTTGAAAGTTCTATGATCGTTTAGACAGTCATATTGTAAGATTTGGTGTTCTTTCAACCAAATTGCTAGGTGCTTGTTGCTTAATGGGAACCTAGATATTTATTTACATCTACCTATAGGCATTCTTGCCACTTTATAAACCTTAGAAAGGAAATAATAGTGTGTTAATGCTGAAAAAGAAACACTGGTCTGAATCATCGCACAAGGGAAAAAAATGCACCCGGTGTGCAGTTCTCATACTAGCCTTTAGATTTGCAATTGAAAAAATAATGAGTAAGATTTGATTCCAGTTTCTAGGTAAAGTGTTATATACTGGCATTCTACTATAATGTACTGATTTCATTGAGAGGCAGTGGTGTGATTTGATTATTACATCCAAAGATAACTTAAAACAGCCTATTTTCATCTAAAATGTGTATTTCTGGGATTAAAAATATTAAAACCTTAAAAAGTTACGAGTTCATAATACATTAGACTCTAAAGAAAGTGTAGTTAGAATCCTGAAGCATCTAGCCTTACAGAGAAAAGTTCTTGGAATGAATGAATTAAAAAAAAATTTATAATTTCACAAAGAGTAATATTATTTTATCTTGCAAATCTAAACTCTACAACTTGATAAACTTTAACATCCTTAGTCAAAATTTTTAGTATTTATTATGATTTAGTATAAAAGTGTTATTTTTATAATATGTTCATTTGCATTAACTTGAATTTTATGTTTCATATACTTGGCTATAAGTGTTTTATCTCAGAAATTTATGGATTTCTCTATCAATTAGTCCATGACCTATTATGGATAGGACCTGAGATTTACCTGGACTCTATAGAAACTACACTGTGATTGTATTAAGATAGATGGTTTTAAGAGTTTTTAAAATGAGTTAAGCTATAACTGAGTACTGGGGAAAATATTATCTAATTGAATCATTTTTTTACTAATTAAAATGGTATTTAACCTTTGGGGGTTGAACCAATACTATTCTTGCAAAAAGTCAATTAATTTTGTGAGAAGCTTTCAAAGCTTGTCAGCAATTGGTAGTGAGCCCTGCTGGAGTGTTGTTTTGAGCGCCCGGGATCTGCAGGTGAAATGGTGCTGGCTTCCAGAGTATGTGCTTCATCCATCTTTGCAAAGAGATCAAATTTGTCCCTGTGGTTACTTAATCAGAAATCAGTTAAAAGATCAGATATACTTTTGGTAAGAAACACAGTGTCCACTGGAATTATTAATATCGTCTTTCCATATCAAAATTGACAAAGTCTGTAATAGAGAAACAATAAAGAAAAATACGTATTTTATGAGAAGCATCTTTCTGCATGTTTTATACAGATAGCCTCGGTTTAGGTGGCACCGATATATTCGGTTTATTATAGATACTTTCACAAAATTGTCTATGACTTTTGCCTTGTTTGTTGATATCTTAAAGTGGAAATTTACTTTATAATTAATATTTAACCGAGTCTACTTTATAAAAAGTACTCTCTAAGTGGTCTTCTCACAGTCGTAGATAAAAGTATGAAATTGCAAAACTAGAACTGTATATACCTAGATAGTATGATTGCTTACAATTTCTTTATTAATTTTGTAGGTTCTGTGTTTGCCTCACTTTGCGACTAAACTAGTAGGAGCACATTATTCAAGTTAAGTTATCCCTAAAATATATCAAGGTAATCATGAATCTCTTTTCAGATTTGTAGGCAGGATTTCTGACAAAAAAAAAAACCCATCTAATTATTCACCTTTTTTTTTTTTTTTTAAATGTGCTTCTTTTCTGGAACAAATTCTCTTCACTTTGGTCAATTTACTGTTATTTAATGATAACAAATAGACTCAAATCAAGCTTGGTTGAGTGTCTGTGTAATGAAAATCTGACTTTTTCAAAGGAAGAAAAGGTGTTTAAATTTTTTAACAGAATGTTTGACATAGAAATTATAAAAATTGCTTCTGTATACTACCTTCTCACTTTACTAATGAAGTGAAGGCACAGAAACTAAGGCACAGAAATAGTTGTTAGCTGAATACTTTCTTATAAAAACATAAAACTATTCTAAGGTTTTTCTAAGTGAGTAGCATGAAGATCTGCAATAGTGATAAAAATAACTTTAAATAATAGTAGTCTGAGACTCTATGGAATGACCAAGTATTACTGAAAGGTACATGTACTTATGGAATATAGAATGACCAAGTGTTACTTAAATGTATGTGCTGGAGAGATTAGCGAGAAGATGGGTTAAGAGAAAATGACTGACAAAAAAAATTGAATAGGAAAGAGAGTTATAGAAGGCATTTAAAAATTCCTCAATAGGAGTTCGGAGAAAGGTAATTTTTGATTAGTAGTATTGTTAATATACCTAATTATGTGATTCTATAAGGTTATCTGTAACAGAATAGGAAGAATAATAGTTGGAAAATAGTTTTTGTATACATTTGTGGCTGAATTAAGAACATAGTTTTTTATCTTCTCTAAAGTTGTTAATGGAGGACCAGGCACAACTTTGAATTTTCAAGAAGCAGAGAAAATTATATATTTATTTAACATAAGGCAAATAATGTCAAATTTATATGCTTTTCGTGTTGATTTTAGATTGATTGGATGATATATATATACTATATATAATAATATGTTTTGTCTTTTATATATCAATAAAAGACATAATTACATGTAGTGTATACATATACTATATATACACACATACATATACTATATAAATATACATGTAGTATATGTATGTGTAAAATTATTAGGAATTCAAGACAACTACAAAGTGGAGGCTGAGAGCTGATCTGCATTTCTGCTTTCGCTCCTCTACTTCCCTCATGTAATGTTGGGGAAATGTGACCTGAGTTGGGAGTGGTGAGAAGAAAGTAAACTTTTTTTTTTGACCAATTGAAGTTTTGTTCCTTAGCAAAGAAGGAAGGAGATATCCAGACACGCTATAAAATATTGCAGTGTTCCCTAAATTCTCATCGAAGAGTCAACTTTTAATGCAGTTTGCAGCATAGATTTTAGTATATTAGGATGATGTCCCTACATTTGGACTTTTTTCTTCTAATTTATCTTGCAATTTAATTCAGAACCTAAAATTTTCTTTTTTCATTTTAAACTGCCTTCTATATTATAATGAATCATATATTTATTTTTCCTTCTTTCAAAATCCTAATACAATTTAATTTTTATAGGTAAGTT
Source organism: Pteropus alecto (assembly GCF_000325575.1). NCBI lineage: Eukaryota > Metazoa > Chordata > Mammalia > Chiroptera > Pteropodidae > Pteropus > Pteropus alecto. Next base: position 6,706,001 of record NW_006442103.1, on the reverse strand, counting down.
TTATTCTTTTCTACTTTCAATTGCGTTAGAACTCAACGTGAATAATACTAACTGGTAGAGAAGATGAAAGTCAATTTTAAAGTGATTTAGTGAGTAATATCTATTTATCAGTTACAGTCTTTGGCCTACTACTGACTTGGCTAGTGGTTCCTTAGACATTGGCTGATCACCAGACCTACTGTTATCTGGTAAAATAAACTCTTTGCTTGCTGCGTGTGGAATTAGAGACAGTGCTATTAATTTAAGAGAAAGAACTCAGAGAAAAGAAAGGTTATCATGTTTCAGAGTAAGAGACCAGCTTAAATACGACTTGACAATTGAGAACTAAAACAAACCTGTGTAAAAGTGCTTTAGCACAATCAACTTTGCAATCCCCTCAAACCTTCTTGTTTTCCTTAAAAAGCATTTCTTTCTTATTTCAACCAAATTTAATTGCTCTTGAATGGCCCTGGACCGTACCGGCAAATGAAGGTCTCTATTCATAGAACCTGAGCGCATAGAGTGTCAGTGGAAGCTTCCTTCCTCTCTGTCTGACTGGAAAGCTGACATCCGGGCTTAAAGGAGTGAACCTTAGACTGTATGAGGTAGTTGGCTTTCCTTCCTCACTCAGCTTTTCAAAAACAACTTCCCGAAAGGATGACTGCCAGACAGAGCAGTAGTTGCAATTCCCGACACAGCTACTAAGTTCTAGTACACTTTCGAACTGTGTGCTCCTAGATAGCTCTACAGAGAAAGAAGACCCAGAAGCATTCAAGTGGTGTTTCCCCTGACTTTTCTCTTTAGACTAGCGTCTTAACAGTGGAGTGCAACTCACTACTTGCTGTCACTCTTCCTTTTGATCACTGATGAGTCTTCAACATTCTTCACTGGTTTTGAAGATAAATTTACTGTCCAGTGGCTTAGCTTGATGTAGAGTGCCCTTCAGGAGGTGGCCCCTGCATGTCCAGGTTCATGACCAGCGTTTCGCACCTGCTTCAACCCCACTCCCATTTACCCTGAACTTCGGCCATGTTAAACTTCGTGTGCATAGCATCCCCTCTCTTTAACATGATTCTCTTTGCCTGGAATACCTGTTTCCTACTCATCCATCTAGCAATTGCCTTTTCACACTTCATTGAGCTCAAGCTTCATATTGCCAGGCAGATATGATAGTAAGATCCAACACTGAATGCATGCTCGAGATATACCAGGTCCTGTTGTTGTAAGCACTATTTCATACAGAATCTCATTTTGTTCTGACAATTGCCCTGGAAGTACGCTAATATTAAAATCTTCATATTACCCATGAGGAAATTGAAAAGAGAGGTTAGTTACCTTGCCTAAGGCACACAGCTACTGTGGGATAGACTCAGGATTCAAACTCAGACAATTTTGCTCCAGAGTCCTTCCCTTTGATCGCTGTCCATGTTTACTTTATTCTCTGTTCTAATGCTTCTACACAGCCTCTCTGACTTACCTTATGATATGGTGCCCTGGAGTCTAATATTTTTAATCCACAATTCATGCAGCTGCAACAGTGAACATTATGTCATTTGTGTGATTAACTCGAATGCCAGTAAGGAGATACATAAAGAGGTCTTGGTAAAAGGTGATGTTATAATATAGGTAGCTCTTCAGCCTGCACTAAAGTTCAGTGGTGGAGGCCATTGATCACTCTTACCATTTTATGGACAAACCTAAGTCCTAACAATAGTGGAAAACCCAAAGGGGAGTTTCTGTAAGCCAGCAAATGTTACTTTGTTTCCTTTGACTAAGTTAAGGAGAAGTTGACAGCTATATCTGTTGGCTTTCAACATTCAGATTAGGGTGGGCTTAATCTCATTAAGTAACAAGGACACTTTCACATTGCTGCCTATTCTAATAAGGATCCATTGCAAGAAACAATAGGTCTATTCCATTTGGGGGGATTGATGTATGGGCATATGTTTAATGCCTTTAGTATAAAAGTGTCAGATCTGATTATCTTAAACCTGTTTGAGATGTAATCTATCTACTGGGAGACTGTAACTGAAAGATACATGGTTTGCAAGAAAAAGTACTCATTTATGTGTTGGTCTTCTTGTAGAAGTTGCTGGAGGTGATGAATGTGATTTAATTTTACTTCTGTCCCCAATGTCTACCGAGATGCCAGAGTGCACATTATTTGATGTAGTCACTATTTAGATTATTAAGTATCTTCGCACTTTGCCCAGCGGACTGGAACAAGGTTAAAATCTAGCTAACTTGAAGTGGTGTGAAGTGACCTCTTGTCATGTCAACAGAGGTAACTGGATCCCCACTCCCTTTTTCTTAGTCATTCTCTGAAAGTGAATGGATTGGGATTTCTCTCTAGCTTCCTTCATCTGGAAAACAGTTTGCTCATGCTCCTAATAACTATTAGAAAGAGTAGTCTATATTTATTGCTTTAAGATTATTTTTAGTAAACTCATTCTTCAGGTTAGAAACTAATTTTTATATTATAAATATAATTAATTATGTTATGAAGTACCACCTTTAAGCAAGGTGTATATAATGTTTCAAGTGCTTAATATGATTGATAGGCAGTAGTTCTAAACTGTTTGGGAAGAAATTTATATATTTTTTTATATTCTATTTCTATCCATTGCAATTTTAGACACATTAAAATCACTGATAGGTATCTTTATTTAGTGTGTCCCAAGTATACAGGACAGAGCCTGTCACACAGTAAAAGCATTTGATAAATCTTTGTTGAATGAAGTGAAAGTGTTAGTTGCAGCTCTAGTGAATTGCTTTTCAACGACCTAACTAACAACCTGGGATTTGATGTAAGGTTATATATATCAATTATTGCCAGTGTCTACAGAAGTATATTGAACAGGTTTTTTTTTTACTAATAACAACACCATTGTGATTTTCTGTGAAAGTCAGTCTCTGTTTTGCCTCCAAGCAAGCTATGATTTTCACCCTGAACAATCTCTGAATCTGCTTACCATTACTTTTTACTAAGTCTTTAGATATTATCTCCTCTAGGAAAACCTCTTCTCAAAATTGAAGACTGGGGTAGTTGACCTTGCATAGCATCCTAAAGCACACTGTACTTACTCTAAACTTGAATACATATTACAGAACATTTTTTATTCTAAAATGAAAGTAGAGAATGCATCTTTTTTTAATCTACATAAATTCTGGCATTTAGTACCATACCTAGAGTATAACAGATGACCAATACATATTTATTAAATGTTTAATAAACTCATTAGCAAGGAATTTTTATTAAAATCAAGAAGATAAGGGTAATCTTCCCTGCTTAATATCACAATCATTTTCAGTTCATTCCTGTGGATTTTGATTGAGTAGATTTTTACACCATCTAAGCATAGGTGTTTCATAAAGCTCCATGGATAATTTTTTTGCACAACTAAGAGTTTATGAACCTTCTATAACAGGAAATAAATATATGCAAAAATCGCAATGTGCCTAGCTTGTGTAACAGGGCATTGGAAGTCAAGTGAAAGGTTATTTATCTGCTCTGTGCAAAACATTTGATAAATACCCCATTGCCAAACAGCAGTGACTCTGCAAAAGTGATATAAATAGATTAGCTGATTATGATATAGACACTTTTTAAAATGTCATCCTTTCTATAGCATGTAATAAACTAAATGTTGATGAGCATTGCTCTTTTAAACAGTAAATTTGAATAATTGTATTGAAAATAATTTTAATTTTACAATACACATGTTTTAATAACTTTGGCTACTTATAAATCAGAAATTCCATACTTTTCAAATATCACACTCTCAAGTGGCATTTGTTCTTTCCTCCTCCCTCCTCAGAGTTGTGATATTATTTCTGCTTTTAATTTTCAGTTCATAAGTGTTTATTATATGAGAAAGTTCAGAATTGAGGCTGTTCGATAACCTTGAAAATTAAATGACTCTCTTCAATGCTCTGTATTAGGTGCTGTGACTAGAAAGACAGCTAGCCAGTCTATTCTGATGGAGTATGTGTGCTATTAAGAGAATGCTGGGGCTAGGGAAGTGGACAGGGGCCACTTCACACAAGACCACATGGATATATTCTTCTGCATAGCACGGATCATGTGACTAATTAAAAAGTACAGGGAGGCTGCTAAGTTGGCAGGGTCAGTGTATACTTTGATATCTATTCACACTAGGTGGTTCCAATCGATTGTAACCATTGTATCCTCTGACAAATAACCAGGGAACTGGGATCATGCTGCTTGTACTGGAATAGCCAACCCACTGTAAAGTCATTTGTAGTTCTCAATGATACATTTAAGTCACACTTGATATGGAGTTATAGTCATTATAGACTTGAAAAATATATGAATGAATAACCTTATTTTATAGGGGGTATGTTAAGCAAACGTGTGTCTGTATTTATGAAATCTGTTATAAGACAAAGAAATGGCCTAACATTTTTAAACCTTAAAATGTGATTTGTTATTACCCAAATTGTAATATGATTTAGAACATAAATGGTACATAGTGATTTTTATTTCTGAGGATTAATATATTGGACCAAGATATCTATTTTGATTATCTGAGAGAACAAAATATTTGTTATAAGCATTTTTAAGTCAGAATGATTTCTTTCAGAGAAAGTTATATCAAGTAAAGTTTTCAAATAACCATGCCATTAATTTAACTATAGCTTTAAATAACATTGATAGTCTGTCAACTCCCAAAGTTTTAATTCTACCACAGATCTTTTTCCTGAATTTTAGACTCAACTACGTTTTCAGCCATTTCCAATGGCATTTATTAAGTCATCTCGAAGTCTGCCTGCCCCAAACTGAATTGTAGAACTCCCCTCCTGAAACCTGTTCTCACAATCTTCACCATCTCAGATAAAAGCAACATCATCGGTCATGATATTCAACCTAAAAATCTTGGAGTCAGTTTTGACTCCTTTTTTTTCTAATGCTTTATACCCAACCTGTCAGCAACTCCTGTCTGCTCTGTCTTCAGAATGTAACTAGAATAAGACCTAGTTCTTCATTTTTCAGTCCAAGATGACAAAATTAACAACATTTTACAAGTAAGGGATTACAATTGTTTTCACTCTGCTCTTGGATTGCACTTCTGTGCCCATATACATTGTTCTCAACACAGTAGCCACAGTGGTCTGAAAAATTAGTTGGTTCATGTAATTTCTCTCCCTTTAACTTGCAGTGGTTTTTCCCTCTCACTTAGAATAAAATCCCAGCTCCCTTAAGATCCCACAAGACCTATACAATCTGCTTTCGACTTGTCCTCCTCTTACTTTTCTGACTTCATCTCTTACTTTTATTTCTTTTGTTGGAGACATATTTGTCTCTTCTTGTTTCCTCCAACATCTGGGGCCAACTCCTTTCTCAGCTTCTTTGCACTTGCTAGTCCTTTTGCTTAGAATGCCATTCTGTAAAAATATCAGGACAGAGGAGTCTCTTATCTCTTTCTAGACTATGCTCAAATATTCCCTTCTAACTGAGGCCTTCACTGTCTTTCTTATTTGATATCCATGCCTCCTCATCCCTCTCTATACTTATTTACTGATTTAATTTTTACCTTAGTACTAATCAAATATTCATCATTTATAAAAAGATATAAATTATTTAAATTTGTATAAAATGTAGAATTAGATAATTTCGGAGTACAAATATTGCCTTAAATTATTTGGGCAGAGTCTAGGTCATATTTATTCAAATAATTTCCATAGTTTTAAATTTTATTTTACGTATTTAGACCTAGTCAATATGGCAACCAAATTCCACATAATAAAACATTTTACTTATTTGATGGATACCATGCTCATAGATTCAGTTGTTTTAAGAGGGTTTAGTTGTATAAATATGGCAATGGGAATTTGTACTTAGTTTCATGGCCTAACAGGGAAACGTATGTGTTATCTAGAAAGCAGAGAGGAGGTATTCCCATCAAAGACCTAGAAAGCAATTGCAGATTAGATACTGTCAAGGCATGCAGATATTCAAAGTAAATTTATTTATTCTCCCTTATCAATGCTAAATCTAAGCTTCTGTGTTTTATGGATTTCTCTCAACCACTCGGTAGATCAGAATTAGAATAAACAGTCAACAGGGGGATGTAAATATAATTGATTTCAATGGGAGTCACACTTTTTTCATTGGTTCTACTTCAAAATATTTCACTATGTATTTTTTCTTTGATCTTTCCAATTCTGAATTTCACTGTGTAACTATTTATTTTAAACTGATATTTTCACAGATTTGTAAAGAAGTATGTTTTTACTTGATCATTGGATTTCTATTTTCTGAAATGCTAGGACCAAGAAGCTTGTTAGGTGCTTGGTTTGTTGAAATTAACTATAAAATTTCTAAAACTCCAGGCTACTGTCTTATAATGTCTTTGTCCATGTCCTTCTCAATTGAGACTATTCTTTGTTTGAATATTAAAAAAAAAAAACCCAAAACATTTTTTCAAGATGCCCATTAAAATCTTGAGCCTTGAGATGCTTATGTTTATTTTATTCATGTTTTTGTAGGAAAATATATTCTCTGAATATAGGCAAAACATTTAATTTTATTTGAGAACCCCTTGGAGGAAAATAAAATGTAAACACTTGCCACACCCAAGAGGATTTAATGTAAACTGTACAACTTTAAACATATATGTACAATTTATTAATGTATTCCAGCAATTTATTCCTCCAATTTTGCATTTTTAAATGCAAATATTAGATTACAAAACATATACAAAAAGTCTGGTAATTTCAGCTAGGAAAGGTGGTGTTGGGACATAAGAAATTTACGTGATTTCCATGACATTATTTGTGCCACATAGTTATTTAAAGATGAACTTTCAACTCTTTTTAAATACTGGAGGATTTAGGTCAATATGTTTTATTTTCTAATACTTCATGTTAGTTTATAACACGTGGTTGGTACGTAGCATTTTGAAATAAATGAAGGAAAAGTATCAGAGGAAAGATGCTAAAATATTAGTTTTTTAAAACCTTTTAATAAATCACATCAGGGTTACTGTGCTTAAATTGTAGTTATATTAATGTCTATGCAATGCAAAGAAGACATTATTGAAGGGGGAGAATGCTAATAACATCAATGAATTAATGTCAAGTTGTGCTACAGGGTGGTAATGGAGCATTAAACATGAAAATATAGATTTGAGGCTCATTCGGTTGCTTAAGCTGTCAATGTTCTAGGAAACCTCCTGGGGTTGTAACTATCTAGAATCACACAAGAACATGCTGGGGAGATTGCTAAGCATTAAATGATTTTTACGGATCACATGTCATGGACCATTAGAGATAAAGAACTCTTCAGTCTTCTGCTCCACAGTAAAGACATTTCCCAGGGTCATCAGAGGAAATGAATTACCAGAAGCAAGTGAGTTATAACTTTGGGGTAACATGGGTGGAGCTCACTGGAACTAGCAGAGATGTCCAAAAAAGGTTGAAATTTGGAGGAAATTATGTTTTTAGGTATTATTCTTATTGAATGTTTACTATGTGTCAGACACTAACTATCCTCAGGGGTTAAAATGCCTTATCTCATTTAACTCTCAAAATGAGGTTAAATTGAATAACTAAGTCTTAGAGGGGTAAGTGGCTTGCCCAGTGTCATACAGGTAATAAATGCTGGACTTGGGTTAGAAGCTAGAAAATTCCAGCTCCAGAAACTGAGTTATTAAATGTTGTCTATTCACTTGTTGTATTCTACATTTTAGACTTGTTATTAAGAGCTCTTGTGATTTGGAAATATAGCAGGACATTAATAATAGTCAAATTATAATAAATAGTCAGTTGTCTCTCATTCTTTCTTTTGTCAGTTCTACTTCCTGTTACCAAGTAAACACAGTAGCACTCCTGTGTGTCAGCCACTTCGTCATTTATGAATCCCATAGGAAATGTCAATTGTGCTGATGTTCGCTTCAGAAGGTTTACAGTCTATCAGGGGAGGCAAACATTAAATAATACATTACTAGCTTAGGAGAGTGGGAGGGAGAGAGAGAGAGGAAGAAAGAAAGAGAAAGGCAGAGAGAGAGAGAGAGAGGAAGGGAGGAAGAGAGAGAAAGGGAGGCAGGGAGGGAAAGGGACGGGAGTGAGTATTAGGTGGTGTAAGTATGTAACGGGGAAATCACAACCATAATTTAGATGTACACCGTGCCTGAGAACATACAGCCTATTGTGAAAATGAGATAACTAAGCGTGCAAACAAAATAGAATGTGGCATTATCCACAGGGAATATAGGGGCACTTGGGATCATTTGAGAGGGTCACATAACTCAGCCTAGGAGGGATAAGCAATAATTTCCTGAAGGAAGTCATGCTTAGGTTGAGATCAGAAGGTTAATTAAGTCGAGTCCAACAGGTTTCAACCTTGGCTATCCATTAGACTCATCTGGGAAACTTTAAAAAACGTATGATGAATGCCTGGGTCTCACTCTAATCATTCTAGTTATTAGTTTTGGAGTAGGACCTAGGCATCCATGTGTTTTAAAAGTTCTCCAGGAGATTCTAATGACAGAGTTGAAACTCAGTCAACTATCTTTAGCCAGTTGTAGAAGGATTGAAAAAAACCCTCCCCAATAAGGGGAATACAGCACATTTTTACAAAGTGAAAGAAATTTATTTCAGCTAGAGCATAAAATTTGGGGTTGGGGAAATGAATAGGAGTTAGGTAGACATCTCATTTGGAGTTTATGGCTATGAATATTTATAGAGGTGATGTGATTATTCTCAAGAGTACGCCCATGGAGAATTTATAGACATCTCAAATATATTTAATGTTGATGTCTTGTCAGGCAACCATGACTACTTTTATTTCCTTGAACTCTGTGCTGTCTTATACCTATCTGCGCTACCATATTTCTATTGCCTTCCTCTTCGTTGATGAACTTCTAGCTATCTTTCAGGACTCAGCTTAAAAAGACCACATAGTAGATATTTCAACTTTTGTGGATCATACGGTCTCTGTCACAGCTACAGAACTGTGTCGTAGTGTGAAAGCAGCTAGGGACAATATATAAGTAAATGGGTGTAGCTATATTCCAATAAAAACCTTATTCTTGCTTAGTGACATTTAAATTTCATATAATTTTCATGTGTCACAAAATATTATGCTCCTTTTAATTTTTTTCAACCATATAAAAATGTAAAACCATTCTTATCTCATGTACTATTAAAAAATAGGCAGGAAGGAGATCTTAGCCCATAGGCGTAGTTTTCCCAGCCACTGTTCTAAGGCATTTCTACAAATACCAACTCAGTTCTCACAAAAATTCTTTTAGGTAAATAATTTTATTATTTTCATTTTATAGATGTGGAAACTGAGGCACAAAGCAGTTGAGTAATGTGTTCACCCAAATACTAAGTCCTAGAGGTGGGACTCAGAAACACTGTGGCTCTTCAGTACTCTGTATTGCCCCCTTTACTACTTACTGGCCCTGGGACTATGTGTGAAGAAGTTGAGAGGAGGAATTAATTAGAGATTAAACAGTCAAAGCATTGCGAGACATTAGATCAGTAATCCATGTAGACACTGGAGGCAACAAGGGAGAAAGGATTAAAGACCTAGGACAGACTAATTAATGAATGAGTGGAGGTGTTCAAGAGATCAACAGAAGACAATAGGAAAGCCGTTTTAGGACCTCAGATATTTTTGTTTCAAGACAAGAGAGCCTTATGGACTTCGAGGAAGTTGCTTCTATATATTTTCGCATTATTGTGTTTTGCATTCAGTCAATATTTTATATAGTCCGTGTGTGCGTGGCAGGGCATGTGTGTATGTGTAAATACCTGATCTCTTCTAGTTTGGGGAAAAAAAGCCAAATACAGATAAGTAATTAAACCCAAGGGTTAAAAGTGCTATGATGGAAGTGAGCATATGTAACCCAACAGTGGGAGATAAGTAATGCTTTCTGGAGGCGATTACACATCAGTTGTCTCCTGCTTATCCTCATGTGAGGTGGAGAGCTGAGTGTTCCAGACAGGAGGAATAGGATGTATAATGGCCCAGAGGCAGGAGAAAGAACATGGTGGGTTCTAGGAAGTCTGAGTCCAGAATGGCTAGAGCACCGAGTGCAGAAGGAGTTGAGGGTAACGAGATAAAAGGATGGAGATACAGTAGGGTGAAATTGGAGTAAGTGGGTACGTCCAGATCATCAAGAATTTGTATGCAAGTTACGTGCATACCATCAGGAAGTTCGTGGGCTTCCCTGAAGGAATTTAAGTAGCAAGTTAATATGAAGCCTGGAGTTTTGGAAGCTCACTCAGCTGTGGTATGCAGATTAACAAGAACAGTCATGGAAAACAGTTAAATGGCTATCATAGTAATGCACCGAGCTCTGATATTTTAGCGTCCCATTAAATAAATGATAAAAGCCAGGAAAAAGATTGTTCAACAAAATATTGTGCTGGTTGTATGCATCTGAAATGCCAGTCATGATCTGAACCATTAATATTGGCTTATTTGAAATGAAAAACTTTAAGACTTGGTTAACCTAGTATACAGTTTTTATAACTTGATATGCCTTTTTAGAAAAAAAGCTAGTTGAAATCTTTATTAGATGTTCCTATTTTTAATTGTTTTTTGAAGAGTGAATCATTATTCCATAGCCTGGATCTGCAAAGAACTTTATGAGGCTTTAAAAATAGAGCCCTATTTTGAATTCTATAGAAGGAGTGTGTTTTCATCACATTACTTTCAAAGTAGAAAGAAACAAATACGACAAAACCTGTGCAGTTGGAAAAGGTCATCCTGTTAAAAGATAGTTTGGAGAGAAGAAGAGTTGTGGTCCATTTTATGTAGTACATTTACCTGTGCAGTTGAGACCATGACCTGGGGGCTGCGTCCTTTTCTTCTCAGAATAAGTACAGCCTTTGTAGCTGTGTTCATGTCTATCTTGGAGTCTTTACTCTATTCAGATGTTCTTATCCTCATGGCTTCAAAGGAAGAAGATAAGATAAAATAAACAGATAAGATGCTATGGCTGTTAGAAATAGTCTCCTTCAGGACTGAGTTTAATTTAAAGCAAATGTAAATGTTTGGAATCAATTAACTGGCTCAAGATAATTTTAGTATATTATATTTATGTTTTAAGTTATTTTTGCCGGGGATATTTCTGGGATATAGCAATGAGGGTGGTAGCGTGGAAAGAGTATCCTTAGTTGGCTTTCTGGTTCTCTATTCCTTCATCGGCACAGTGGAGATAAGAACATAGGCTTTGCAGGGTTTGTGAGAGTTAAAGCCTGTGAAGGACTTAGCCCTGTGCCTGGAACCCACTAGACTTTCTGGACATGGCAGATATTATAGTTATTATTGTCTTAGTTTTATGATAAGAGAAAAGAAAGTTAGAATGGTCAAGTGTCCTATTAGCTTAAAAAAAAATTGGCGATTACAAGCAGGACTACTGTTAAAAATATTCTTGAGTGTTATTATTCTCTTAAATGTTCTAAAGCTGCGCTAAAAAGTATCATATTTGAGAGTTAATGATCACTTTGAAATGTCTGATTTCCAAAAAGAAAAGTTTATTTTTCTTTTTAATAATTTGGAACTATGTGTACTCTACTAGATGGTATGTTAATTTTCATTTAGAAGCTTGAAGAAATAAGTGGACAAAACCTTTGTTATTAAAAGAAAGTACATTTGTTATGTTGTAAAAGGCAAATTACATAAAGCTTCATTTACGTATTTTTGTATATGCTAAAGTCAGTACCCTTAAAATTTAATTAACTAAGGAAATGGCCAGATGTATATTGCTCACTAGCACTCATTCAATCATTCATTTATATCTTAAAATATACGAACTGATAGTTATTGTAAAAAATATTAGTTGAAATTGTGATTTTCAAAGAACAGCACGTGCATGTCTCTCTACTGTGTGGAGTGTGATAAGTTGCGGTGATGGTATTTCCTGAATCTAAAATTAGTCTCATTTTCGTTCTCATTAGCTCCTCCCAGAAACAGTATATTTATAAAACCCAACATATTTTGAAATTTGATGGCAATTTTATTTTTTTAACTAAAAACTGAAACTTTTCAAATCAATGATATCCATTTTCACTTTCAGCCAGAAGTGATCTCTTTTTCTCTGAACAAAACAGAATTGTATGCATCTATATAAATACAGATACTGCCTCCTACATACTTATTGGGGTATAACTAGTGACTTTTTAATTAGAATCTAAATCCTTGAGGTAGGGACTATGTCTCAGAATTGCTTGGTGATGCATTGGCCAACACATGGCCTACTCTGAATATTTTTATTTTTGAATAAAGAAAGCAAGACAATAGAATGAATGCAAGTATGTTGAGTAGTGTGGATACTAAACTCTGCTTTCGTAACAATGTTTACAAGTCATGATTCACATTTTGACTTGCTTAGTGAATTAAATAGAAATTTAACTGTGGACCAGGGAATTTGAGGGGCTAAAAAAATTATTTGTCCTTTTATGTCTGGTTTATTTCATGTAATGTCATGTTTTGAAAATTCATTGATAACATATCAGAACTTCATTCCTTTCTAAGGCTGAATCATATTCCATTGTATGTATGTACTGCATTCTGTTCATGTATTGATAGAAACTTTGTTTCCACCTTTTAGCTATTGTAAATAATGTTGCAATAAACATTGGCATATAGGTATCTGTTTAAGTCCCTGCTTTCAATTCTTTCGGGTATATACCTAGGAGTGGAATTGCTTGGTCATTTGGTACTTCCATGTTTAGTGCTTTGAGAAATATTGTATGACTTCACTTATAAAAACAATTCTAGACTAGGCAAGTTCATCAAGACAGAAAGTAGCGTATTGGTTGCCAGGGCCTGGGCAGAGTTGAGAAATGGGGAATTATTGCACAATGGATACAGAGTTTCTGTTTGGGGTGAAGAGAAAGTTTTGGAACTAGGTTGTGGTGATGGTTGCACAACACTGTAAATAAAATTAAGCTACTGAGTTGTACACTTTAAAATGGTTAAAAGGGCAAATTTTATGATGTATATATTTTACCACAATTTAAAAAAATGTAGTATAATATACCAAAACCAATGACTTGTACCTTTTCAATGGGTGAATTGCATGGTATGTGAATTATATTCCAATAAAGCTGTTGAAAACATAAAAAGATTACACTTACAAAGGGGAAGTCTAAGGTTCCAAACGTGTTTTATATCGACCACTTCATGGTAACAGCAGGTAGCTAGAATGGATTGGGTTTGGGAAATGTGTGCTTCGGCCAACAAACAGTCCTGTGTTAGACACCCTAAGTCTACATAGAAGTTGGGGGAAGGACATAATTACTCATTTCTAAGGAATTTCAGTCTAAATGATGAAGCATGAAGCAATGTCTATCAAATTACTCTGGCAAATTTAAGGAGTAAAAATTTTTAAAGTTATACATAGATACGTACCTGCATTCACACATACACAGATACACACACATTCACACACCAATATACTTATGTATACTAAGATAGGAAATAACTAAGATAGGAAAGCACTCGAAACAAAGGCATTGCATTTTGTTATCTATTCTTTTTAACACTTTTAAACTTCTTTTGTGCATACAATATATTTTAGTAACTGCACATTTCAATATTTATGTATAACATTCATTGAGCTTGAATCTTCAAAATCACCTTTGTTTAGGTTACAAATAGTTGAATAGTAAATAGAAATTAATGGAATATGTGCAGATGCTGGTTTTCATTTTGATTCCAAATAATGCCATTACTTAGGATGATTAAAGATTTTATAAATTGGAATTGAGATACATCAGAAAGTTTACAAATTCATATACAGGTTACATTAATTTCTAAATTTATACACACCATAGTCATGTACACACACACATATGTAGAAGCAAATCTGTTTTGCTTTTCTACAACATGATTCCTGACTGGGAAATTTTGTATTTGAGAAAGTTATGGTTTATATTTTACCTGCTGTCCCACTCATCAGACCCCACTCAAGTGTTAGGGGAGCATGGCAAGTAATAAATAGATTTGAGAAGTAGAACAACAAACTATTTTCTCTGTTAAACATACTTATTTTTATGTTAGATTATTTATTCAATTGTTTTTCTTACTTTTAACTTATTTTTCAGCTGCTCCAGTTGATGTTCTAAAAGCTCTAGATTTTCACAATTCTCCAGAGGGAATATCAAAAACAACAGGCTTTTGCACAAACAGAAAGAATTCAAAAGGTTCAGATACTGCTTACAGAGTTTCAAAGCAAGCACAACTCAGTGCCCCAACAAAACAGCTATTTTCAGGTATGTTCACTTTATTACTATGATTGCTATTATTTTGTTAATCATTACTATTTCTTTTTATCATGCTACATAATGCACAATTATCAGGGATAATATCATTTTTTTATATATCAGAAAACAAATAGATTGTGGTCACCAAGGTAATTTAATGAAAATAGCTGATGACTTAATAATTGCCAATTTTAATTCAACACAATCATAGAAGATATGAAAACAAAAAATAATAATTAATTATTTTGTTTCAAGATGACAAAACTTGAAGACAACATTATGTGTAACTCATTTTTGCGTGTAGTCATGTTGCATTTATTCATTGGGGAGAATGTGACAACTTCACCCTAATGACTACCCAGGTAGATTTAATGGACACGTGGATTTGGACATATTTAATGAGTGTCCTTCTAAAATTAACATAAGTTTCTGTTGAAAGAAATATTTCTTCAGTAGATTTTATAAAACATTATTCTGTATTAGTTTGAATCTTGTTCATATCTCAAAAATAATAAAAGTTAGTCACAAATCACTGTTATTGGGAGATCCGGGACTAGAGATTTTGTCAACCTATACCTGGAAAGTTTACACAATAGTATTGAAAAAAAATACTTGGTGAATATTTTCTACCTTTCCATGTAGTACTCATTGACATCATAACAGTAGTTATCTAGAAATCATGATAATATAGGAGAAGAGAGTTGAGTAGTAAAATTAAAGTTTCTGAACACCAATTTTCTAAGCAGTTAACTTGTTACAAGTACTTGTCTACTATTGGATACATGTCAATTATTTTTCCTTTTAACTTTACTAAATTGAGAATTTTCATCCTTATTTAACAAGTGGAAGCTGAGTTTCACTGAGGCTCTCTGACTTGTCCAAATTACGTGGGGTCATTATTAAATCCAGGTCTTGTCTGTTGCCAAAGCCAATATTGCATATATTATCAGGTGGGTTCCTTTCTGGTCCTTTGGGACCTTCTCAGAACCAATTTATCATTTAAATTCCTCATATCATCCTCTGTTGTGAATGAAGGAAACTGAGTTCTCTATTTTCACAGAAAACTGTTCTCTAACAATAGGATAATTATAAATCAAGGGACTGAAAATTACAAAACAAGATAGTATTTTTGAAAACACATTTACTTTGATAAATTATTGATTCTTCCAAAATAGTTCCCGCTTTGTAATAATTTGTAGTGGACAAAAGTAATAAACTACAAATATAAAAATGTCAATGCACAATTTTTCTGACTTCGAAAATAAAAAACTAAAGTAGTTATTAAATCCATAAAATATTTTAGAAATCAAATTTAAAAGTTTTAAGTAGTAAAAATTAAGTTGTTGTTCTATTTATCTGCACTCTAATGCAAAAATAAGAAAGGACTGAATTTTCAAGAGAGAAGAACAAAGAAAAATGGATTAATAAAAAAGCTTTAGAAATACTCAAGAAATTAGTTTGTAATTTTTTATACTTTGACTCATTATCTCAGGGTCAATTTCTTTGCCTTTAAATGTGGTAGTTAATTTGATTAATTTGATTATTTTCATTGTTTTACTCATGGAAAAAGAATATAAAGCATGCCTCCAGGGTCTTCTTCCATGACAGCTGATGGAACTCCTTTACATCAAAGTTTTTCTTTCTTTTGTCACAAAATTGAGTTTTAACTATATGATTCTAATAATGAGTATTTCAGATAGAAAAATACACCTATAATAGAGACCTCATTTTTTTTCCCCAAGTGAATGATTGATTGTAAGCTCGCTTTCATACAAAGTGGAGCTTCCGGCCAAATAACGCTAAATGGCAATTAATAAAAATTACCAATGACATATTTATGGTCGAAAATACAAACAGTGAATATGTGAATATTATTCTTTATAAAATAAATAAAAGAGATCTTTGAAAATTGATTTGGAATACTCTTTCTTTCATCATGAGAAGACATAACAGCAACTTCTTTTCTAATTAATAAAGTAAGCAATGGTATAGGAAATTTCAGCACTGGGGCAAAGTTGGGGGTTATCAGATAGTCATTGTAATAGTCTGTAGAGTTAAGATATGTGTCCTCCAAAATCTCAATTTGAGACCTTTAATTTAAATGTCTGAGAACTCTGCGCATGTGAACTGAGTAGAAGCTAGATTTGCAAATTCTGTCTGCCCTCTTTAGAACACCGGCTGTGGGACAATTACTTTGCAAGAAAGTTTGTATATATTGATCTTTATCTTCATAACTATCTGGAAATGGGAGTATTTAAACCCAAATTATGGATTAAGAATTAGAAATGTGAAGTATTTAAATATAATCACGGAACCGGTAAATGATGTGAAGCTGAGAGCTCTTGTCTCTTTTAGAATGAAGTAGGCTTTTCCCACTATGCAAAATGGCCTTCCCCACTCATTTTCAAAATCCTACTGACCACTAAGCTGCATCAGAAGGATATTTTAGTTAAAGGGAGACATATGCTGCATTAAAATATATTGACCACAATTTTAAAAATTAAAATCAAATACTAAAGTTACTGTGCCTTTTTCATATGTAATTTGTTCATGTATGCAATCTCTATTAATGTTAAAAGCCCATTTTAAAAACTGCTATTGAATCTGATTTACTCGGAGTGAATTCTGATTATTATTACATATACATGATTTATCTATACACACATCCTGAAGGTAGTAATAGCATTTCTTTCTTTAGCAGCAGTCATGAACAGAGAGGGTACTTAATTGTTAGTTTGTATTTATCCATTTCAAAACATATATCATTTAAGTTCTGCTTTTTTAGAACACTAAATCTTTTTTAAATGTCATAGCTTAAATATTATAATTAAAAGGTTAGTGTAGTTAGAAGCTGACAATATGCAAAAGTTGTGCTGTAGGAATTGAATGATTAATTAAAATTTGTTGTAATTTATTTAGTCTTATATGAATAAATCATTTTCTGAAATTCTTTCCCATTTTACATGATTTTTTTCTGCTGATTTGCATAAATATAAACTTGGATGTCTCTGTGACTTAAAATGTATAAAAGTATATACACATATTTACTTTTTTTTTGCTGTGATAGCAAAGTTTTGATGACCTACTTGTTATATAGCAAAATTGTATTGAAAAATTACTTTAAAAAATTAAAATACATGTCAAAAATATTTTTAATTAAAAATTAAAATACAAATTAAATAAATACTTTTTAGTTTAGAGATATCTGTTGATTTATATATTTATCTATACAGATATGGATAGATAGATTAGAACTGAATAGTAAACATTCATTGATTGCTTCCTTTGTGACATACTTTACTTAATTTCCACAACATTTTAATAATTTCCATTTCATAAAATATCTTTCCACTGCATTATTTTTAGCGGGTGCATAGGATTTTACTACACAGATGTTTTGTATTTTATTTAAACAGTCCCAATCATTGCAGAAGATTTTAACATTTTCTGATTACAAATAGTGTTCTGATGAATTGACTTAACATAATATCTTTACCTACAAGCATACATCTCACCTCAATATTTTTAGAAGTGAAATTGATAGTCGCCTAAAATTCTTTGAATTTGAATCCATGGTAGTCATATTTATAATAATTTTATTATTTTACAGTACTGTGTGTAATAGAATTTGTCACGAATGGATCAAATATGGAAGCTCTTGGTGTTGGCCGAGATATCACTGATTACACACATGCACATAGACCCCAGTTGAACATTTGAACATTTGAATGAAAATAATCTCATCCTTCACATATAAGGCTTATTTTACTTATGTCCCAGGGTTGTAAGAGAATCAAATTGGATATATAAGGAAAATTATTTTTGAAAAATAAAACCCACAATTGAATATACATTGTTAATATAAAAATATATGGGTAATTTTTGTCTAACTGTCTGAGGTATATTTATGCTGTTCATTTAACTAATATATTTATTTAATAAATACTTACTAAGCACTTATGTAGATCTGCCCCCATGCTGGATATAGATCTGCCCCCATGATAGTTAGTGGGGCAAGGGAAATACAGTCTGCCCCCTTGAATTTACAATCAAATTAGCCAAGTATCTAATAGCTCTGATTTATAACATCATAAACTTTTTCTTATTAGTAAAACTGCATCGTGTGATAGGAAAACTGATCATAAACTCTAGCTTTAGAAGGGGTGACTAAAAGAATATCTTCGTATATTCTGTCCTTACGGTGCCTCTTTAAGGAGAGAATGTATGGGCCACAGATTAAACAAAAGCAGAAAATACAAATCTTTCACCAAAAATGGTACTTAAATATTTTTAAAATGCTAACTGTGTGTTTGATATTGTACTGGTCCCATGATCCTGTTTTCTAACTTTAAATTTCACGTAATCATTGAGCTTTAAGAGAGTTGCATCGAACTTTCAATATAGTTTGAACAATTATTGCAGAAATACCTTAATAGAGTTTTCTCCTCATTTTTTAAAAATCCGAATTGTTATTACTATTTGAATTTGATATGATGACATATCAAGGCCACATAAAAAATGCAAAAATAATAGAGTGATCCAGGAGTAATTTGGAAACTTGGAATTTCTGACTCTTTGGCCTTCTCTTCTCAGGAGGAACTTTTCCAGAAGATTTTTCAATATTATTTACAGTAAAACCCAAAAAAGGGATTCAGTCTTTCCTTTTATCTATATACAATGAGCATGGTATTCAGCAAGTCGGTGTTGAGGTTGGTAGGTCACCGGTTTTCCTATTTGAAGACCACACTGGAAAACCTGCCCCAGAAGACTATCCCCTCTTCAGAACTGTTAACATCGCTGATGGAAAGTAAGTAACACGATAATCCAGTGTTTTGGCCATGCCGAAAGCAATTCTTTTATTTAATCATTCAACAAATATTTTCAAAGTGTGATGTAGTTTTTCTAGGAACTGGGGATATAGAAATGACCAAAACGGTAAAATTCCTAACCTTACATAGTTTACAGTCTGGGCAGACAAACAATGAACAATAAAATAATTACTAATCAACAATATATCAGGCGTTGGGTAATACATGAGAGACATAGAACAGTGAAGAGAACGAGAATGGTGGTGAGGGGTGCAGTTTTCAGGAGTGAGCTGAGGGAAAACCTCACTAAGAAGGTGACAGGTAAAGGCAGTGGAGTGCACGTGATGCTGATACTTAACAGCATGCCTTTCCAGGAGGAGGAGAAGCAAATGCAAAGCCTTTGATTCCAGGTGTGGCTGGTTTGGTCTAAGCAATGTCAAGGGTGCCAGCGTGGCAGGAGCAGAGAGGCATTATGAGGATGGAGAAGCAGTGGAAGGCCAGATGGTATAATGCATTGTAGGCAGTTATAAGCACTTTGTGTTCTATTCTGAGTGAAATGAGAAGTCACTATAGACTTTTTAAGCAGAGGAATGATCTCATTTGACTTATCTTTTACCAATCATCTCAATATTGATTACCAATGAATATTTACCAATCATGTTAGTATAGCATAAAGAACCTTCTATAATACTTGATATGTGCTATATACTTTCCTAAACACTTTATACATAATTAACTCACTTAATTTTTCACAACTTTTTGGAGAAAGCGATGTCAGTAACCCATGTTATAGATAAGGCAACTGAGGCACAGAGAGTTTAGATAACTTGCCTGAAGTCATATACTTGGAAAGTGGTAGAGACAGGTCATATCTTTAGGAAGTGGCCAAGACAGAGATTGAACTCAGGTACTCAGACTCTACCATAACACTACATCCTTCTGGAAATCATGCTGAATTCTGTGTTGTGAACACTGTCTTTCATTTAGGGAGCAGCTAAATATAAATAAACGCTTATTAAATTTACGTGGCATTTTATTACTGAATCTAGGCTTCTCAAAATAGATTTATCTGAGATATGATATTTGGTTATAGTCATAAGAAGGAAATAGCAGTGCAGATAGGGAAAAAAATATCCCCACTTAGTATATCCTTGTCAGGGACATGGAGAAAACTTTTTCTCAGTGCCAGAAAACACGAGGCTTTCACAACTAATGTATATTATTATCCTAATACTTAATTATGATAATAAGTCTATGAATGAGAATAAATCAGGGTAAGGAACATAGGGCATACTGTTTTAGAAGGGCAGTTCGAATCTTTGATATGGTTGCATTAAGCAAAGACATGTTGGAAGAGAGTGAGTGAGCCATGTTGGGATACGGAGAGAGGGCATTCCCGCGGGAGTGGAGAACATGTACAGGGAACAAGGAAGCAGCAGTGTGGTTGGAGTCCAAGGAGTCAGGAACCAAAGAGCTCCACACGAGGTCAGAGAGAGCGAGGGGACACTTGTGAGGCAGAGTAAGGACATAAGCTGTTCCTGGGACTATTCAATGGTTTCGAGCATGACAGAGACTTGATCTGACTTATGTTTTAAATGGTTACTCTGGTTGCGTAAGAGTGGACGCAGAGCCAATTAGGGATCTAGGTGAGAGAGATGGCAGCTTGGATGAAGTTAAGAGGCACTGGATTCTATATGAACTTTGAATATAAGAACTCACGTGATTTTTCTGATGATATGAATATATAGTATGAGGAAAAGAGAATAACTAAGAATGACTCTAAAACTAAGTGTTAACTTGGTGTTGTGAATATTACATATGATACCGTAGTTTTGACACATCATTATTAACAGAGCTTAAATTAATTCAACAAAAATAGCGAATTTAGAGCCCTCATCAGCTTTTAACGATTGAAATCATTTTTATTTTCTGTTCATGAAAAGCACATACCTACAATAGTGAGAATGGTTTAAGTTAAGACATGGGCTTCTTGGAATAAATGTGTATAAATTTTACTCTCACAGTATTAAGTGGTTCCTAACATAAATCTTTTCTCAATTCAAACCAAGCAGATGCCTATGCTAGTTGAATGTGCTATGGAAAGACCAAAGATTAAGTGTATATGGAAATATACTTGGTCCTCATCAGTAGCCATGCCAAGTCACATGAAACAGACATTTTAGGAAGGCTCCTGCAACTTTTTGGGTACTTTATTTTATGGATCAATTCCTAGACAAATCTGGAATATTAATCTAGCACTTTTCCTTTGGAAAAAAAGTAAAATATAAACCAGAGTGGCTTGCAAAATCCAAGTGAGCTTCACCTAGTGGTTTTGTTAGCACCAGGTGCTGTTAATAAAACCCACCATTTTAGTTTGGTCAGGGGGTGTATGTTTCCAAAGGCTGACCAT
>NW_006442103.1:6643250-6683289 GCF_000325575.1 Pteropus alecto | reverse complement strand
GAAGCAAATGCAAAGCCTTTGATTCCAGGTGTGGCTGGTTTGATCTAAGCAATGTCAAGGGTGCCAGCGTGGCAGGAGCAGAGAGGCATTATGAGGATGGAGAAGCAGTGGAAGGCCAGATGGTATAACGCATTGTAGGCAGTTATAAGCACTTTGTGTTCTATTCTGAGTGAAATGAGAAGTCACTATAGACTTTTTAAGCAGAGGAATGATCTCATTTGACTTATCTTTTACCAATCATCTCAATATTGATTACCAATGAATATTTACCAATCATGTTAGTATAGCATAAAGAACCTTCTATAATACTTGATATGTGCTATATACTTTCCTAAACACTTTATACATAATTAACTCACTTAATTTTTCACAACTTTTTGGAGAAAGCGATGTCAGTAACCCATGTTATAGATAAGGCAACTGAGGCACAGAGAGTTTAGATAACTTGCCTGAAGTCATATATTTGGAAAGTGGTAGAGACAGGTCATATCTTTAGGAAGTGGCCAAGACAGAGTTTGAACTCAGGTACTCAGACTCTACCATAACTACATCCTTCTGGAAATCATGCTGAATTCTGTGTTGTGAACACTGTCTTTCATTTAGGGAGCAGCTAAATATAAATAAACGCTTATTAAATTTACGTGGCATTTTATTACTGAATCTAGGCTTCTCAAAATAGATTTATCTGAGATATGATATTTGGTTATAGTCATAAGAAGGAAATAGCAGTGCAGATAGGGAAAAAAATATCCCCACTTAGTATATCCTTGTCAGGGACATGGAGAAAACTTTTTCTCAGTGCCAGAAAACACGAGGCTTTCACAACTAATGTATATTATTATCCTTAATACTTAATATGATAATAAGTCTATGAATGAGAATAAATCAGGGTAAGGAACATAGGGTACTGTTTTAGAAGGGCAATTCGAATCTTTGATATGGTTGCATTAAGCAAAGACATGTTGGAAGAGAGTGAGTGAGCCATGTTGGGATACGGAGAGAGGGCATTCCCGCGGGAGTGGAGAACACGTACAGGGAACAAGGAAGCAGCGGTGTGGTTGGAGTGCAAGGAGTCAGGAACCAAAGAGCTCCACACGAGGTCAGAGAGGGCAAGGGGACACTTGTGAGGCAGAGTAAGGACATAAGCTGTTCCTGGGACTATTCAATGGTTTCGAGCATGACAGAGACTTGATCTGACTTATGTTTTAAATGGTTACTCTGGTTGCGTAAGAGTGGACGCAGAGCCAGTTAGGGATCTAGGTGAGAGAGATGGCAGCTTGGATGAAGTTAAGAGGCACTGGATTCTATATGAACTTTGAATATAAGAACTCACATGATTTTCTGATGATATGAATATATAGTATGAGGAAAAGAGAATAACTAAGAATGACTCTAAAACTAAGTGTTAACTTGGTGTTGTGAATATTACATATGATACCGTAGTTTTGACACATCATTATTAACAGAGCTTAAATTAATTCAACAAAAATAGCGAATTTAGAGCCCTCATCAGCTTTTAACGATTGAAATCATTTTTATTTTCTGTTCGTGAAAAGCACATACCTACAATAGTGAGAATGGTTTAAGTTAAGACATGGGCTTCTTGGAATAAATGTGTATAAATTTTACTCTCACAGTATTAAGTGGTTCCTAACATAAATCTTTTCTCAATTCAAACCAAGCAGATGCCTATGCTAGTTGAATGTGCTATGGAAAGACCAAAGATTAAGTGTATATGGAAATATACTTGGTCCTCATCAGTAGCCATGCCAAGTCACATGAAACAGACATTTTAGGAAGGCTCCTGCAACTTTTTGGGTACTTTATTTTATGGATCAATTCCTAGACAAATCTGGAATATTAATCTAGCACTTTTCCTTTGGAAAAAAAGTAAAATATAAACCAGAGTGGCTTGCAAAATCCAAGTGAGCTTCACCTAGTGGTTTTGTTAGCACCAGGTGCTGTTAATAAAACCCACCATTTTAGTTTGGTCAGGGTGTGTATGTTTCCAAAGGCTGACCATATCTCCCCAGCAAGCCTGTCATCACTGTCCTGAATCAGCTGGAGCAGTAGCTTCAGAGCACATTGAGACTCTCACTCCACACATGCACTGACTATGCTTTCTTTTGGTGCTCCTACTTCCTGCCAACCCTGGAAAGAAGGAGAGATATTGTGTCTCAGTCTTGGATCCTGCCCACAGTAGTGATCTATAACTGTTTTGAAATTAAAGTGGAAAAATAAAAAAAACGAAAGCACTTGAAATAAATGTGAATAAAGACAGAGAAGCACATTGTGCTTTACAATTAGAACGTTCAGGTGCTCCAGATGGAGCAGTCATTCAGGTAGTAGACAGACCCTTTTACAGTCAATCTCAAGGGAGCTCCCGAGCAATTTTTTTCAAAAGTGAAATTCCACTTTGGAAGAAAGCATTTACGTACTTAGAAACTATTGCTTACCCCATATCCCGCCCCTAATCTCTATCAGATACCCTCATCAGGACACAGTGAGGTTAAGCTTTTGTTGCAACAACACAAAGCAAAGCAAAAGATGGGCCCTTCCTTATCAGCACAGAGAGCCAATCATGCTGTGCATCTTACAGGGCTTGCGTCCTTTTGAGTACCTAGACCTGCTCTGGATAAACAGTGATCACCGGTCCACTGATTAATTAATGAGCCTACATTTTGTGCAGGTTCAGCTTTCTTCGCAATTTAAAATACATTCTATTTTAATGTGAATAATGGTTCGGCAACAATGTCTTTGAAACTTACAAAAGAATTACATGGCTTTTTTAGGTGGCATCGAGTAGCAATCAGCGTGGAGAAGAAAACTGTGACAATGATTGTTGATTGTAAGAAGAAAACCACAAAACCACTTGACAGAAGTGAGAGAGCAATTGTTGACACCAATGGAATCACGGTTTTTGGAACAAGGATTTTGGATGAAGAAGTTTTTGAGGTAAAAATAAATCAACCTTTATTTTAAGCTGAATATCGTTAAATCAGATGAAGTGAGTTCATAACAGTAACAATCAATACATGCTAAAAGCAAAGTTTAAAACTCTAAAGAGTGACCCACTTTCTTCCCCTGTGGGTGTAGTGGTGATGTTTTCTATTGTTCAGTAAGAGAAAGAGTAGACAGTGGTGACTGTAACGCCTGGGAAATGTTTTCTGAGATTGGTTGATTTGAACACAGACAAGCTTTTCTCCTGCGAAGGGCAAATAACTACTCTTAGTACTTTGTATTACTTTCTTCAGAGAAAAGAACATTTTCTTCACTTCCTACTCTGGGAGATTAATTTAGAGAACTATTCAAGTCAGATATTCTGCCTTTCTTTGTTCTTTGTGAACGTTTCTAACATAAAGTAGAGATTATATTGCAAAGATGAACCTTTAAGTTTTTAAAATCACTTTTTTAGTAATGTGAAGGTCATAATAAAAACTTTCTTCCAATTATGATTCCCCAATTATGGTAATCATATTCTTTCTTTTAATCCTTCAATTATTGGCCCTTATGACTCATGCTTTAATTTTTAGACAATTATCAACATTACAAACAGACCTGGGTTTTGACCCAATAAAGGGATGCACTCCTGAGACGTTATTTATTACTCTTATGATTTTTTTTACATTTTATGAGTAATTTATTTTCCAAAGTGTAACAAAGTAGTGTAAAATAATACAGACTAATAGACAAGTTTGACATTGAAGATTGGCTGTATTCTGTTGATGTGCGAAGATATGTTTATATATCCCACATATGTAAGTACACATATATATCTACAAATACGCACAGATAGTATGTAGTTTCATAAAAAGAACAATGTATATTCAGTGTCAGTAGAATTCCTGTAGTTACATACATATGGCATAATTTTAATAATAATTTACATTTGTGACATTTTCAGATTGTTTAGGATTCTATGTGATTTTTCATTTTCTCTACTAGTGTTTACCCAAGCCTTTGACTCTAAACAAAATGTTTTAACATATTATATTGTATCTAGTGAAATCATAAGCTGATTAAAACCATATATAACAATATACTCTCAGATCTTCTAAATATTTATTAGGTGAATCAATATTATAAACTAATTTCTATCTCATGAAGATTTATTTTAAATTTAAAGTGTTTAGAACATAAGTTTCACAGGCTAAATTTATTTTTGTGATGCATATACAACCTTATTTTCTAGGAACATAAATGAGTAATATGGAAGAACTATATCAATGGATGGTTTCATTTCATATATTAGATTAATCAATTATGCATAGTGACAGAGCCTGTGGAATTTTTCATTAAACAATAGAAGTTAAGAGTAGAATTTATTCATTATAAATGACTAGAATATATAAAGAGGAAATAGAAAAAAATATGAATACATTAATTAATATGAATGAAAGAATTAATGAATTCTTAAAATTTACTGGCTCTGAAAGATAATATTTGATATATGTACATATATATCAAATATTATATGTACAGGTTTCTGAAAGATAATATTTGATATATGTACATATATATCAAATATTATATGTACATTATATTATATGATTAGGTTTCTTTTTCATATAGTTTCATAGCATCAAGAGTTGTATGTTTACCTGAACTTACTTCTAGGCTAATATTTAATCTCTTGTATTCTCTCCCCACCACCCCTGCCCGACTGTACTCCCTATTCTTTCCCATATACTACACTCTCGCTGGGGTCCAGCATAGAGTTTTTGAATTGTAGTTTCAGACTAGCACAGTAAGTTCTTTTTTAAAAATAAATAATTTAACCTGATGTTACATATTTAAAAATATGTAATAAATGCCTCTGTGTTTCAGGGATCGATTATAGTATCAACTCCTAGAATATGTAAAAATAATTTTCTAAAATATTACCATGTGTTTTCAACTACTGCTAATTAAAATACCTCTGGCCAAGAGGCTTCTAGTAAATTACCAAAGACAGAAGTACTAGAAGCAAAGGTTATTATTATTTTCTTTGATTAATTCTTAACTTTCTAATACCATATACTACATTCTAAATCTTGGAATAACTCCAGCTGTTTATTTGGGAAAACTTAAACCATTAAGAAAAATAATTTTTAAAAGACTCATTAATGAAACTTTTAGTGAGTATGACAGTGAGTAACAAAAATAAGTTTATTAAGCTGCTTTGCATCTTTAGTTTCATGAAGCCCCATGGATCTTTAAATAAGACATTTATTTAATATGAAATTAAATTACTTTTGAACAAATAAATGAATGCAGAACTTTCACTAACAGATTTATCTTGTACTATCTTTGACCAATTAAATAGGGAAACTATTTTTATTTAATAAAATATCGAGAAGGCTTTAGAACAAGAATCTTTGAATTTGATGAAATTTTGTATTTATCTAATTCAAATATTCAAGCAATCCTTACATATAAATTTCAAGTCTTATTTCCTAAATTGTATTATTGTATAGGTATATAAAATTTCAAAATTAATTTAGTTTTTGTCACTTGAAAAAAGAATATGAAGAAAACATATTATTCAAACATACAGAATTTTAAATCAAAATAAAAATTTGAGACTATTTTTATAAAATTAGTTCATCTTATCTGAATATGATGTTAATATAGATTTCCTTTTAAATTTACTCAAATATTTTTTCTTTCATTTTGGTTTGCATTATGGTACCTATTTAGACTTTTGATTGTTTGCAACTGAATGTGTAGAAATTATACTAAAAATGACAGAAGATATGAATGGTACTATGTATGCATCATTTTAGCATTTGATAAACAGTTGTAAT
The DNA here is from genome assembly GCF_000325575.1 of Pteropus alecto. Lineage (NCBI taxonomy): Eukaryota > Metazoa > Chordata > Mammalia > Chiroptera > Pteropodidae > Pteropus > Pteropus alecto. Next base: position 6,677,503 of record NW_006442103.1, on the reverse strand, counting down.
AATGATGAAGATGATATAAAAACACAAGTGATTCATTAATCTGAAAAAGGGAAATGTCACTTCTTTGGAAATAGTGTCATTCTGATTTAAATGCAGATTTGTTTAGTGTATATAATTTTATCTACCTACTTCCCTACATTTATGGAATGGTACTATTATGGCAAAAAATGCTAAACATGGCCCTATTCGAATTGCACTCTGAAGACTTTTAGAAATTCAATATTAAACAGATAAAATATTTTTAAAACATGAAAATGTTTTTAAAAGTACGACAAATTAGTTTATATGAAAATGCCAAAATAAATATCTGGACCTGTAATTCAGATTATATGATTTCAGTATAGCAGAATGAATATAAGAATTGATTCTGGAATGAGAAAAATCTGATTTTTGAACCTCAGCATCTAGTTTAATTATGTTTCTCTGTGTAATTACTTTCTGTAAGTTTTAATTTCTCATTCTTCAAATGGGAATAGTAATGTAAATTTTCTCAGAAGTATTTATTTTAAAAATGAGTTTATGTATGCAAAGTGGTTAAAATACTGGAAATATATGTATATGTTATATATTATATGTTGATTATGTATTGATATGTAGTTTTCTTAATCATTGTTATAATTTCTGTTTATCATCTCACGACTATGACATATCAAATATTCTTATACTTTTTTTTATTATTAGCTTCAAGTATCAGTACATTGGTTAGACATTTATATAATTTATGAAATGATCCTGACTACTCCTGACTACTCTTTCTTTCCTCTGGCTCTATCGGTTAGACATTTATATAATTTATGAAATGATCTCCTGACTACTCTTTCTTTCCTCTGGCTCTATACCTAGCCATTACATTACTGCTGGTTGCGTTCTTATACATTTTTGATATGAGTGAGCAACAGTGATCCATATCGAAAGATTTAAGTGGTCTCTTCATCTTGTAAATAAGATACTTTATTCCTAGGCTGCTGCTTGTTTGTAAGGCGCCTTGTAGAGATTGATGGTAGCACCTGGGTATGACATTAATGAATGGACCATGGTCTGAGTGAATACATTCATGCAGGCACAAAACATCCAACCAATGCTAATCAATAACCTTAGTTTATTTTACCTAGATAATATGCTTCAAATGTGTAGGAAAACGACATTTGAGTAACCATATGCCTGTATTCACTACCAATAAAATCACTTGGCTTTTTTAAATTACTAAGCAGTATTCCAGTATATGAATAAACCATAATTTGTTCATGCATTCATCTTATTAGTGGACATTTGGATTGTTTCCAGATTTTGGATACCACATGTGAAGCTGCTGTGAACATCCATGTATAGACGTTGTGGGGGTGTTTATTTTTGTTTGTCTTAGTTAAATACCTAGAAGTAGAATGCCTGGGATTTTTGGTAGGTGCATGTTTAACTTAAAAAAAAAAAAAAAAAAACTGTCCAACTCTTTTCCAAAGTGTCATTAATCATTTTACCCTCCAGGGTGAATGAGAGTTCCAGTTGCTCTGCTTCCTTGCCAACTCTTGATATGGTCAGTCTTTTAAATCATACCCATTTTAGTGGTTATACACTAATATTTCATTGTGGTTTTAACTTGCATTTTCCTCATGAATAAAGATACTAAGTGCTTTTCCAGGTGCTTATTGGCCATTTATGCATCTTCTTTTGTGATGAGTCTTTTGTCCATTAAAAAAAAATTGGTTGATGTATTCTAATTATGGCATTTTAAGAATTTTTTATATATCCTTCATACGCTTTGATAGCTATATGCGAATAATTTTTCCAGCACGTGGCTTGCCTTTTTATTTTCTTACTAGTGTCTTTCAAAGTGATGCTATTCATTTCGATAATTTTATTTATCAATTTTATTATGTTTTATACTTCTTGTGTTCTAAAGAACCTTTACCTACACCAAGATAATAAGGATTTTCTCCAGCTATCAGAAATGTAGTTTTAGGTTTTACGAGTAGGTCATGGCCTACTTTGAGTTTGTATTTGTGTGTGGTATGAGGGAAAGGTCAATGTGGATTATTTTTACATAAGGCTATCCAGTTCATTTGGCATACTTTATTAGAAAGACTTTCCTGCATTAGATTGCCTTGGTTACTATGACAGAAATCTCAGATGGCATTTGTTTATTTTCTTTTTAAAATTCTTTATTAATATATTTTATTTTTTTAGAGCTCTTTTTAGGTTCACAGCAAAACTGAGCAGAAGATGTAGTTTCCATATACCCTTGTGCACACGCACACACAGGCCCCCCCACTATCAACATCCCCACCAGAGTGGTACATTTTTTGCAATAGATGAACCTACTTGGACACATCATTATCAGCCAAAGTCCATAGTTTACATTAGGGTTCACTTCTGGTGGTGTACATTCTATGGGTTTTGGCAAATATATAATGACATGTATTCACTAATGTAATATCTTATGAAGTAATTTCATGCCCTAAAAATCCTCTGTGTTCTACCTACTTATCCCTCCATCATCCCCAAACTCTGGCGACCACTGATCTTTTTACTGTCTCCATAGTTTTGACTTTTCCAAGATGTCATATAGTTGGAATCATGAAGTTTGGAGTCTTTTCAGGTTGACTTCTTTCATTTAATAATATGCGTTTATGTTTCCTCCATGTCCTTCATGGCTTAATAGGTCATTTTGTTTTAGTGGTGAATAATATTTCATTGTCTGGATGTAACACAGTTTATCCATTCATCTACTAAAAGACATCTTGGTTGCTTCCAAATTTTGATAACTGAATAAAGCTTCTACAAACATCTCTGTGAAGATGATTTTTGTGTGTGTGTGTGTGACATATTTTCAGCTCCTTTGGGTAAATAGCAAAAAGCATAAACTGGCATACTGTCTTTCAAAGGGGTTGTGCCATTTTCATTCCCACTAGCAATGAGTGAGAGTTCCTGTTTACCCACATTTGGATGTTGGCCCTTCTAATAGGTGTGTAGTAGTCTCATTGTTGTTTTAGTTGGCATTTCTCTGATGACATGTTAAACACCTTTCCAAATGCTTACTTGCCATCTGTATATCTTTTTTGGTGAGGTGTTTGTTAAGATCTTTGGCCCATTTTTCAGGTTCTTTGATTTGTTATCATCGAGTTTTAAGTATTCTTTATATATTTTGCATAACAGTCCTTAATCAGATGTGTCTTTTGCAAATACTTTTTCCCACACTGGCTTGTCTTCTAATTCTCTTGACATTGTTTTTCATGGAGCAAAAGTTTTTTTTATTTTAATGAAGTCTAGCTTATCAGTTATTTCTTTTACGTATCATGCCTTTGACGTTGTAGCTAAAAAGTCGTTGCCATACTCAAGGTCGTCTAGGTTTTCTCCTATGTTATTTCTAGGAGTTTTGTAGTTTTGAATTTTACATTTAGATTACTAGATGTAATAATTTTTGTAGTTAATTTTTGTGAAGGGTGTATACTCACTTTTTATCATGTGCGTGTCTATTTGTTCTAACACCATTTGTTGAAAAGACTGTCTTTGCCCAATTGTATTGCGTCTGCTTCTTTGTCAATCAGTTGACTGTACTTACATGGGTCTATTTCTGGGCTTTCTATACTGCTTCATTGATCTATTCGTCTTTTTTTTTCTCTGCCACTACCAGAATGTCTTAAGTCTTAAAGTTGGGTGATGTTTGTCCTCTGACTTTGTTCTACACACACTTTTAATATTGATTTGGCTATTCTGGATCTTTTGCCTCTTGTTATAAACTATGGAACCACAAAATAATTTCCTGGGAATTTGACTATGGGTGTTGAATCTATAGATCAAGTTGGAAAAAAACTGATATCTTGACAATATTGAGTCTTCCTATCCATGAACATGAAATATGTCTCAATTATTTAGTTCTTTGATATCTTTCATCAAAGTTTCGTAGTTTTTTTCATACTGATTTTATACATATTTGTTAGATTTAACCTAAGTAATTCATTTCTTAAGTGCTAATGCTGCCTGCACCAGGATGGCCGAGTGGTTAAGGCGTTGGACTTAAGTGTTGATGCGAATGGTATTGTGTTTTCAATTTCAAATGCACTTGTTCATTTGCTGGCATATAGGAAAGCAATTGACTTTTGTATATTAACTTTGTGTTCTGCAACCTTGTTATAATTTCCGATTAGTTCCAGGAGTTTTGGGGGGTTTTTTGGTCTATTCTTTCAGATTTTCTACATCGAAAATCATGTCATCTCTGAATAATGACAGTTTTATTTTTTCCTTCCATATCTGTATCTTTTATTTCCTTTTCTTGTCCTATTGCATTAGCAGTCTGATCTGTCCATTTCTTGTAGAAAGGTATTAAAGTCTCCAACAATAATATTGGATTAACCTATTTCTTCTTGGGTTAGTTCAGTTTTTGCTCACATATTTTTGATGTTCTCTTCTTAGGCACATACACTTTAAAGGTTGCTATTTCTTCTTGGACAATTTACTCTTTTATCAAACAGTATCTTTGTTTCTGCTAGGTAATTTTCTGTGCTCTGAAATTTACTGTCTTGCTTTCTTTTGTTTATTGATAGCGGGGTATACCTTTCTTCATCCTTTTACTTTTAATCTATGTGCATCTTTATATTTAAAGTAGGTTTCTTGTAGACAATATATACTTGGGCTTTGTTTTTTGATTCACTCTGACAATCTCTCTGGAGCTTTTTAAAAATTTATTCTGAATATGTGGATGTGTGTGTGTGTGTGTGTGTGTGTAATTACTTCTATAAGGAGATCTTATGACTTGCATGCAGAAATAGACCCATATATCTACATGACAGTATCTTGTATTAGCAGTTGTTGTATAAAACAATTTTTCTCTTACTGTAACAGTTTAGAAGTTGTCAGGTAATGGGCTATATTTGGGGCTTTATAGATTAGTATTATTTCATATTTAGTAGGATTTATGGTTCAAAATGTTTTTAAAAACTCCACATAGCATTTAGGGTGAATTCAGATTTCAGGGCTCTATAGACAATCCAAAGTGCCAATGTATACAAGATATTGCTTGTTTTCTAAATGGAACTTTGCTTTTTTTGATTCATTTCTCTACTTTTGACTACTGCATCACTGTAGTATCTTCTGTCAACAGCACACAATAAAGTGTCACACATTTTATTTTATCACTTCTACAAATTTTATATCTGTATGGATTACAGTGGTGAAAGGTGATACTTACCTTTATTTTTTTTCCCTTTTCAGGGTTATTGTTAGTCTGTAGCAATTTTTTTTAACTTCCCAAAGAGTAAACCATCTTGTATTGCATTCTTGTTGTCATATCTTTATTACCATGTTGTCTTATATATATATCTATTAATGTATAGTTTTCTCTCATTAGACTCTAAATTCCTTGAGAGCGTGATTTATTTCCTATTAATTTAGGTGATCCAGCAGCAGCATCAAGCACAAAGTTTGGTACTTGTGTTCATAATGAAGAGTAGGAAAAGGATGAATGAGTGCTATACCTGGAAGTGGGTTAAGGCTTTGTTAGAAATGTCTGCAAGGAGAAGGGGCAGGGATCACTATAGGAAAGCATCATTTGAACGTTAGGTGTTTATTAAATAATGCTCATTCCCTGTTGAAGCAGAATAAATGCTATATGCCAAACATTGCGCTTAAATAATTAATATAGAGAAATAAATAAATAATTGTAATAAGATACGATTGTGTCCATAATAAAGACATAGAAATGTTCAAGGGAGGGAATAACAAGTATATCCAAACCGATGAAAAATAAAAGAACAGTTAAAGATGAGGACATATGTGCAAAAAATGAAAATTTGGAATAAGCACAGCAAATCTAAGAAATGTAATTTTGTTTGGGGGCCTTTGGGAAGGGACATGGTTGGGTGCGTTAGAGCTCACTTGTGGACAGTCTTTTACAGTATGCTGAGGAGGCTGAACTTTAAACCAAAGGCCATGAGAAATTTCTTTAAGTAGAAGGAATAAAAATTCATATTTAAAAAATATTCTTTTTGTGGCAGTGAAGGAGTTAGGGTAGAATTGGGACCTCGTGAAAAAGGAAAAAGATATGGGATTTTGACACATTATTTCAAATAAAAGGTAGTTAGAGCAGAGGCAAGGCCATAGCAAAAGAAATGGAGAAAAGGGTCTTGCTTTAGGATACTGTTTAAGATAGAATTGACAGATCTTGAGGACTGATTGGATGTGTGCGGTTTAGGGAGAGAGAAACTTGATACTTTAGATTTCTAGACTGATATACAGGTAGTAAATAGGTGATATTTCCTTCTTCCAAATATGAAGTGTTTGGATTTTTAGCTAAGTTTAAAAGGCTTTAATTCTCTCTCTTTTTTTAAATGAACTTTTAATGTGCTTTTAACAAAGCTTTAAATTGATTAAAAGACTATGGGATTATCTTGGACAAAATAACATCTTTCTATACTTATTGAATTTTATAGTAAACACAGAGTTAATGTAATATTATTATTAGCTCAAAGGAGTATAATAAGAATGAGATAGATTATTTAAAGTATTATTTAAGCAAGTATTTTTTTTGGAAACTAGATTTCTTTAAGGCATGGCCTCATTCATTTCTGTTTACAGTATGAGTATTTAAAGTACTTAGAAAAGTGGCAGGTATATACAGTAAGTATCACCTTAGTATTTATCCATTATTATAACTATTAGAGTTATCTGTTCCTTGAATAATTGCACGAACCTTTTATTTGATCTCCCTGCTTCTGTTCTTTCCCATCAGTCTATTCTCCAAGCAGCAAGCCTAGCATAGCAAGCTTATTCCTGTCAAATAACACTCAGCTGAAAGAATGAAGGTGTAAATGAACAATATCACTTCTTTGCATATGATCTTCTAGTAGCATTCCATATTATTTAGAGTACAAGTTAAAGTTCTTTCAATATTCTGCAGGCTGCTATGTGATCGTACCACACCCTCTGCCCCTGTTCTTTGACCTCATCCATGGATCTCCTCCCCCTTGCTCCCTCTGATCCACGGGACATTTCTTTCTTGAACACATCAAGCGTGCTCCAGCCTTGGCATCTCAGCATGCACTAGTCCTTCTGCCTGGATGGCTCCCCCCGAATATCTGCATTTCTTACTTCCTCAGTCTTAGATACCTCTGTCTCAGTGTCACTTTATCAGTGAAACTTTTCCTGATCACATTTGGTAATATAGCATCCTACCCTCTGAAACATCTCACTTTCAGCTTTGTATTCTTTACAGCACTTAACACATTCTAATGTACTACATTTTATTTATTTTCTCTTCCCTCCTCTCAGATGTAAGCTCCAAGAGGGCAGGGTCTTTGTGTTGTTTCCACAGTGTCTAGAATAGTGCCTGAAACTTATTACTGTTTACATGAATGAATGAATATATTTTTTAGCACTTATTAATGCAAGGGGTATAGATCACCTATGCAAACAAGGGAAAACAGGAGGCAAGGTCTGCTGCCTTAAAAAAAAAACATTTTATTTATTTGTTTGTTTGTTTGTTTATTATTTTTGGTAGGATGGAGCAGTGGTGGTTATTTTTCAGTAAGAATTCTTGATGGAAAGTATAAGATTAATGTGCACTTTTTGTGGTAGTGTTTTGTTCAACTTTGGGCATTTTCTCTATGACTTGGTAAATATTTGTTGGATTAGTAGTACATTCAAGTAACATAGGAATTCTACTCATTTTCTTAAAATTGATTTCTTAAGCCGATTTTGAGACACTGCGAAATATAAAGGCTATGTGGGTAGCAGTTCTGTCTCTGATTATGTGATTTTCCTCATTCAGTTCAATCTGTGATGCATTTTTCAGTTAAACCAAAATTCTAAGCATTTTGGCAGCTTTCTTTTTCCACACAAAATAGTTGAGAAGAATCGTTAACTATATGGAATGTTTGAAAAAAGAATTGTGATGCGAGCTAATGCTTTGGCTAATCCAGAAGTCTGAGTAGACAGAGAGCATAGGCTTTCAATTAATCTTCTGATACTGATAGTTACTTCTTTAGATTTTTACGCCATGTTTAAAATTTAATGTCAGTATTGTACCTAAATATACAAATGAAATCTCTACCAAGACCCATTGTACTTTTAACAAAGCTCTGATATCAAACACGAACAGAAGTTTTAGTGTCCAGAGGGTACCTTGTGGAAATACTCTAGAATTTTGTTAAGCTATTTCTTTTACAGTCGCACATGCTGGAAACTGCTTAGCTAACTGTACTTTTTTTCTCTTCTATTATATTTTTCCTAATAGGCTTTACTTGTAGAATAATGACTTTAAGTCTCCTGAAACTCAACTCTTTTGGAATTTGTTTTTAGAACAATCACAAATGGATTCTCCAGCAGCATTTTTAAAATTTTAATGCCTATATAAACATTGTCTAGAATTTTGGCACTCAAAGTTGTATTCTTTAATTGTTCTTAAATACTATGATAATTATGCCTTACATTTGTTTACATTTTACACTTTAAAAACTGCTTAAGTGCATATTATTTTTAAAGAATCTTCAAGAAATTCAAGACAAATAGTAAAATATTCTTAATTTCAGGTGTTGAAATAGAGACTCGTAATGGTGAATAAATTAATTGTCCAAGATCCATTTATTGAATGAACGTTTTTTGTGTACCCACTGTGTGAAGGCCTATTCCAGGAACTATAGAAAGCTTAGAGAACAAAACAGACAATTCCTTGCTCTCATAAAGTTTATATTCTAGTGAATTTTACTGAATAATGTAGATTGGCTGATAAAGTAGAGGATTGCAGGCCATAAACTGTGCCTTTTGTCAACGTACTTTCCTGGCAAGTGACACATACTGATTATTTAAATAGTTAAATTTAGTTTATGCAACAAGGAAGATGCCCGCTGTTATTTTAGGGCCTTCAAGTTTATGGTCCTTCTCTAAATTCTCACATTCCCTGTGAGTTCACTCTGATTTCCAGCAGGAAACAGGTTTTTACTCAGAAATTTCAGAGGTGCAAACATAGAGGCTGAGGAACTTGGTGATGAGCATTTCTTTCTCAGGGGCTCAAGGACAAGGGGCAGAAATAGAGGTACAGAGCTCATTGAAAGCTGGAGCCCTGCAGAAGTGCTCTCAAGAAGTGGTCAGGGTACCAGACTGCTGTGACAAGCCAGGAAAGTGTCAGAGGAAACTACCCAACCTCCTTCTCATCCCACGTTCCAAACTCCTGGTGGTAACTTTCATTGTCTGTACTGGACACCACCCTTCAGGAAGGTCTTGATGATGCAGATTCTTTGGGCACAGAGTTGAGAGCGGAGTGTGATAATTAGGATTTGGTGAATACCAAGTATCTTTACATAGAAAAGAAAAACTAGGCACTTTCTCTTTAATTATCTCATATAATCTGGCTGTTAAATTTCTGTGTAAGTTACAAGTAAAATTTATAGAAGAAATCCAATTATTCTCTGACATAATGTGCCTATGAAAAATTATTCCTTGTGCTAATGTGTAAAAAAGGAAAATAGTTTCCTTGGGAAAAAAATGTAACTGGTCTTAAAATTGTAAGATATACAGTGCCTCCTAAAGTTAAGAATGTTGTATAGCAGGTTTGCTTTTTCAACAAAAATATAATTCTTTCTAAATACTCTCATTTCAGTGAGAATTCTGCATTTCAATCTTGAGAGCATGCCCCCACCTTTCACTGTTTAATAGACATATATGTGGATGGTCCATATTCTATAGTCAGCAAAGTCTTCACATTGAAACTTAAAAACATTTTTTCAAAGTTAAAAAAAAACCAAAACAGAAAAAGGTGTATCAAAGGTGCATATCCTTTATATGCATAATTTAAAAATCTTTTTAGGCTTATATATTTCACAAAATGTCCAATTTTGATTGAATAAGACTTCAGTTCTCTGAAGGAAATGTGTCATTCATTGTTACATAGTAGAGAAGTACAACAGAGTAGAAATAAGGAAATATGTTTAAAAGGCTACTGTTTTCTGGAACAGTATCATTGTATGTAGAACTAGAATAATAAATGTATAGAAATGTTACTACCAATGATTTCTTTTCATCCACAGATAAATATTTTCCCTAGACTTAAAAATAAGAATAAAAAAGGTGAAATTAGTTTTTTAGAAAATAATCTCCAAATATCTGCTTCATTTGCTTGGGTTAGAAGAGTAAATATGCCACTTCAACTGTTAACCTCTTAACAAAATGACAAAAAATGTTTTCTTTTAATGTTCAAAAGATGATAATTACTTCTCTTCTTATATTGGATTAAGGCCCACTGCAATTACTTCATTTAACCTTAATTACCTCTTTATAGGTCCTATCTCCTATCTGATGTTAGGTCTTAAACTCATGAATTGGGCAGGCATGTGCGGGGAGCACAATTTAACCCATAACATTATGTCTGGGGGAATTCATTTTGTCCTTGATTAGTGAAAGATGGGGACAGGTTTCTGAAGAAAGAAGTATGGGCTACAGATTAAAGCAGAATTTTCTACTGATTCATGTTGAGTCTTGTAACTTGGTTTGGCTTTAGTCATCACAGGTAAAGGAGGGACATAATTTGAAAGTAAATAAAGGCAATTTTCTTAAAAGAAAAACTGAATTTATTCTGGAAAGAATCATTAATTATCATTTCACCTTGTAGACCTAAAAAGTTGTACCCCAATTTTTTTCCTTTTATTTTGTTTCCTGAGTAAGTGGCTTTGCCATCCTACCATTGCTCACTAAATAAATTACAGAATCACCTTCACTCCTCCAGTGCATTTTCCTCCGCCTCTCCTTGCCATTCCATCTCATGGCACCATCCCCATCCTCAGTCTCCAAATCTCACAGGTTTTTTTCCTAATAAATTTGGAGACTAGATGATTTTATTGAACAAAATTGCAGCTGTGTTATTGTTAGCGAACTAAAGGGCGATTGTTTACCTGCACGCATCAAAGCCAAAAGGAATATGAAAAGCAGTTTGCAGCAAAGAAAGTAAAGGTTTATTAAGGATACGGCTCCAAGCCCAAAGACATAGGTGAGCTAGTGCTCAAAGACCTGGTTCTTTAGAGGAACACTCTTATAGAGGAACACTCATTAGTCATGGTAGCTAAAAGAGTTGGGGTGTGGGCTCTCGGGGCTAGAGTAGGAGGCAGTTAGTTGATCATTGCATCAGGTCCTAATGTCAGTCATGGTGTCATTCTGTCTGATTTTGAAGGGTTGTGGCCAGTAGGGTTGTTCTGCCTTCTCAGATCTGGAGCTGAAACACAACTGAGGCCAAGACATTATCTTTAGTTTGACTGAAACTCTGTTTCTGTGGTCAACAGACCTGAGGCTTTGTTCCTAAGACTGTTTGGTGCTGACCAGAATCTGATGTCCTAGGGGCTTAATGATTAAGGGCGTGGACACGCAGCATGGGCGAAGGTGGAAGGATAAGGAAGGAAAAGAAGTGAGTCATGGTGCTATTAAACTAGACAAGGTCAGTTTGCATCAGACAGAAAGAGAAGAAAAAACTCATTTTAAAGAAGTAAAGTTTTTGCACAGTTACTTATTTCCTCCAGCATCAGGGGAGATGGTGTTTCTTATTCTAGAAACTTGTAAAATTCAGAAAGATACATAGTCGATAGATACTTGGAATCTCCCTTTTCCAGATATTGTCAAAAATAAATTATTCTCTTTGAATATAACACACAAGTTTTAATATTAAAAGTTTGTCTTTCAAGATTCACAATGGAATTGAATGCCTTATGGGATTGTACAATTACTAGGTGACAGATTGACATTCAAGATAGAATATTTGAAATAATCTGTTTAAAAATAAACAGTTTATTTGAACAGTTATAGTTGAACATTGATTCACCCTCTGCATTAGCTGTTTTGTTTATATCTGAGTTTCCTCTGCCGTTCTTGTGAACCTAATTTTTCCAAGGACATAATCCATTCACAGGCCACGTTATTTGATCACACGGAATTGAATAGTACAGCTGTTCAGAGCCTGGTTTTCCATTGCTCATTCTTAGGAATAAGCTGCTGTGTTACACAATTTAGTGGATGTTCAAGCTGGGAACTGACCTCCACCAAGCACTGGGGTGGCTTCACATAGGAGGAGTTGAATCTGAAAATTTAGACACTTAACTATGACACATTGACGTTTAACCTTAAAACATTAGACCAATCTTATGCCACATTTTTTTAATAAATGTGATTTCTTATACATGCAAAAAAAAAAAGCTGTATTTGTTTTAACTTTTGTATTTAGAGCATGATATAATTACATTCACAACACAGAAAATAGAAATAGCTAGGCCTTGCAGAGAGTTACTGTATTTGTATATAAAATAAAAATAAAAACCAGCCAAACACACATTGTTAGAATATGTGCATTATATTTCAGTTTTGAGAGTAGGATATGCTGTGCTATTACTCATATAATTGGTCTAATAAAAATGTGGCAGGAACTTTTTGCAGCGTGTGCGATATTCACAAGAGTCTCATCTGTATAGACAGGTTCTAATAAGTTTTCTTACATATGCTCTGCATCTCTCCTCCAGACTCATCCTATCTAAAGGCAAATACCATAGTATAGACCTAGCTGACACAGCTTTAAAAGGCAAGATAATTGCATCAACTCTAATCTTAGCTTTGTAGATCATGAGAGGAAGAGCAGGATGCTTTTTTCATAACTTGTATGCTATGGATGCCAATTTTACTTGGTAAACTTCACTCTTTTTCGGCTATGGAAATTTTTGTGACTATCGAATCTAAATATTTATAGTTCACTCAAACTGTCAAGACGCTTTTGTTTATCTACATACTGTCTCACAATGTGTCATATGATTAACATAAAACACTGTCAGATGCCTTCTGGGAGAAATAGTACTGTAGACTTTTAACTGAATTTTCCAGTTTCTTTCCAGTAGTATATTTTATGGCTGAATATTTAACACCTGAAATAGGAATTTATAGTGGAAAGTTGGCAGGATTCCATTTATTGAAGTTAAGTGCCTTAACTAGAATAGTAAGTATGTAGGAAACCATAATTCTTCACAAAAACATACTATTTTTAAAATACCATATGCATATGAGATGGACAACTTTTTTGTTTCAGTAATAACTTCACTTGGTTCATTATATTTCCTGTAAGTATGGAATTATAGAATTTTTAGTCTTAGAGAAGACCTTACATATGATCTCTGAATGCATGCATTTTACAAATGATGAATCCAGATAAGTGACTTGCATAATTGCAAGTAGTTAATGGCAAAGCTGGGAGAAAATTCAGGAATCAGGGTTTTTAATTGAAACCCTTAATGAGGCAAGTACTCAGTGATGCACTCAATGATGCCTCGTTATTTTTTTTAAACAGCCTAATGAAGAATTCTGTGTTCAAATTTCTCTTTGTTATTTGTGATTATTTATTTATAATAATTCAGTTGTGGCTACTCAGTGTTCTAAATTGATCGGTTGGTGTTGTCAGCCTTAGAAATGAAATAATAAGGTCTTTAGCTAGCACAAATGAGTTTATTCAGAAAGCAGAGGACTTGTAATTCAGGACAAGCAAACTATGGCGAACCATATGCAAGTTTGAGGAAACAGAATTGCTTCTTAGTACTCAATGTTAGAGATTTAAAATGTTTAATGTCCATATTTTCATCAGGCCTTTAATAATAACTATTAATAAAATTCAGAGAAAGCTGGAAAACCTTGAAATTATTCAAGATGACATCAGGAGATCTGTGAATCAGATTCATGTGCTCAGACCTACAGGGCCTTGAATTTCCAAGTCATTGAATATTATTAACTCAGACATTCTTCTGGGCGGGAGTATAATTCTGAATTAACATGGTTATGATCTATTGATTTACCTCCAACTAGTTTCATGTTGAATTAGACCCATGTGAAAATAGTCACATTGCTTCAAGAGCAGAATACAGTTGAGCCTTGAACAATGCCAGGTTAGGGTCGCCAAGCCTCTATGCAGTCAACTTAGACTCCCCAAAACCTTAACTACTCATAGCCTACTGTTCACCTGAAGCCTTGCTAATAACACAGGCAGTTGATTAACACATATTATGTATGCTATATGTATTATTTGTTGTATTTCTACAGTAAAGAAAGCTAGAGAAAAGAAAATTTATTAAGAAAATCGTAAGGTTCATCTGTGAATTTTTAAAAATTATATTAAATCTCCAAAAAATTTTCCAACATATTTATTGAAAAAAATCCACATATAAATGAACTCACCCAGTTCAAACTTGCGTTGTTCAAGGGTCAATTGTATTAATAGCAGATTTGTAAAACCAGTATGAGTTTCTCCCTCGAATCTGTAAGGCTATTTTTAAAGATGAAATGTAAATGATTTTTCTTCAGATATTTAAAAATAAACTACACGTTGTCTTGAATAAGTCTTGCTCTAAATATATGTGTATCTGAATATTCTGACCATATCCATGTTTGTTTCTTGGCAGGGGGACATCCAGCAGTTGTTGATCACAGGTGACCCCAAAGCCGCTTATGACTACTGTGAGCATTACAGTCCAGACTGTGATTCTTCGGCGCCCAAGGCCGCGCAGGCGCAGGAGCCCCAGGTCGATGAGGTGGGGACCATATGATTAGGGCTGGTTTCTTTATTGCAGTGGTACAGACATAATCTTTCAGTTTGGAGGCTTACCTCTACATATTCAATTTTAATTAAAGTGTAGTTGTATTTAATAGTGTTCTACTATTTCTGGGAAGAAGCGACTCGAAGATGATTTTTGGTGCTTCCCCGCTCCCCATCTCGTTTAAGTTATTTTGTAACTTAAACTTCTTTAAATAGAGATACCTCACTCATATACTGTGTATATGAGCACATTTCATTTTTTGGAGGAGAAGAAAACGATAATGTCTAAAAGCTATATTTTTGTCCTTACCATTTAAATAATTAATACAGTCTCAAGGTAAGGGTGACATATCTTTTGGGTGTACTTGCCATTTCCCCAGGCCTTTGGAAATTCATGCAGATGAGAAAATGACATTAGAGCTATCTTAAAGTTTTCAGGCTGTGTTGAATATTTAGAGGGATTTTTTCTATTTATTTTTTTCTATTTATTATGCTGCATTGATATATCGGTTTCCTTGCATAAAATTTAATATAAAGAGCAATGGAATGAAAAGCAGATTGTAGTAATTAAAACTAATCACATACTTTGGTTAATGTTATATCACTTTATTTGAAATTCGAGTGTGAAACCATTGCTCCAGGCTATTTTTGCAAGAAGATTCACCACTGTAAAATTTGACTTTATTCTGTTTCAGACCAAAAATACATACATATAAGTTAGTAAAGCATTTTTTTTCAGACTTGACTATCTCAAAGAACAAAAAATATAATACAGTGTACCCTTTATCCAGATTTTTAGGTAAAATACTTTGATATGGATTTTCTGGAAATTAAAAAGTAAGCAAACTAGAAGGAATTTAGCCTTTAGTTGGTAGTAAAACTATATATTGTGATTTTTTTGCTCAAGATGAAAAAAATTTTGGAAGAGAGGGTAGAAGTTTGAAAACATCAAGACTGTCTTTATGTTCGAAAATATCTCAAATAACATTTTTCTTGCCTTATAAATATACTATTATTAGGTGTTGCCTTTCGAGTTTTACTCTTTAGAACAAGTTAAGATCTTTTCATTTTAATTTATTATTAGTTCACATAAGAATTCAATTCAAATATTACAATTTAAATGCTTGAAATGTATTTATTAACATTACTTTTTAAGATATGATAGCGAATTCATTTGCACTGATCTTTTCCATGACTTAATATTAATGTTTTTTTTAAAACAGGCAAAGTCTTAAGAAGCTGACAGGAAAGCAAATATGAAAAACAAGAGAGAAATTACTTGGACATTTGTGTTTGCTTGTTTCACAGTTCTCAAGTGCTTCATTCTTTTTATTCCCTCATGTTTTATTAGAACAGGTTTCTGTGAATTCCAAGAGGATAGGTAAAATAGCCATCAGGTTTAGTGCATTTATATTTTAGAAATAATGTTATAATTCGATATTAAAATTTATAACAGTTAGTATACATGTTCAAGACTGATAAAATTTATTTTGCTCTCGTTTTATGAAAGAAAAGTCTTTTTTTTTTTTTAAAGAAAACAGATATGGCTCTCATTTTTGAAAGAATAAAGGTATGCATTCTTAATATATTACCTCAAGGTGCTTTATTCTCATGTTTTAATGTTATTAGCCAGGTAGGAGGTGTTATTTTAAATCAAAATGACTTTCATCCATTTGGAAAGAGTTCAGATAGAGGAGAGAATTATAGAGGTTGGAAGATGTGTCCTCCTACAAGAAAAAAAACATGGTATAGAGACAATTGACTACTTTGGCACACACACAATTGCTTTATTAAAAGCAATTGATGACATATATATCTCTCCTGAAATATATTTATAATATATATATATTCAAGATGAATACCTGAATACTTGAATACCAGGCTTCATGGTGCATTTAAATTGAATTATCTTTTTATTTCTTTATTTATTGTTTTTGTTTTTACAATTTATTATAGACACATGATTTTAAAAAGTATGCTTAATTTTAAAACTCTAAAGCATAAAGTAGACTGGAAAATCTTTTTTTGTCATTCTAGTTCCAGCTGGTAGCTAGTAATTATAGAAGCCCAGTATTTCTTATTTAAACATGGGTGACTATAGCTACAGAAATATTACTCATTAGATAATATTCAGTCTCCATTAATATCTATTTAATATGTATCTAAATTTAATATTTAATTGTTTTATTAACTTAATGACGTTATTAATAATGCTTGCATTAACTTTCCTAGAAACAGTTGGCATTATATCTTGCTAGCAGAGACATAAGAAATAACAATGTTTAAAGTATTATATACATGCATTTTTCTATTTTACCAAATTCAATACAAATTCTAATGAGAATAAAGTTTTGTTGAAATGCTTCAAATGTATATTTCTTGAAAATGAAGCTATTGCTATAGAAATAAAATTATTAATTTGTTTCAATTAATTTAACCCAATTGAAGTTTCGGACAATCATAAAGAACACTAAAGGCATGTCTATTTTTATATTTTAATATGACTTTCAGCTGAATCATCTATAAAATTCATTCTTGTTGCATTAAAGACCAGATGTACTGGTCTATATTACCAGTGGATTCATTTTGGACAAGTCTCTTTACATGTCTTTGTGAAATTTCTACTCATTTGCTTTGCAATCTCTTATAGAGCTTATTTGAAGGCACAGTAATCACAATTCTCTAAAGGACTTGGGATCAACAGTTATTTTGCTGGCCGATTTAAAGGGGTTAGTTGAAATGTCAAGAGAGGTTTAGTTGGAACATAACTGAAATTTTACTAAATGTAATACTTCAGAAATTCCAGATAGTTTGCCTTCAGCATTAAAAAATACAGATACCATATTAGTTTTAGCTTGTTGAGTTTGCTGCTTAATATCTTATGCTATACCTTACTGTATTTCTTTTTAATTAAGTCAGATTATTAATATATGTTTAATAATATCTATATTTTTATTTAAAACTTAAAATTTTGATAGAAATATTTGGTTTTGAAGGTGGACAAATTATTTTCCTTATACATTCAATATGTATAATTGTCTTGCACAATTATACTAAGAAACCCCTTTTCTCAACTAAGCTCTTTTAATAAAAAAATCTAATATTATTTTCCAGTGTAAGTTCAGTTTAAGTATTTTAAGTGATATGCTCTTTTTTTGGTAGATTAAAAAGGCAGTATTTTTAAAATTTTAAATACTATGTTAAATAAGCAAATACAATTTTGAATCTTTTAATACTTCGCAAATATTCTGTGCTCATTTGGATCTTAAGTCTATAGCAAACTAGAGATTTCTGAATAAATTTTAACTTTCATTTTGCCATTGGTTCATGTATTTCAAATAGAATATACACTCCTTTCATGTTCCTTGTATTCTCTTACCTCCTTCTTCTTTTCATCTCACAATCAGTACAAAAACCCTTTCATACTTGGGAAGTTTATTCTCCGTATTTTTATTTTTAAATATGCAGCTTAATAAAAAAAAGTATCCATTGAAACTCTTGTAAAATTCTTATAAAGAAGCCTTGTGTAATAATTTTTACAAACCAAAATTAACATGAATATTTAGCAGCTATGTCCAAATACATAATTGCTTTGTTTGAATTAATATTCAATAATTAAAAATTTAAATTAATATTCACACTTAATTTCCTCACCATCTTTACTATTATGCACTCAGAAACCTGCTTTGTCATTTCTATGTTATTATACTCTGAATAAGACAGTATAATACGTCTATGAATACAAAATAACATTTAAATAACAGTATATCCTTGTTTCTTAACTTTTTACTCTAAGTAAAAGTTAAGAGGATTCCTACTTTATTAATAATATTACCTTCAACTAACAAAATTGCTTGATATTTTTTCCCTTGTAATGTAGTATGCACCTGAGGATATAATGGAATATGACTATGAGTATGGGGAAGCAGAATATAAAGAGGCTGAAAGTGTAACAGAGAGACCTACTGTAGCTGAGGAGACCATAGCACAAACGGAGGTAAAAACAAAGTAGCACCTTTGTATATGGTGTCCTGCCGTTCGTCATCCTGTGGTTCCTTATGTCCGCTGTTCTTCAGACTTATCATAATCCTTTCATTCATCTGATTTCCGTGGAGCAATAACTGTGATTTTTATTTGACAGTAGCTGTCCTGAAGGAATGATGCTCATTTTGCTTTGCTGCTTCTTCCTTGCACTCGTGCTCTTTATTTCCCTTTTCACTTTATTTATGTGTTCCATTCCATCTTTCACCACATTTTACAGAAAAAGAAATCCAATTTCAAAAAGAAGATGAGGACAGTGGCCACTAACTCAAAGGAAAAGTCCAAAAAGTTTACACCCCTTAAATCTGAAAAATTTGCATCCAAGAAGAAGAAAAGTTATCAAGCAACGGCAAAATCCAAACTAGGGGTACAGGTAGCAAAGAAAAAGCAATCAAGATCTCTCCCAGATAAGCTGGAAGATCTCTGATGATGAGTCATTGTCCCAATCCAATTAGATAAATCCTCATTTGGCTAATACGATAACCCAGTTAAATCATGATTTACCAAAGTTTGGGATTACCTTACCTTTTTACTAATTACTTTTCTTTTGAATTTATTATTAGGCAAATATTGTTGATGATTTTCAAGAATACAACTACGGAACAGTGGAAAGTTACCAGACAGAAGCTCCCAGGCGTGTATCTGGAACGAATGAGGTAATGTTCACGGGTAGTATTAAATCACAGCCCGACATTTTTAAATGTGTAATATTTCTTGATATACCTCACTCTGAAAGAATCTGTAACCTCTGAAAGTTTGATACTTTTATTCATTTACTGAGATAGGAGAAACAATAGTATTGGTTCACTGTTACTAAAAACAATTCATTTGAAATCAATGTCAATTCATGTTTTGCATGACTCTTTGCTTCATGCAAATGTTACATTGATTAAACTGAATTGGCGGCTGTCATTTTCTGGATCGTTCTGGGATTGAGCAAGCTTCTTAACATGTTGTGATGCAGGGTATTCACAACATGATCCTCTGTGAGGAAGAGACTCCTCTAAAGTGAAAATTGTATCATCAAAAGATACAATTACAGTTTATTCCATCTTGACCAATAATCATGCATTTTTATGACAACAAACATTCTGAGAAAATGCAATATTAGTAGATTTTAATAACTATTTACATATTCACACTTGCTTGGAGTGTTATGTTAATTATAGTTAAAATAATATAGCTTAAGCCTTTCTATTCTTTTCTCTGAAAATGTTTAATTACTCATAGGTATAAATCTTCCTGAATTTCATATTATACATATATTCTGATCATGAAAAAA
This sequence comes from Pteropus alecto, assembly GCF_000325575.1. Taxonomy (NCBI): domain Eukaryota; kingdom Metazoa; phylum Chordata; class Mammalia; order Chiroptera; family Pteropodidae; genus Pteropus; species Pteropus alecto. The sequence goes on along the minus strand of NW_006442103.1, from coordinate 6,657,647 downwards.
TGAGTATACAATTCAGTTAACTTTGTTAAATTCCTGTCATACCTGGTATGAAGAATACCTGAGCATTTGGTTATTTATATAACATGTGTCTCAATAGGCAAATGAACTCAGTTGCGCCTTCCATGCAAATAAGAAATCTAGAATAATTACATTTTAGTGTGAGAACAGATTTTAAGTTTTATCCACTCCAAATTAATCATTTTCCAAAAATGGGTATCTTAATTCAACATGTTAATTTATGTCCCTAAATTCATCTAGCTTTTTAGTTCAGAGCTATGAGCTAATTATTTAACCACAATTTTATTCACATGATTTTGTATAATACTATTTACTTATTCAATAGTACTTTATCATTTAGATTCACTATGTCATAGAAAACAAGCTACTTAAAAATGAAATTGAAAAAGTAGCAAAATAAATTATTTAATTTCAACCTCATCAAAATATAATATAGCAAATAATTGCATAATAAATATGATTCAGATTTATATTATTAATAGGATTTATGAGAAAAAGAAAATTATACTCTATTTTTCTGTATCTCAGAGGGAGTATTATTGACATAATTTTCACTTTTTGGTGAATATTTATTCTCTATTCTTTATAAGCTTGTACAGTGATATATTTTATTTTATTGTCTTAAATTTTGAGAACTATGATTTATATTTTATTTGCTTTAAAGAACTCTTTAGTGGTATATAAAATACTTCCCTAAATGCCAGATACTCTGAGTAAATATTGCAATGATAAATCTCAATGTTGGCATCAATATGTTATTTTTGGGATTGAGAGTCAAAGTTACATGGCTTTTCTGGTAGCAATTGGATTTCATAATGATATTATGAGTTTTGGAAATTAAGCAAAGCTTTAACTATATGCATATTTTATTATTCAAATCTTAAACTATAAAATAAATCTCAAATTGACTAACAAGTTTTTTTCAATGGAAAAGCAAATACACATGTTGAATCCATGTGAATATTTGCGGTTTATTGGGAAAAGTGTTTTGAAAGCAATATACTCTTGTACATATCAATGTACAAAACTATTTCTTTCAATGATTCTGAAAGGCTATCTTTCCTGGACTTCAGACTTGCTTGAGTAGCATTCAAATTGCTTCCCATCACATTCCATCAAACTGTAATTGCAAATGCTTACCTTGCTTTACTAACAGTAAACTTCATGTTCTCCAATTCCTTGCAACTTAATTTAATAGCCAAATCCAGTTGAAGAAGTATTTACTGAAGAATATCTAACTGGAGAGGATTATGATTCCCAGAGGAAAAATTCCGAGGATACACTATATGAAAACAAAGAAATAGACGGCAGGGACTCTGATCTTCTGGTAGATGGAGATTTAGGAGAATATGATTTTTATGAATATAAAGAATATGAAGATAAACAAACAAGCCCCACTAATGAAGAATTTGGTCCAGGTGTTCCAGCAGAAACAGATATCACAGAAACAAGCGTAAGTCAGTATTACGCTCTGTGTTATTGTGTGTCTTAATTTTGCAGTATTTTTATATTCATCTTGATGTCTTTTCTTGTTTAAAATATGGGTTGTGTTCTTATAAAATTTATAAATACTTATCACAACTAGAGCACCTTCATAGATTCTTCTTCATGGAGATTTCAGCAGTTGTATTTCCAGGCACACTACTGACGTCTTCATTTGAAAGTGTGATCTTGAAAAAAATTGCACTCAAATTTTCTTGTTATTGATATGATTTAAAATATAATCATTATTATTCTTGTGGTAAATCTAATTTCTGATTTTTAGATTTATTTTATAACAAGTATTTTTTGGTGATGCTCAGCAAATATAATAAATAATGTATTTATTATTATTATTTTAACCTTTGCCTGCCTTCACCCATCTCACCACTCCCTACTCCCCTCCTCTATTTTATTAAATTTAACTTGGTGACAGTTTTTTGCTTAATGCCTTGGAATAATAATCGAGGTCTACAGATGTCTTGATTTTTCTTTAATATATCTTTAAGAAGCAATTGTTCAATCTCATTCAGTATTAATGTTTGTTATGTTTTCCTTTTTTTATTTTCAGCATTTAAACCTGTAATAGGTTTCTATTTTAAAAATATTTTAATTGGTTGTTTTAAATGCACTTAGATGATGAACTTCCTTATTAAAAAATATACTTAAATGGTATTATTTACTTAAAGACAGGCTACTTGAATTTTTCACTCAACAGATAAATGGCCATGGTGCATATGGAGAAAAAGGACAAAAAGGAGAACCAGCAGTAGTTGAACCTGTAAGTACTGGTGTGAATACGTTGTAAAGGTTGGCACAGTTATTTAATTTATATTATGAGCCATCATCACTCTAAATTATTATGTATGCTCATTTTTACCATGAAAAATTCTGATGTCCAAATGTTTATAATTTGTCACAAATAAGTGAGTTGGTAACTCACAAATAAGTGAGTTACTAGGGCAAGTGGAATTTCAATAACCCCCAAAATATGGAGATATAAAATTCTGGAATTAGCATGTGCTGAAATTTGTCTAGTCTATTTCTCTCATTTACAACTAAAGAACCTGAGATTTAAAGGGTTTAAGTAACTTTCCTGATATAAGTGTTTAGTGGTTGGGATACAACCAGACTTGAGCTCTTGTTTCCAGTCCAGTCATTTTTTTCTCATTTCTATGATTTGACATTATTAGAAATATTTTATTTTACATACATACTTATTTGTGTCACAGCCAAATAGTAAGTATCAAGTAATAATATAAAAATATTATTTTAAAAGTCATTTCCTTATCCTCTATTTAAAGAGCTTCGAATCATTCCTAAAGTGATTTTTAAATTTTAAATAAGTGTTCTTACCCCTTAAGATACTGGTAAGAAGCAAATTCTTCCTGGAAACAGCTTTACTATTGTTCTCTCTAATGAGCAACGTGGAAAAACCATTGCATTGGAACTAAAGTAGTACATTTAACCATTTGCTTCAAAGTCATGAAAATCATTTCAGAAATTACAAAGACATAAAAATTTTTTTAAAAGGGGAGGGGAGGTAAGAATTAACAAGGAACTCCTATAAGGACATTGTTGGTTATCTTCTCCATTATTACAAAATCGAAGAAAGCTGCCAATGTACTCATCAAAAGCTTTAAATATATATTTTCAATATGAAATGCCTTTGTTTTGAAAATTTGCAACCAAATTTTTAAATGATAAAACAGTTTTCAGCAGCAGAATCATAAACATTTTAGAACTGGTTCTTATCCTGAAGTAGTACTATATTCTCTTCTCTACTTAAGAGCTTATCTCATCTTTATCCCCAATTCTGTCATATGGACTTTTCACCCCTTTTCTGAATTAAAGTGCTTAGATGCCACTTCTATTCTTTCATCCACGCTGCCAACATTTATTAAATTCCTGCTTCATGTCCAGCATTATTCTGGGCGCTAGGGAAAACTTGGTTCAATGTCTATTTTGCCTTTCTTGGGAGAGCTTAGCATATTCTCCTTGTAATATTACTTATCTGAATATTTATTTCCTTGACAATTAGTTCACAAATTCTCTGAGGACAGGGACTGTGTCTTCTATAATTTTGAATTTTCTCCCTTGCTCATGCAAAAATGTTTGTAATTGGTTTCGTCATAGGAATGGAGAATTTCCTTTTTAAAATGTGATGACGTGGTGCTTTCTTAGAGCTACTTAGATAAGAGGTTAGGGGTTACATTTCCCTAGTAACGATTCCTCATCTTTCTATTATTACAGGGTATGCTTATTGAAGGACCACCAGGGCCGGCAGGACCTGCGGTATGTAAACGTTTTAAGATTTTTTTTTATAATCAGATATAAGATTTCTATTATGTTTTTGAATTGATACATTCTACACCAACTTATGTATTGAATTATAGAGGCAAATATGTATTCAGAGGACCTGGTGGCTTGAACTGCTTTTTGATTTGGCTATCCGGATGATATTCTTTTGAGAGCAGTGGAATTAAATTTTGTTTTAAATATCTTTGTTGCTTTAATACATCTCCATCTTCCAACCTCATTTTCAACTTTCTATTTGAAAGTTATAAAAGTAAAAAACCAAAAAATCCTTATTTTTAGTAAACAGATATAGATATATCTCAGTGAATGGAGCTAAGAATTCTAAGTAGACTGTAGCTGTGTTATCTGTACTACTGAATAGAGTGATTATCGGTTTCATTGTCCTTTCCTAGTAAGTCTGATGTCACTCAGTATGGCTTTATTCTCAGGTAGTTGTACTAATCTGGCTTTGTGAGAAATCCTCTATCTTTTGTGGAATTAATTAAAGTCTTGTCATCTGAAATAAGTGTGTTGATACTGATGCCTTTAAATACTTTTACCCTCAAAAGAAAATGTGAAAATGCCTCTAAGCTAAATGATTTCTACATTTCAACTTTGCTCTCTAATCAAATGAGTCTTCCATTTTTCAGTTAAGAGTTGAGAAGCAGCCTCTTCCTCAGGGACTTTACATTGGGGAGTTCTTCTTTCCTGTTTTTCCTTGGAATGTTGGCCTCCCCTCTGAGAGCAGCTTCATAGAGAAAGAGTTGAGATAACTACAAAGTGGCCCCTATATGTTGCCTTTTCATAGGAAGTTAAATAGGGCACTTGTTTGAGAGACAGCTATTTATTTATGAAATATAAATGAGCTCCACTTTGATTTGAATTTGCCTGAATACTAATGAGATCAGGAATTTGACTCAGATAATGGTTTATTTCTCTGTAGGGTCTTATGGGTCCTCCAGGTCTACAAGGCCCCTCCGGACCCCCTGGTGACCCTGGAGAGAGGGTAAGTGAAGGTACTCCTCCTGACAAAAGAATGTAACCTATAGTAAAAAATTAAAATATATTCTACAAGGTTAACATGTTATCCTTCTCACTAAGGGTGGGGAGAGTCTGTAAATTCTATGTTGTGAAACATTTTGATTAACTTTTCTTCTATAATTTTAAAAGGTAAAATATGTGCATTGTACCTATGCGATAATTAGTAAAAAAAAATACAATTTTATTTTTAGTTGATTTTCATGTTGCTATGAATCTATTACTTTAGATTCAGTTCTTCAGTTTGAATTCAGATGTTTTCCAGGGTATTTAATTGGATGCTGATAGAATGAGTTAATAAGCCTAAATTCTAATTTGAGGATCACAACTTGGGTCACATGATGAAATAGACCCTTTGTGTTAAGTCTCTCTAAAACTTTCTTATAAAATCCCTTTACCTTTTTTGCCCATCCTTGTGTAGCCAATAACTATTTGGATTATTAAAATAATGTAAAACTAGTGCAATGAACTACAACCCTTCCTAGGTATACTTACTAAAAGATTAACTAAAGAGGTGAGGACAAATGCAAATTAGATAATATAGATGTATTAAAAGTTATTCAATTCCTAATAAATTTGATTATTTATTGATTTTGATGATTTTATTTACTTTCTAGGGTCCCCCAGGACGTCCTGGCTTACCAGGGGCTGATGGTCTACCCGGTCCTCCTGGTACCATGCTAATGTTACCAGTAAGTTTTTTTACTGTCATAAAGATGATTTGATATTTTGTCATCTTATTGCTGAAAAATATTGTTGAACCATATTACGAGCAATCAACTAAAAACCATTGTATGCAGTAGAGATACTTGAAATCAAGCAGCTTTTGGAAATGAGGAGAAATTTACCTAAAATAAAATTTTGCTAAATATCAATCTCTCTTTTAGAACTAAGGTTTTATTATTTGATTACACTTTTGACAACAAAATTTAGAATTTTTTTTAATATTTCCAGTCAGGTACTTTATTCTGAGTCATATAATTAACATGCATTTCATTTGTTAACGTAATTTTAATATACTATTTATCACCATATAGACAATATTTAATACTTTTTTAAAAAAGATATATCTATAGTGTCATTATTCATTGCTAAAATTATTTGCTTTACCATAGTTTCTTTTTAAAGTTCTCTGGGGAAAAAATAAGATTTATTTATATAATAAATAAGAACTAAGTCTTAGTTCTCTGGGGAAAAAATAAGATTTATTTATATAATTGTAATAACATTTCAAGCAATAATTATGTTGAGTGAGAAATTGACATGCTGCATTTTGAGTTAAAATCTAAAAAAAACTTTAGAATTTTATGGAGGAATATAGAGGATCGGTTTTTTTGGTGTAATTATTTAAGAAAAGGTAAACAAAATGAAAACATCTCAAGGATTTCCTCTGTGTTCATATAAATTCTAAAAGTTTTGCTCAACAAAATAGGAATAATATATAACTACCACTGAACTTGGTACATTTGGAATTTTTATGAATAAATGATTAAAGTGGGCATTATATGTGTAAATAAAAAATGCATGATGACTTATTATAGAGTTTTCAGAAGTTGTGGAATTTAAAATCAGAAAGGAATTTCTAGTCTCTTCTACAAATGGTAAAACATGGTCCAGAGAACTTTCATAGTGGGCAGAAGGAGAATTAAAAAAAAAATCTGGGTATCATGCGTCATGATGGAGTTATCATGGACTTTTGTAAAATCTCACCCTTTTAAGTAAGTGTTATCTAATAATTATCTAATAATTAAGGCAGCTATTTGACAAAGGCTAATGTTGCGTTTCTTTATGTTACTTTTCCTTAGTTTCGTTATGGTGGTGATGGTTCCAAAGGACCAACCGTCTCTGCTCAGGAAGCTCAGGCCCAAGCGATTCTCCAGCAGGCTCGGGTAAGAGAGAATTCCCGGAACTTGAGCCTATGTTAAATTGTGTGCACACGCCATCTGGAGGGAGCTACTATTATGAACAAAATACTTAATTCTGAATAGTATATTGAATTTAGATGAAAAAAAAGGCTAAGATTATATCTATTTATCTATAGAATTATTTTCTTTAATTGAATATTAAAGTTAAATGACTGACTCTTGCCATATTTCCACATATAATTCTGGTAATAATACACAAACCATAACACACACATTTTCTAAATTTTTTTCAGAGTTCTGATGGACTTATACCTAACACTCTCTTTTACATCTAGTTTTTCTCTAGTAAGGCATCAGGCAATGATTAATTAATAAAGAGAATAACATCAAAGTAATTTTTTCCACCTAATATTTTGGATTATTTAGGATATCCCAAATAATCCAGAAAAATCAAGTTTCTTAGGAATTTTTGTATAGGAAAGAAAACTTCAAATATATATTCTAAGCTCTAATCATTGTAATCTGTACTATTTTTCCAAAATCATTGTTTATAATTCTTTGTCAGCTGAAAGCTTTCACTGTCTGTATACTTTTAAAACATATAAGTATATTTATTTTTAATGAGATTTATTGTTAAAATGTACATAAGGAAATCAAAAGAAGAGACCAATAAAGAGTTGAAACTCACGTAATACTTTTATTCATAGTTTAATTTTTTTAAGGAAAAAGGAAATAAAGGACTTACCATTGACATAGTTATGTGTACCTACCTACTTTCTAAGTGATGTAAATCATGTCTGTGATAACTTTTTATTCATCATCATGGATTTATTAGTGTATAAAAATATCTGAAAATATAAATGAAATTTAAATTCACTATCAATATTCGTTTATATGTTTATTAAGTATTAATCTGGACAGATGCCATTATTTGGTACCTCATGTGTAAAGACAATGAAATATTTAAATATTTAAATATTTGTTTACTAGACCTTGGCATATACAAATCTAAAAATACTTAAAATAATTTACTAATGATTCTTAGAATTTATCTTATATATTATTACTTGTTCGATTATTACTTTGAACAAATTTAAGGTAATTATTTAAGCTTAAAACTTTTATGAGGGCATTGAATTCCTCATTTTGTTAGTCGTTTAATCTATTTGGAAATAGATAGCAAGCATTATAATTCCAATTTTTCAGATATTTAATCTCAAGAATTAAGAAGTATATTGTCAAAAATCTCATGGTGAATCAGTAGTGGAACTTTGGATATCCTGCTGTTTTTATCTTGTGCATTTTTCTAATATAATTTTACATATTTCTATTATAGTATTATTTTTGATACCTATTTCAAAAATCTAAGTACCCATCTTTGGAATCACTAATATTCAAAAATAGCACACTATACTAATTTGACATCTGTCAAATATTTACCCTTTGAATTCTACTTGTTCCAGCTTTTTAAGTATGCCAATTTTACATTTCTAATATTCAAATATCGATAGTGCATGTAACCAATCTATGCCTATGATTATGCAAAATAAATATATTTTTCTATAGAACATTAAATTTGAGATTTATCAAAAGAAGTGTACTGTCGTAACTCTGATCAGTTTTGCTTTTTGCTATCTGGCTTTGTCATCTTTTTTTTTCTAAAATATTGCTAGAAAATTTTTATTTAAAGCATCTCCAATTATTCACCACTAAATGTGTTTTCAATGAGAATTGCACCTATATATTTAAGAGAGATCTATATATTATTCTGAAATACACTTCAGAGTAGAAAAAAATCATATATTAGATTTACTATTCTAAAATTTATTTTAGCTTTTGTTATTGAATAAATCATAATTATATATAGTACGAGATTATATATGTTACAAGAGTTTTTAAAAAAATCTGATACTTATTTAGATCATTGATCATTCTAGAAACATAATTCTTCAGTAATCAGGCACTTTTTCTAGCATGTAGATATTATACCTGTTTGGATTATCTATTACTTAAGGTAGCCTGTACAAATGAATATTGTGGTTTAATATGCTACTCCAGTAAAGCATTCCTGAGTTTGATATGTTTTATTTTCTAGATTGCTTTGAGAGGTCCACCTGGCCCAATGGGTCTAACAGGAAGACCAGGTCCTGTGGTAGGTTACCAATAAGATAATGTATGTTTAAATTCCTATAATAGCAGTTCCTTGTATAACTTTGGCCAAGCATTGTTCGATTCTCTGGCTGATGAAACTAGGGTACATTTACCTACCTATGCTTTTGTTTCCATTTAAGAAATCTATTTCAATTTAGTCCTCAGTAAATTTTGTAGGATCCCAACAGAGCTTCTCATTGATTTTACAATTAATGGAATAAATAATTTCTATTATAAGTATTTGTTTTGGTAAAAAAAAGTGTTTCTACTGTGTTTTCATATGACTTTATATGCTTTCAATATGCTTTATTAAAATAATGATAGTTATAGAAATCATTACTCCAAACATTAAAATCTTATATTTCATTTACTTAGTAGACACTTATAGCAAAATATGTTATTCAAATTTGAATCAGGTAGTCTTCTAACTAATGTTTTACTCATATTAGGATGAGAAATATTGTATTTTATTCAAGAACTTGTTATAAAATTGTACATAAATTTGTCTTTATGTAATTCAGTCTTGAAATTCAATCATATGAGCTTATGTGGAACATATATTCTGGCAATATGTTTCATAGAATTCAAATTAGAAAAAAAAGTAGAAAAGTAGAAAATGTTTTTTCCCCTATTCTGTTACATTCTAAGTACATTATCAAGTTTTGTCATGTATTTTTACTGTTCTGCCTTGCAAAATATAAAATGAAACATGGAAGATCCCATGTCACTTAACAAAGGAAGAAATAGGGTTAATATTTAATTGCTAGTGATAACTCAAATTTACCTGACTAAGGAAAGTATACTAGTGCTTTACAAATTTAGGGGCAGAAAAATTACCTGTATATTTTAATAAAAGTAAAAGTTCCTGGGGCCCTGAACTTGAGACTCTGATAATGCATGTTCAGAGTAGGAACTGGCAAATCATACTTTTAATGAGTTCACCAGGCTAATTCTTTTGGTCACGAATGTTTGGAAAACATTGACATGTATTATCTAATCTAAAAATATTACTGTAGAATCTCTAATACTATATTTTTTCAAGAGAATTTTCCTATTTATCCTTCTGACAAACACAAGCCCAGTGGGTGTGTAGAGGGTGAGGGCAGTGATGAGTAGAACCAATGAAAGCATATAAAATTAGCATTTCCTGTTTTCACCAAACAATAATTAAGGGTCAGTCATTCACACCATTTTGGCAAAGAGAAAACATTAACAACCATATACACATTCTCAATATTATATCAAAGTCATTGTTATGGAAAGTATTAGCTTTCTTAAATATTAGAGGTAAGTATTGAGAGAAAATAAATTATATTGCTTCTTTTCACCATTTTTATTACTATCATTCCTTTTCTCTAAACAAAATTGTTACAGACTTTCAAATATCTGTTAATGCTAGAGTCTAAAAAGTATTTTATACATCGAGATTTTAAAAAGAAATAAAGTCTACATCATTATTTTATGACATATATATGTACATTCTTCCAATGAAAAATTCCTTTACTTTATTGTTTTTTTAATTGCTTTTATAGACAAGTGGAGGTTTAGATTATAAAATATGCAGGAAAAGTAGAAAATGTTTTTTCCCCTATTCTGTTACTGTCAATTATTACATGACAATTTTTAGAATAAGTGTTTGGAGAAAGCAATTATAATCTGTTGAATAGGTAGTATTTATATACAGAGAATATAATGCAGTAAATTAATTAAAAATTAATTGACTGTCCTATAATTGCATTCAATTCAGTGATTAATAACCAGAGTTAATGTAGAACCCAAGTTTTCCTCTTGAAGAAATTTACTTGCAAGAATTCTTAATTAGAAGTTTGAAGGTCATCATTCTTGCATTTTTCAAGATTAGAATATTTGTGTTATTGACTTGCTGTGTTTCTTGGGAGTCACATTAATAGTTATTTCACTTTGGAACCACCAGGAGGCTCTAGATATCTAACATTTTCACAGCATAATTTTACTCTTTTTGTAACTTGATTTAATGCACTATTTAATTGATTATGAATTTATTTAAACAAATCAGAAACTTTTTAAACACACAAAGTATGTTTTTACAGAATGAAGTAAGTATTATCCCCATGTTCAATTTTAATGTTCTAAATCTTTTAAGGGGGATGAATGACCTAGTAGTATTTATTTTTAAAATTCACAGCACCTTTCTAAAATGATTTGATATTTTTTCCAGTTAATGTGCTAGGCTTTTGTTGCACTTTTTGAATTATTTTAAAGTTTGTAAAGGGTGTTTGTCATAAGGATTTATTTTTAAAGGAAAATACAGATCAATCTGGGAAAAAATGCTTTGACATTATTTCAGGACACTTGTAATGATAGCAATCATGTCTGTTTTTGACATTTTATTGCTATAGAATTTGGTGTCTGATAAATGTCTGAGAATAAAAGAATAACATTTTTGTCAAGTCCTTGCTGTACAAATAGATTCAGTATACCTGATTCAGTGAATCGCGTTGCCTGTACTACTCCACATGGTGTAATAATAAGTAATGTCTTGTGTATCATCAGAAGTGCTTTGATGCTACACACATTAAAGAAAATTTCCATGTGATTTCGTGAAACTGTATTCCATGTAGTTCTGTTTAAAATAGAGTCTTTTAACTATAGCTCACACACCGGAATACAATCAAAGTCTGAGAGGAGATGCTTTTAAATCAAAGGACTTGACAATTTTATTGTATTAATAAAATCATATGAATTTGGTGAAGTACATTTTGAGTAATGTTTAGTTATTTCAAGTGACAATGGTAGGATAAAGATAAGGAATTGCTAAATTAAATGATTATATCCTCGCTTTTTCTCTACAGGGGGGGCCTGGTTCATCTGGGGCCAAAGGTGAGAGTGGTGATCCTGGTCCTCAGGTAAAAAAGTAATTTCTATCACTTATTTTATTTTTACTTTATCAGGTCTGGTAATGGAAGTATCTAATAAATAAATTACTTACATTACCTTTAAGCTCACATCAACTCTTTTCACTGAAAAATTCCTAGTACTGGTTGACTGCCAATAGCTTGATTAATTTAAACAATGTTAAAGGAAGATAAACCAGGATGGGAAAAGGCTTAATGGTATTAGGCCTTTGGAATATTAAATTGATTGGAGATAGCATAAAGCAGAGTAGAACTAGTACAGCTATACTTACAGTGGCTCCGCTTCAAGCCCAGGATTTTTCCTGTGGAGCTAAATCTAATATATTCTCTCAGACAGGATATTTATCATATTTAAAAGAAGCCAACTTCAAACTGTCTGTAAAGCTGAAGAAATTCAGAAAAACTGAGAACATTTGAGCTGAAATTTAAAAAAAAAAAGATCTTAGATTACATTTATATGGTGTCTGATTAAAAGTATTACTTTTCCTTTAATAATAAGAAAGCAATTCAATAGATGCATATTGTGAAATATACTTATTCTAGAAAACAAAAACAAAAGGCAATATTTTTTTAAAATGCATTCATTTTTAGATGAAAATGTTTCTTGATATGCTCAATAAGTATAAATTAAGACTGTAGTGTAGGAGCTCTCAAGTAGCCAACCACTATTTTTTTCCCTCTTTTTAACTTAATTTTATTTTAAAATATTATAAGGTACAATTGAATTTTAACAGCACTACATATCCTTTGCAGTCCCCACCACAATCATCAGGAAGAGAACAGTTCTGTAACCCTCTAGTTTTCTTGGTGCCACCACTTTACCCTCACATTCTCTCCCCAGCCCTAATTCCCAGCAGCCGTTGGTGTGTTCTTCATTGCTGCAGTTTTATCTTTTCGAGAATAACAAATAAATGAAATCATTCATTATGTAACCTTTGATTCTGGCTTCGTTCACTCAGCGTAATGCCTTTGAGATTCATCGGAGTTGTTGAATACGTCCATAGTTTGTTCCTTTTTGTTGCTGAGTGGTATTTCCTGGTACGGATACACCACAATTTAGTTTGAAATGAGGAAAAAAAAAATTTTTCAAAGAAAATTAAAAAAGATATTTGGATGATTCAGAGGTTGGTGGCTTTCTTTTTATGCTTGGTTAATATTGCCATAATGGAATGGAAATGATTTGCAACTTAACTGAGAATTGCATAACAATTTAAAATAACTACTTGAAAATCCAAAGAATTTAATCTTTTGCAAAGATTAAGAACTTTTTGATGAAACTCATCTCTTTACAAAACAGATAAATAGAGAATGGATTTTGCAGTTGTCCTGGACTCCTTAATTCCAAAAAGGTGCAATATCAAATGAAAGATCATTTTCATTAAAAAAGAACAAGATCTGCCCTGTTACTAATTGCCCCTTGCCTTCCAGCTGGGGTATTATATATATACACATATGTATACACACACACAAACACACACACACACATATATATGTTTGTGTATATATATTTTTAAAGCCATACTTTTAATCTTTAATTATTAGACAATCTTCATTTCATTATCTCTCTGATCAACATTTTGCAGTGATCATAAAAATTATTTGTCATTTCAAATGTGTGTTACATTTTCTACCACATTCATTATGTGTATGCTGTTAATATTAACGTAAAAAGGGTATAATTAATTAACTATAAAGGCTTATATAATTTTATACTGGAAATACATTTGATCTATATTAGCTGTGTGATTTTATTTTTAGAAACCATGTATATCAATCTCCACAGAAGACATTATATGTTGATATACCATTGTATTATACTGATTCAAGAAAGAAACATATTGAGAATTTTTAACTTTTAATCTGACTTGGCATGATGATGCCAGTCAGTAATTTGCATTAGGGATTGCCAAATCATCCTCCAGCATTTTGTAGATGATTGAAAAACCATGTACCAGGCATTGTGCTAAGTTATAGGAGCATTATGTAGAAAAAGACAGATTTAGTCCAAAACTGCAATAGTTAACAGTGTAATGGGAGATTCAACTGTTAAAAAAGGCAATTATAATGCAATATAATAAACAAAGTAAAAGAATAATATTTAAGAGAGGACCTCCGAAATATAAAGGGAAAGGTGAAGGCCAATGGATTAGAAAGAGAAGAATAAGATGAATGGGCTAAAAAATGTTTCAGTCAAGGGATGTATAAAACCTCATTTCGAGAATAAAATAAGTAAGGATTTTCTAAAGTTTAAAATGTTACTTGTACTCCTTTGTTTAAATGAAATCACATGTCTGTATAAACTTAATAAAATATTATGACTCATTTTTTACAAGAAACCATTTAGAAAAGTTGGCTCTCTTGCTTTCTGTTTTATCTGGACTTTTACGTAAGAAATAATTTTGTTGTGTTAAAAAGATTAAGGTAAAGCTAAGAGGATATAAATTCCTAAGACTATCTCTCTCAATGTGGTTTGAGTTTATTGATCAAGAATTTTGTAAAATGAATTAATTATGATGTTTTGATATAGGGCCCTCGCGGTGTTCAAGGCCCACCTGGTCCAACGGGAAAACCTGGAAAAAGGGTATGGTTGGTTTTCATTGTGTATTTTGAGGGTATTTGAAATCATCAGTTGTTTTGTTTTGTTTTTACTCTGT